>NW_027187372.1:1888313-2009673 GCF_028583685.1 Petaurus breviceps papuanus
TATATATATATATATATATATATATATATATATATATATATATATATATACACACACACAATATAAATAGCAATTTTACAGCTCACTAAACACTGAGGGAATCAAAATAAGACTCAAAGGAGGTGTTACTTAAACTGAGCCTTGAAGGAAGCTAAGAGGCATAAGTGAGAAAGGAGAGTATTCTACTTTAAGTATGGGAGAGAGTCTGGGCAAAAGCAAAAAGACAGGAAATAGAATGTTGGGAATGGGGAACAATTAAAAAGTCCATGAGTGGGAAGGATGTATGATTAGCCTGGAAAGACTGGTTGGAGCTAGATTGTGAAGAGTTTGAAATACCAAACCGAGAGATTTTATTGTATTCAATCAGTCAATAAACATTTAAGTTCCTGCTATGTGCTAGTTCATGCTAAGAATGCATTCTAGAGGCAATAGGGAAGGCACTGAAGCTTGGTGAGCAGGAGGGTAACATGGTCACAACTATGTTTTAGAAATATCAGTTTAGCAGATTGTGGAGGGTGGATTGAAAAGAAGAGAGGTTGGATGTAGGAACACTAAATAGGAGATCATTGCTGTGGTCCAGGTGAGAGAAGATGTGAATGGCAGGGCTATGCTACTATGAGTGATGAGAAGGGGACAGCTTTAAGAGGTTTTTGTAAAAGTAGAATCTACAAAACTTGGCAAGTGATTGACTGCCTGGGGCACTGGCAGGCAGCTTGTGGAGGGGGATGTGGTGACAGTGAAGAGTCAAGAATGATGGGCTCCCAGTGCTGCAAGCCCACAAGACTTCAAGAATGAAACACTATCATTCTTCAATAGAAATAGGGGAATTAGGAGAAGGGATAGGTTTAGGGGAAAAAAAGAAAATGAGTTCAGTTTTAGATAGGTTGAGTTTGTGATATCTGTTACATGCTCAGGATGAAGATGGGGGACTGGAGCTCAAGAAAGAGAAGAGAGCAGGGTATGTGGAGGTTTTGGAGAAACCTGAATAGATAAGATAGTTGGAGCTATGGGAGCTGAGAAAAATCATTGAGATCATCAGATAGACCCAGGGCAGAGGAATAGGGTACACCCAGCCACCTACCTTCCACTTAGTGGGAAGGACATGACTGATGATCCTGCAAAGGAGATTAAGAAGGGTCTGTCAAAGAAATAGAAGGAGAAGTATAATGGAACAGTGGCATGAAAACCCAGGGAAGAAAGAGTGGATCCTGGAGAAGAGGGAAGTCAACAGTGTCAGACTATGCAAAGAGGTTCTAATTTTCTGAGTGCTTCCCATAGGGACTGAGATAAAGAAACTTAGCAATAAAGACATACTAAGTACCTTAGATAGAGAACTTTCAGTTGAGTGGTGGGGAGAGAAGTCAGATTGTAAGAGGTTGAGAAGCAATGTGGAGGTGAGAAAGTAGGGGCAATTACTGCAGACAGTTCTTTCTGTATTTTTGTTTCTTCTTTCCTCCCTTCCTTTCTTTGTCTTTCTCTTCCTTCCTTTCCATTCTCTTTCTTTCCTTCTTCCTTTCTTTGTTTCTTCTTTCTCTCCTTCCTTTTTCCTCCCTCCCTCCTTAATTCTTATTCTCTCTGTCTCTCTCTCTCTCTCTGTTTCTCTCTCTGTGTCTCTGTCTCTCTCTCTCGCTCACTCGCTCTTGCTCTCTCTTTCTCCTTTCTTTCCATAGAAGCATTTCCTGACTTGGAATCAGGAGCCCTGGGTTTGAATTCTAGCACTGCTACCTGTTAGCAATGAGACCCTGGGCATATCATTTCACCCCCTAGTTTCAGTTTCTTAATCTGTAAAATTGGAACAACGCCTTCAAATTTCTCACTCACATCTGTAGATGAGCTCACTAAATGAGGTCCGGGATAGTTTTAAAGGATTAAATAAAAATACTTATTTTGTTAATATCAAAACTTTACTTTTGATTTTCTACAGGGGTCACCAAACTACTACCTGCAGGCTAAAACTGATCCTGGTGGGTTTTGCACAGCCTGCAGAGTCAAAAATGTTTTATTTAGCCAGGCTACAACTGATTTACTAAGGTAAGAAATTCTGTTCTAGTACTAAGCTAAGAGCTTGCAAAGAGAGAATCCAGGATACACTGAGAAATAATATTAGCAAGCACCACTCCCCCAACATATCCAAATATCTACAGAGAAAACGTGAAACTGTCTGTGCTCTTGGTTATGACAAATCACTGGTGACTAATGTTGCGCATCTTCTTTTATCACCACTTCCCCCAGTCTTTCACTTCCTATTCTCCTCTTCTTTCCCACTCCCCTTTTCTCCTCCTCTCTTCCCCTCTTTAGGCTCCCCCTCTGCTAACACACACTTTCCTGTTCAGGACTTTAGTGATATACACAGACAGATGCTGCTGATTGGTAATACAAAAACAATGGCCCTTGAATTGCCCCAGAAGTCTGACTCTTTCACTGTGGCCTCATAGACCCTTAGAACAATGGGGTAAGGTCTGCCTTCCTCTTGGGATATAAAGACAAATTTGGTCCGCTGTGAGAGGCAGCCTTTGTTCTGGTGGGAAGTTGGATCTCTACTCTCCCAAATCTCCAGTTGCCTTTGGTGAAGTCATGGGGTGCCTTTGTTCTCCGCAGGGAGTGAAAGAAATGGTGCACAAGTCTCCTCTTCCCCTAGTTCTAGCTAGCTCCACAAAGAACCCTCTGTTCATTCCCTTTGGGGAGTTGCCCCTCCATCCAATCTTTTTCATGAGAACAAATTGTCCTCAAGGACATAGCTATGTCAGGGGGGCAGACACCAATCTGCCCAGGAGGCTCACCCAGGAGAGGAAGAAGCTAACACATTAAAAAGTGTTCAATCTTCCAGTATGAGGGGACAGAGATAGGAACCCAATCTGACAGATAATCTACAAGTAGGTAGCATGGAAGGGGAGTCTGTGTAGAAGATGGAGCCATCTGACATTGTCCTCCTGGCAATCCTCACTCCACGTTACATCTTGCTGCTTCGGTGAGGTCCTGTTTTGCCCTGAGATGGACTGGTTTAGAGTCAGAATTAATCAGCAAAAGGAAAGATAAGGCTTCCAGAAGAAGAAAGCCACAAATTTTGGAAGGGGAATTAGGGGAATGTGAATGATAAAGGGAAGGGGAAGAGACCTGAGGTCAAGGCTTGATTGTTTCCTTTGGGAAGGTAAAGGTCTTTTCCTGATTCCCAGTTGCAGGGTGAGACTATCCAAGAAAAACTGAATCATGATACTTTATACAATTCATATGGCCTGAATAGATGTTTGCATGTTGGAATTCCAAGTCCCCATTTGAATATGAACTTCTCAAAGGCAAAGACATATTTTTGCCTTTCTTTGCATCTTCAGTATCTACACAGTTTCTGGCACCTTCATAGGTGTTTAATAATTGTTAATGATGTTTATGATTCAGATGGTGGTTACAATCCAACAAGCTGCTACCATGTGTAAGGCAGTGCAATTGGTGCTAGAGACACAAAAACAAAAGAAAAGAATATTCTGAGACCTCAAAGTGCTATGTGCCACTGGAATGCAAATGAAACTGAAAGGAGACAGGCCAGTCTTTTGAAAGGAAAACAATCTCCCAGAGGTAGGCAGGATCCAATTGTTTGGGTCTGCCCAGGGGGGCTGGACTACCAAAATCACTCTTGATTTCCATCTAAAGTAGACAGACCCTAACTGAAGGCTCTTAGCATGTTCTGAAAGCTCTTAAAATTGATCCCAATTCCCTGAAGAAATAAATCAAGTTTGGTTTAGGAGAAGAAAGGCAAAATGGAAAAAAAAAAGTCTTTTCAGGAAATTTCCACAGGGCTCATAAATACCACTCAATGATCCTCATCTCAGGACATTCATAGATGGGAAAAAGTGAGTCCACTTTAGAGACTTGCTTCCAATAGGACAGAAAAGCAGGAAATTGCCTTGCTTTTGCCCCAACCACTGTCCTCTCCCACCCCCCATCCCTACCCTAGGAAACCTAATTGGCATGTTCTGTAATCCAGTTTGCATTAGTTCTATGAAGAAAAAAAATATATTTCTTATAGAATATGGAGCTTCACTTTATTGGAAAACAGGTAATTTCTAATTGATTTTTTTTTTCAAGAAAAGGTGAAAGGACAGATATATGAGGAGAAGCACTTGTTGAGGTTTCTGAGCAATCCTGTGATCTCCACTACTGCTTCTTTATAAATGTTGCCTGAGGCATGAGAATAAGGTAGGGGAGAGAGAAGAAGCCTGATGCAACCCTTCTTGTAGAAGTCCATTTCCGGAAAGGAAGTGTTCTGTTCCCTGATTTGGAGCATGAGCAAATGGTCCAGAACTGGTTCTGGTCTCCTAACCACAAGATGAAGAAATGGACTCTTGATTGGCTTCCTGAGTTCAAAACGCATTAGTCAGCCAGGACTCAGCTATTGGACAACCTTTTTTCCTGCCTGTGTTCCAGTAAGAGGAGACAATGTAAGGAGAGGCCTTGGACCTTCTCCATCTCTTTCTGACACATGGCCCATAAATACAAGCTTCTGTTCATTGCTTCTTTGAATTCATTCTATCCTGTTTTAGCTGAGGGTTGTAGGATATGACTGTGACCATGTGAGTTTAGAAAGGTCAGGATCACCCAGATTATGAGATTTGAGATCTGGGCAGTGATTTTCCAGAAGCTAGGCAGTGAAAAACAAAGTCCAGGGAGACCTGCCCAGTCTAATCTAGCGTTCATAGAGATGAAGACTAATTCATCCAATGACTATGCCCATTGACTCATCACCCATTGGAAATGAACTTGGTAGGGATGAATGCTGAAGAAACTGCAGTAAGTCTGACTCTACTCTCCCTAGGGACTGAGGTGGTATGGTAGGAGAGGTATGCCCCAGGGTTTGAAGGGGAAGGACATTTGTTTTTCTGTTGCTACATGAGCCAGCTTTCTTTTGGACTCTATATGTATTTACAAGAGAATGTGTCACAGGAGGTTTTATTTTTGGGGGCAATAGTCCAGTAATGAAGAGTTACACCAAGGTGGTAGCTATATGAATGGAGAAAAAGGGACATATACAAAAGGTATAGTGAAAGTAGAAATGACTAAACATGGCAGCAGATTGTGAAAGTCAAAGATAACACCTAACTTTTGAGCATGGGTGACTGAGAGAATAGCCTTTGCAAATAATAGAAGGGGGCTACTAAGGGGCACAGTGAATAGAGCACTGACCCTGGAGTCAGGAGGACCTGAGTTCAAATCCAATAAAAATAATTTTTATTATTTGTGAGTGGAGAGGAGAGTTGAGTCTTTTTGTACCAACTGTTCCTCTGACATCACTTAGTAAAAGCTAATTAAGTTTGGAAGGCTGGTACTAGAAAACTATCCCCAACCCCTCAGGGTTACCCCTAGTACCTTCAGGGGAGACATAGTCATTGCTCCATGGAGACCCAACCTTTTCATTCAATGAAAGATTGGAAAGTGAGCTCAGAGAGGGTGCTATAAAGAATAGAGGATTATTGGAGGGCCAGGTAGCACAGCAAGTAAGAGCACCAACTCCAGTGTCGGGATGACCTGGGGATCAAATCTGGGCTCAGATACTCAGCACCACACCCAGAAATAACTGGCTGTATAAGCTTGAGCAAGTTACTTTAACCCCGATTGCTTAAAAAAAAAAAAGAATAGAGGATTATAGTTTGAGAGGAAAACAGGACCAAGTAAATAACAAATAATAAAAGTGGAAGAGATATGGAAATGCTTATAGGCAGCAGGTGGTAAAGAGCCAGTGGCTAAGGAAAGAGTGAAATTCGTGGAGAAAGAGGGAATGATCTGTCAGTTGGTCAGTCAACAATCATTTATTAAGTAGTTAGCATATGCTAGGCACTGTGTTTAACAATGGAGATACAAAGAAAAGTTAAAAAAAAAAGAAAAGAAAAAGAAAAGTCCTCCTCAAGCACCTAATTCTCATAAGGGAAATGATGATAGCAAACTATGAGAGGAAAATATATAAAGATACAGTGTAAATGGGAGGTAATCTGAGAGGAATGGTAGTTGCATTGGAGAAGGGGAGAGAAAAGCTTTTTTTTGCCAATAGTGGTATTTAACCTAGATCTTGAAGGAAGCCAGGAGGTGGAGGTAAGAAGGGTGAGCATCTAATTATGAGTGACAGCCAGTGAAAAGACATGGTATTAGGGAGACAATGTGTTATATGCGAGGAACAGCAAGAAGGCCAGTGGCAATGGCTCATAGATGGTATGGAGGAGAGGAAAACATAAGAATGTAAGTGTAGGAAGAGTTTTAAAGGTTATAAAGGACTTTAAATGCCAAACAATGGATTTTATATTTGAACCTGAGAATAATAGGGAATCACTGGAGTTTATTGAGTAGGGAAAGTAAATGATATGGTCAGACTAGAGCTTTAGGAGATCACTTTGGTAGATGAGTGGAGGATTTCAATAGTTCATTGGTTCATATTGTATCCCCCTCAGTTGCTCATAGGTCTCCCCCAAATCCAGCTGGATGTCAACAGAATTCTGATTACCTTCTTCATCTTCCCCTTGGATTCATGTTGCTCCAAAACAATAGCTTTCCTCAATTTGTTGGTACTAGCTTTAGCTTGGGAGAATGGTAACAAGACTGAGAAATTCGCCATTTTCTGGAATGGGAAAATACTTGAGGAAGGGAAATGACCCAGAAGGCTATTGCAATAGTCCAGTAATGAAGAATTATAGCAAGGTGGTAGCTATATGAATGGAGAAAAAGGGACATATACAAAAGGTATAGTGAAAGTAGAAATGACTAAACATGGCAGCAGATTGTGAAAGTCAAAGATGACACCTAACTTTTGAGCATGGGTGACTGAGAGAATGGCCTTTGCAAATAATAGAAGGGGGCTACTAAGGGGCACAGTGAATAGAGCACTGACCCTGGAGTCAGGAGGACCTGAGTTCAAATCCAACCTTAGACACTTGACACACTTACTAGCTGTGTGACCTTGGGCAAGTCACTTAACCCCCAATTTCTTTGTCTTCCCCCCTCCAAAAAAAGAAAAAGAAAATAATATGAGAAAAGAGAACATAATAATAACAACAATGAAAGTAATAGGGAAGTTAGGAACATGAGAGAATTTTAGGGGACAGATAATGACATTTGTTTTGGATATGATGAGTTTGATGACTATGGGACATCTAGTTTGAGATATACAATAGGCAGCCCATCCTAGGAACAAGATAAACAAACCTTTGTCCTAGTTACCTCATATTCCAACACTCTACTCTTTAATGAATGATAACTTCCCACTCTTTCCACATCCCCTCCTACAGCATATATTGGAGAACCTGTCTAGAGTATAACTGTAGGAGTCATTTGGGTTTGTGTTAGATGGAGAAGAACTTACATATGCAATGAGAGGAATGTGTAATAAAGTCACTTGTCACTTGGATAGTAAACTGATGAGGATGTAGAAGAAAACCACATAAAGAAAATATAGAAGTTGCTTGAAAAGAGTCATTGTTGAAGGGGTAGGTTGCAAACCCAGAGCCATCAGATGGTAGACTAGACTAAAAGAATTGTGTCTCTCTCTTACCCTCTGTGATTCATCCCTCTACTGTTTCCTTTACTTCTTTTCCTCAAGGATTTCAATAATTCATGTTGTATCCCCATCAGTTGCTCATGGGACTTCCTCAAATCCAGTCAGATGCCAATAGAATTCTGATTACCTTCTTCATTCTTTCCCTTGGATTCATGATGACCTAAAACAACAAACTTTCCTCAAACTGTTAGTACTAGTCTTAGTTTGAAAGAGTGGTAACAAGACTGAGAATACCATTTTCTGGCAGACCTTTTAGAAAGAAACTCATTAAAGCCTTGGAGAACCACCTTTTCTGTGTTCTTCCTTATCTTTTTGATGACAGATTTTTGCTGCTGAGATAAAGGGGTCAACTAAAATAATTTTACTGTTAATGATGTTGAAGACTAATAAGTCAAGATTTCCCAAGTTTTCCTTTCTCAAGAAAAGATCAATTCATCTTTTCTTGCACCACCCTAGGTCTAGTAGCAAAGTCTAAGTCACATGTAGTCTAAGTCACATACAGAAGTCTTATTATACACACCTCTTTATTTATAAATGATATTGTATTCATTATATCAGGACCCAGAATGTTCCAGAGCTTCCTACATGATATAACTCAAGAGTTCAGACTAACAATCCACACAAGAAAAGCTAAATGGATGAAAAATGTCTATCATCTAGTCCATCAAAGTAATGTTTCTTAAGCACCAACTATGTGCCAGACACAAGCTATGATAAGCAATTCAATAGATAACCTGTAGAAGCAGTCCAATTGTGTATATATCTTGGACAGATACTATAGATAAATAATAACCTGGGACAATAACTGAATAGTCTTTCTGGACTTCTTCCCCATTTCCCACTAACACTGATAGTTTGGGTCCCCAGAGACTACTTCACTCTTCAGAGTTTTATCACTGTAAATAGGATGGACTGGTGTTTTCTAACACTATTGTTGACAAGCTATCCTCCAGTATGGTTCCCCTAATGTCAAGGGGTACACTCTCCTCTCTGTACACAAATAGAACCTAGGGAAAATGAGCTTAAGCTTTAAGTGCTATGCTATTGAGGCACACATGCAGAGAATATGTAGGGTCAGGGGTACTTTGTGATTCCTGTGCTCTGAGAGTCCTTTTCTTTCTTTTCCCAAGTTTCCAAGGGTCCAGACTGTCTGGATTGCTTGGCTACCACAATTGATACTTGATGGACTTGGTTGCCATTGCTACTGGCTCTAGATGTCCTTAGGACTTCTCAAATGACTCCAGTGGTTCTCCTGGTATCTTTGGTTGCTCAGACACTCCCCTCTTAGAACATACATTTGTCTAAGATCAGGAAAGAATAAGTAGTGGCTAGGTAGGAAAAAAGGGACTACTAGCTCTCCCCTATTTAGTGGCTCACAGCAATCTTCCTCACTTGAAAGCCACCAAGGAAGAGAGCAAAAGGTTGTCCAACTGATTTTTTTTGCACATACTCTTAGTTCTAGCCCTTTAGTTAATTAGAAGGCTCTTTATCACTAGAATACCAGTCCCTTAGTCACTGAGGGAAATCATCTTATCAAGTTTCTGTATGTTGGATTGAAATCAAACAGGGAATAGTGTTCATGCTCTATATAACCTATCAGGAAAGGTAAATTTGAACCCTTAATGGCCAGTCTCCTCAAAAATAAAGAGTAAGAGAGCAAGTTGGATTACCTTTGGGAAATTAGGCAGTACTTTTAATTATCTCAAGTTTCTCCCTGAAACAAAGACCCCTCTTTGTAATACCAATTTTCTTATAGTGATGCTATATGTAGCCCCAAGTCATGAAATACCACTATCTTAAAGACTTATAGTTGTAAGTCATACAAAGGGCAATGGAGAATTACATGCTGAATGTGATTAGACTACACAAATTGCCAGTGAAGGATTCCACAAAAGAGGTGGAAAGGATAGATATTATACCTTTTCATGTACTCTACCATCCAACCAAACTAGTTTCTCAAAAACAACAATTCATCTCCAACCTCTGCACTTTGTGAGGCTGTCTCCCAAGGCTGGAATGCAGTGTGTATCCACACACAGATGTTACTTTCTGGGAAGCGTAGATAGATTTCTCTAGAATCTCCTCAGTTCACTCTTCTCCAAGGGAGTCTTGATTCCTGCCAGATGGAGAAGTAGAAGATTGGTGCCAGAGATTGGCCACTCTGCTCTTCTTAGAGAAAGGGTATCAGGCTAGAATTATACTGTCTTCTCCCCTAAATATTGTTAGTCAAGATATTATTTTTATATTCAATTTGAGCTCTTGATCACTATTCCTTAACAGGGAGGGAGTGCCTCAAAAGATCTAGATTTAGATGTATATATACACATATACATACACATGTGTGTACATATGTGTGCATGTATGTGTATGTATATACATGCATATGTATGTGTGTATATATAAATATCCTGACTTTTCCAACCAAGTGCCAGTTTCACAAAGAATATATTTATAAAATGGAAAATAAACCCATTTATCCAAGATGATAGCAAACAGAGATCAGGAAAAGGTATATAGATGAGAATATAACAGACAATAAACAGTGAATGAGATTCCTTATTTGAAGCAAGACGTTTCAACTCAAGCAAGAGAGAGGGAGAGTCTCAGAATTCATCCAAAAGCAAATACTCCCAAAGTATTCAGTATAGTAAGGTAGAGATAGAGATATGATCAAGGTACTGGCTCCTTCACATATTGACTTCTTCCCAAAGTCTTTTTCTCCCTTCAGGGACCTGAAGAAAATCTGCAATTGTGTATCCTCTCCCTTAAAGTAGGAAATAAGAAAACCAAAATCTCCCCTCTTCCAAGCTCTTGCCAACTCTGCCCCTCACATAAAATGGAGCATTGACTAACCAGTCACCACCCAGGAAGACAGTCTTATGAAAATGGGCTTTGAGCCCTATGTTATATTTATATGTATATATACTGATTGCCCTGAAACCAAGTGAACTTCTTGAGAGTGGGGATTGTTTTATTACTATACTTATATCTCCGGTGCTTAGCACAATGATCAGCACAGAGTAGGTGCTTAAGAATGCTTGTGTATTTATCATTCAGAGAGATATATGCCAAGAAAAGACAGTGGGCTGATTGTACAGCAAGAATGAGGGATAACCATTGGGAACCCCAGGAACTCCACTGGTATCCATGCAACATCAAGAGACTTGGAGAAAGCTCCCTAATACACTGAGTGGACCCTTTACCCTCAAGTATGGGCAAAGATTTTCCAGGATGAGAGGGGAATAAGTGGATTTTGATTTGCATTATTGAAGTACCCTTATCTATGTCACCACAAATTATTTGAAATACCAAAGTGTTATCTAAATTATTTTAATACTGGTAGTTCAGATTAAATTGAAGGCAGAGTGTTTCTGTAGAACTAAAATGGAAGACAAGGGTCAAATAATTTTGCATTTTACTTCAGTCTTTCCCAAATATTTCAGAACTCTTGAGCCATATTGTTTCTATTGAACTTTGTGGCATCATTCTCTTCCTACAAGTAATTTGTCATATTAAAAAAATTTAAGTGGATTTGAATTAATTTGACTTTGAAGATTTCACAGATTTGTAAAAGGCAACAGGAAGGAAACTGAACCATCACAAAAGTAAGGATGAAGTTCAATTTAGCTACTTTCACCTCATTCTGACAACTCAAGCTTGTTGGTCAAAAAACATTACAAAGAGTATTGGGAGAAAAATCTTCTAGGAATTCATCAACAGTGTTGAAGTCTAAGTTTATTGCTGGTTTTGGTCACATTATCTACAAGACAAATTTCATAACATATTATACTACCATGGGCCTTTTAGCCATGTTCTATTTCTAGAGCCTTTGTGATCTTTGAATGGTGAAAGTAATGGAAGAAAAAAGATCTCAAGGTTTTTTATAGAATCAGAAAATGTCAAAGTTGGGGGAAGCACCTTAGAGATCACTTAGTCTGACCCCAACCAACTAACAGCTAAGGAAACTTAGGTCAGAGAAGTGAATTAATTTGTTCCAGGTCACATAGCTGATTAGGAACAGAGTCACAAGAGGACCCCAGGGTTCCCAAATCTTAGAACAGCTCACTTTTCATTGCATAGTGCTGTTTTTCTTGGCCACTCTTTCTTTCCAATAATAAAGATCTGCTTCTTGGAAAAGCTCAAATTGATTTTTCAGTTCTTCCATATAGGCATAAATTATAGTCAGGGAGATTTAACTTAGCTCACTTTTGGTAAATAATCAGGAAGTCACATGACCTCAGTGAACCTCTCCAAAACTGATCAAAAGGGGACCCTGAATTTGCTTTCCATATGGTCCTCTGTACATCTATATTTTTTTTAGCTAATACCATTATAGAAAGGCATGAAGCCTTATATCATCTTCACTGAGTAAATGCCAACAGGATGGTCTGATTGGATTGTGTTAGGTGAACTATTTTTGTCCTGACATACTCACTGTAGGCAGAGTATGTATAATCCAACCACCTGGAATATAAACTTCTAGAAGGCAGAGAACAGAATGTACATTTTATGTGGGACTCTGCACATCATGGACATGCCATAAAGACAACAGATCAGCTCACATCCACTGAGGCTATTGGGCTGCAAGAATGAGACAGAGATAGTATTTTCAAAAGCAGTCTATTTGCTTCAAGACATCAGGAAAGACTGATCAAGGAAATTATTATGTGTGAATATAGGCTCCCTAAGGAAGTGGTGAGAATTGCTAGGCTAACTGTGTAAACAAGGAATGACAGAGAATGGGTGACTTCAGTGAGCCCCTCCAAAAGTTCACATACACCAAGTCATGTTACGACAAATCATACTTTGCCAGTCATGTCCAGTTTTTCATGGAACAGAGACACTATCATATTCACCCTAACTACAGGGTTTATTGATTGCATACAAAACCTCTATAGAATACTCACTCGTTCAATAAGGATACGAGACATATGCAATCTATTTCATTACCGCCCTTGGAAACCAAGTTTTTGGATCTAGAAAATTAAGCCACACACATAACTACTCCAAGAAAATCATCTCTATCTAGACGTAGACCAACTCCAAATGGTCCACAGATGTTAGGAACTGTGAGCTTTTATATTGAGGAGAACAAAGGAAAATTAAGCTTTTTGCAGCTGAACCAATCTGGGGAAAAGCAGACCCCAACTACCTTTGAATCAACCATTCACTAGTAGATCAGAGAAGAAAATAGACAGGGGGCAGTAGAATTCCTTTGAAGTTAAGGACTTAGAGGTTCAGCTGTCATTCTGTTTAACAATAATAGCTAGCATATATATATCACCTACTATGTTTCCAAGTACTTTACAAGTATTATCTCATTTGATCTTCACAAAAACCCTGGGAGGTAAGTGCTATTATTATCACTATTATACAGTAGAGAAAATTGAGGTTAAGTGACTTGTCTAGGATCAAACATTTAAATAAGTGTTTGAGACCAGATTTGAACTCAGGTCTTTCTGGCTCTAGGCCCAGCATGTTATCTACTAAGTTACCTAGTTACTTCTACATAGTCCTCGCCTTCCTCCTGATAAATAGGCTCAGGCTAGCCAGCCAGAATTAGTAAAGGCCTGCCCAAATGCTTTGTTTAAACCAGTCACTGAACTTTCCTCTTTCTCATTTCCTCATCTAGAAAATGGATATAATCGTTCTGTGATGGAGCGGCTAAGTAGAGCAATGATCAGAGCGCTGGGGAAGTCAGGATGACTTGAGTTCAAATCCAGTCTTAGACACTTACTAGCTGTATGGCCTCTGTCTGCCTCAGTTTACCTCTCTATAAAGTAGGGATAAGAATAATACCTACTTCCCAAGGTTGTTGTGAGGATAAAAAGAAGATAATAATTGTAAAACTCTCTGCAAACTTTAATAGCATTGTATAAGTTGTTATCTACAGTATGGGAATATTATAAGAATCAAAAAAGATAATGAGTAGGAAGGTGTTTTAGTTTTGTTTTTGAAATTTGAGGCATTATGCAAGCTTGTTTCTCATTCAGACCTGTGATTTCACTGATTTCAGAAATTCTCTGTGAAGAAAACTCCGACCAACACATATTAACAAGTGCTCTGGGTCAAGATAGAGAAGTAGAAACAGGACTTCCATGCAGCTCCAGCTCCCACTTCCTCCAATTCATGTAAAAAATTACTCTAGACAAACTTTGGAGCTACACAACCCACAAAATGACACAGAAAAGCTAACCTCCTGCTGAGGACAGCCCAGCAGGCAGGCAGAGAAACAGAACAAATAGACAGTTTCCAAACTGTCCAACCATTACATCCATATCAAATCAATATCTGGGTTTCTCAAAGCCGGGGGGCTCTCAACAACGGCTTCCCAGAGTCTCATCTGATCAAATCACAGAACACTTCTCAAAGGGAGCCCCAAAGCAAAGCCTCACATCAGGGATTATATAGCCTTCTCCTGGGTCAGAGAATGTAACTACCCCCTTGACCCCACTGCCCAATCACGTAGCATCAAGGTGTGGGCATTCCTGAAAACCAAGCCTCCTGCCACAGGCTCCATGTGACCACATTCAGCCTATTAGGAGGCAGAGCATATTTCCAAATCAAGGAAGGTTCTTAGAGTCTCTTAAGCCTATCAAAAGGCCTAGGGGCAGGGAAGATCTTTAAAAATACATATTATTTTACATGTAACTGGGAAATGATATATACAGGCACTGGGGCATAGAGATCCACTGTGCCCTACTGGAAAGTCAAAAGGGGAATGGGGGAACATATGGGAGAGAGCAG
Organism: Petaurus breviceps papuanus; assembly: GCF_028583685.1. Taxonomy (NCBI): domain Eukaryota; kingdom Metazoa; phylum Chordata; class Mammalia; order Diprotodontia; family Petauridae; genus Petaurus; species Petaurus breviceps. The sequence goes on from NW_027187372.1 coordinate 1,902,595, forward strand.
ATTGGGGGAGGGGATATTCAGTGGGAATGGTGTTTTGGTGTGATGGGTAGGGGAAAACTGGGGAGAAAATTTGTTACTCAAATCTTGTGGAAATGAATGATGTAAGCTAAAAAAAGAAAAAAAGAAAAAAAAAAAACAATTGTTCTACAACTTATTGTCTTCAAGTATTGCTTAAGGTAAAAAGAGATTAACTGATTTGTCCAGAGTCAACATGGATCAAGTGTAACACTTGAACCAAGGTCTTCCTGACTCCAGGACTTGTATTGTATTAAAAATCCCATATTGCCACTCAAGTGAATTATAATTATTGTTAAACTATGGCTATATCAAATGTAGGTTCAAAGGAAATGGGGTTTAGGCTGTCACTTGGAAACCTCTTGGTTATATGGGAACAGCCTTATGCTGGTGTTGCTTGTATTTAGATTCAGCTTGTAAACCAAACAAAAAGGCAGCTTTTCCTACTTATCCAAGAGGAGAAGCTATGTGCTCTGAGCAGATGGGTGAGGGGCCAAAACCATGAACTAAGTACAGCAGGTAATAATAGCTCACTCTTATCTAGCATGTAAAAAGTTGTAAGCTTTTTTACATCCTTATCTCTGTGGTTATTACTAGCCCCATTTTACAGATGAGAAAATGAAGACTCAGAGGTTATGACCTGCCCGTGGTCATGCAGCAAGTGAGTATCTAAGGTAAGATCTGAAATAAGATTTCCCTCCTTCCAAGGGTAGCTGTCCATCCACTACATTATGCTACCTCTCCAACAAGGAATGACAAACTTTTTCCATTTGGATTCTGACCACCTCTTCTTGGCTAACTTAAGTGGAAGTCACTAGTCTTGGATTGGAGAGTTTTGGTAGAATTTGAGTCATTTAGACTAACTTTCCATTAAAGAAATTCCAGGCATCCATGTTGTAATAGAGATTTAAAAAGGAAAAAAAAAAGCATCAATGAAGGAAGGTTCATGGCAGGATAGAGGAAAAAAGCATTAAAGCAAATTCAATTTTGTTTTTCTTTTGAAAAAAATCAGAAATAATAAACAAATTCAAGTTACATATAAAAAAACTAGACAACTTCAGAATGTACAGAGACTCAGAGTGGAGGGAGGCGGTGGATCTTAATGTTCCTATTTTTCAGAGAGAGAAACTAAGTCAGATGAGAGAGCAGAGGCCCACAGAGTACTGGGCTTGGAGCCCAGGTCTCCTGACTGTCAGCCCAGTGCTATAACCCTATAATCTACCCTGTGCCTTACAATGCACCACTTTGTTCTTTGTCTTGGGCGGGTAGGCAAGATTTGCTCTTAGAGTAAGGAGGCATTCAGTTCCCATCAGGGCAGGAGAAGAAGCTTCTGAGGACATACCATAGCCAGTTTCAGGAGTTAAGCCATATTCTGGTCTTTCCCAGGTGTTCCAAAAATGTGTCCCTCTTTCTGCATACTACTAAGGGGGTGAAGCAATTTTTAGGAATGTATTTTGCTTCTCTAGAAAACAAGTTTTCCAGACACATTGTATGTGTCAATAATTAAATGAATGAAATTTTTTAATGTCTACTGGAAGAAATATAACTCAAGATATGGGACTTTACCCTTTATGGACAGCAGTATGTGGGGGAAAGTGTTCTAGACTCAGATTTAGGAAATGAATCAAAAGCAGGCTCTAGCACTTCCTAGTTGCGTGATCATGGGTGAGTCACCTTACCTTTCTGAGCCACAGTTTTTCTACCTGTAAAATGGGGTAATGGTGTTTATCCTATTTACCTTGTAGGGCTGTTATGAGGAAAGTATCATATATAAACATATATATCTTTCTTTGTACCTACAGTTTTTAGCACAGTGCTTGAAGTGGCCCTTTAAAAATGCTTGATTGACTGACTGATTTATGTATGGACATTTATAAAGAAGGCTGACCTTTGAGTCAGAAAAACCTGAGTCAGTTCAAGTCTTGCATCTGATACATACTAGCTATCTGATCATGGGCAAGTCATTGCATTACTCATCACAAGCTAGAAACTCTTTAAGACTTAAATTTCAGAAAAGTTGCCCAGTTGTATTAGTGGAGAAAGTTTCCACACTGGGAGATCCTCATATCGATTGTATGACTGATCAGGAAGGAGGGAGGGAGAGAGAGAGAAAGGTAGACAGGAAGGAGAGAAGGAGGGAAGGAAGGAAGGGAGGGATGGAGGAAGGAAGGAAGGAAGGAAGGAAGGAAGGAAGGAAGGAAGGAAGGAAGGAAGGAAGGAAGGAAGGAAGGAAGGAAGGAAGGAAGGATGGAAGGAAGGAAGGATGGAAGGAAGGAAGGAAAGAAGGAAGGAAGAAAGGAAGGAAGGAAGGAAGGAAGGAAGGAAGGAAGGAAGGAAGGAAGGAAGGAAGGAAGGAAGGAAAGAAGGAAAGAAGGAAACTGGCTATTATCATAGATGAAAGAGCTCACAGGACCATTAGCTCAATCTATGAAAGTTAACTAAAAGCCACAGGATTCATTCTCTGTACTGGTACAAGTTGTTCAGTTATTCTGTCACAAACATCCTCCTGTGTCCCACAAAATCATGTCAGCTGCCACAAAACAAACCAGTTGAGAGTGTGGATGATTCAGGGCTCACCCATCCCCTCTGCTGGGTAAATAATATCACAATGGGTCGGCAACAGCAGCATCTTCCCACGCCAATTTGGCAGTACAGCACCGAAAGACTTCAGTGACAGCCCTGCTCTGGCAGGTTTCTAATGGGGGTTCTGTGGCTTCTCCCACTGGTTGGGTCCAGAAGATTACAGTAGTTCTAGTCCCAGACTGGGGAGCTCATAACTGTTAGTTATACCCTGTGGTTCTTTTGCCAGTTGTGGGTAGACCTCAAACAGTTGAAATGTGGGGCTGTTCCCATGAGCTCTCCCTCATGAGTAGCAAAAGTTGATTGGCAAGTGTTCAAGAACAAGCTGTCTCAAGAGATTTCCTGTACTTCCTGCTGCTGCTAGGCAGGCCAGGCATCCCCAGAGAAAAACCTTCTTCATGATAGGTCAGCACTTCTGCTGCCAGTTGTGGCCACAAGCCAGATGTGCAGAAAGCACACAAAAAAAGAAAAATAATAAACAAGGAAAAAAAGAAACATACGCCACACTTTTGTTTGTTTGTTTTTTTAAGCTTGAAAACCCATACAACTCAGTGTGGGTTCACCAATGTCAAAGGTGCAGAATGGACTGGATGTTATCCCTACTGCCGTGGTTTTATGGAAAACTGGCTGACCTCTTGCATGGAAATATTTCATGAAATCAAGAGATTATTGAAGTTGGATGGGACATCAGAGCTCATCTAGTCCAAGTCATGCCTCAGTAGTCCCCCCCAGGCTCCCTATCACCTGCAGGATCATATACAAAATTCTCTGGCATTCAAAGCCTTTCATAAGCTAGCTTTTGCTTATCTTCCCAATCTTCTACTTTATTCCCTTCAATTCAGTGACACCTGCCACTTTTCTGTTCCTCAATATTCCATCTCTCAACTGTAGGCATTTTCTCAGACTGTCCCCTCATGCCAGGGATGCTCTCTCTCTTCATTTCTGCCTCCTGGCTTCTCTGGCTTCTTCCTTTCCAGCAATAAAGAAGTGCAACTTTTCTGGGTTAAGACCCACTTCTTAGAAAAGCCTAGCACAAAGCCTTGTACATACAGAATCAACATATTTTCTTTCTTGTTTTTCTAAAGAATCTCCCTGTCTCATCAAGACTGGAAGTGTAGCAGCCACTCATGGACTTGATCTCACTCTGATTAACACAGAAGCTAGGTCCTGTGTTCCCCTCTTTAACCCACTTGGTGCCCCCCAACCCCACTCCCAAGAGCTCATTGTATGAGTGCCAAACTTAGCCTCTGGCATCTGATTGACATAGCCTTCTGCATTTCAGAACTCCCAAACTCAACAGTTCTGCCAGCCTCAGCCTCTCTTGAGTGCATGGATTACAATCATGTACCATCACAGAAGGTCACATAGTAAAGAGTTAACAAATTTTTGTTGAACTTGGAGCTAAATATTATAGATGGAATTCTTGGCCAGTCTTGGTCAGGATATGATCCTATAACTACTGAGGCTTCTTCCAGTTCTGAGACGATATGATTTTAACAGTTGCCTGATTCCAACACAGTAGTGTTCTTTTCTCTATACTATAGCTGCCTAAGGCAACCAGCTGTTTAGATGTGTCTACTAGATTTAGTAGACACTCTTCTCCCCCCCCCCCCCCCCCCAGCTCCAGAGAGAGTGTGTTCAGACAGCCTATAGTCCCTAGGGAAGCCAAGATATCCCCATGGCACCTCCTTCCACTTCTCCCCATTTTCACATAGCTTTTCGTTCAGTTGTTTCAGATTCTTCATGACCCCATTTGGGGTTTTCTTGGCAAAGATACTGGTTTGCTATTTCCTTCTCCAGCTCATGTTACAGATGAGGAAACTGAGGCAAACAGGATTAAGTGACTTGCCCAAGGTCACACAGCTAGTGAGCATCTGAGGCCAGATTTGAACTCACAGAAATGAGTATTCCTGACCCCACAGTGACACCTAGCTACTGTAAACAATAGCTAAGGAACACAAGAAGGGGGAGAAGGAAGTAAGAGAGATACGGATTATTCATGTAGATGCCCAAAATATATACTTCTTTACTGTACCATTTCTTTGCAGTCAACCCCAGACTAGGTTCATTTAGCCCTCCAACCACTCCCCCCCCACACACACACACACCCAAAGCTTAGATTTGTGGGGTTTCTCCCTGGTCTGTGACTGCAGTCACAAACTGTGGCTTTCTGTCCCAGTCAAGACAATCAAATACCTGTTGGTGTCTCACATTCTCAAGGCCTATAAGAAAGGAAAATAAAAAAGGAAGCAAAAAAACAAAACAAACTCCACCACAACAGCGACCATAAAACCAGTCTTTTAATTCACTTGTCCAATAAATGCTCCCAGATCAGCAAACTGATTACTTTGAGAATGGAAAATAATCTTCACATGACAATTGAAGTGATCAACTTTCTGCCATATTGAAACTCACACAATGATCCATATTCTTTTGATTGCATTTGGAGATTGAAACTGGAAAATTACTAGTGGATGAATCTAATCAATCCAGAAAAAGGAGTCAAGGGCCTTGGATTCACCCACATCTCTCCCTGCTGCACATATTCCACAGCAGCTTCCCAGGTAAAGGACCAGAGGAATACTGTGGTTCTGTTTGTGGTAGCAGCTGCTGCTTCTTATATTAGGCCTTTGTTCACCCAACCCCTTTTTTAATCCTCACTCCCACCTCCAATTGCTAGTGCCTTTGCCCTCTCAAAATTAGCTTGTACAATTTTGTAAAAATGTATTTATTCATTGGTGTGTATGTTGTATAACCCCAGTAAAATGTAAGCTCCCTGAGGGCTAGGATTGTTGTCTTTGTTACCTATCCCAGGACTTAATTGATTTTTGTTCAATTGACTTAAATTAGAATCTATTACCAAGGGCCAGAAAGTGAACTGACAAAATAGAGACAGCTTGATGTCATAGAAAAGGCACTGAATCTGGAGTCAGCTGACTTGAGTTCAAATTCAGACTCTGCTCTGTACCAGCAATGTTCCCTTAGTTATTTCACTGATCCTCTCTGTGCCTCAGTTTCTCCATGTATAATATCAGGGCAAGATGATAAATGATTTCTAAGGTCCCTTTCAGTTCTAAGCCATTGAATCTTTGGAGAATCATTGACCTTTGGAGATCATCCACATCAGGTTGGGTTGGGACAGACAAGAATCCACCCTCTTTCTTAAAAGCCTTCAGAAAAGATATTACTTCCTCCCTCAAGAGCTCCATATCTAATCACTATCAAGCTCTTCCTTCTCTCTGACTTGTAAATGTAGCCAAATTCCATTCCCTCTTACTTCAGTATATTCAAAGAATGACTAGTCACCATGGTCTAAATAAATTCTTATAATCTATTGGTCTAAATGTAATATAAAAAATTTTTATAAGCTATTGGTCCAAATAAAATCTAGCAAAATCTTATAATCTATTGATCCAAATATAATCTAAAATTTCTTATAAGCTATTGGTCCAAATATAATCTAATAAATTCTTATAAGCTATTTGTCAAAATGTGATCTAAAAATTCTTATAAGCTATTGGTCAAATATATAGCCTAGCACATTCTTATAAGCTATTGGTCCAAATGTAATCTAAAAATTCTTATAAACTATTGGTCCAAATATAATCTAACACATTCATATAAGCTATTGGTCCAACAAGGCAGTTGGGTGATGCAGAAGATGAAATCTGGGTCTGGAGTTTGCAAAACTCATCTCCTTGGTCTCAAACACTTATTAGTTGTGTGGCCTTGGGCAAATCACTTAACTCTGTTTGCCTCAGTTTCCTTATCTGTAAAATGAGCTGGAGAAGGAAATGGCAAACCATTCAAGTATCTTTGTCAAGAAAGCCCCAAATGAGTACATGAAGAGTTGAATACAACTGAAAAATGAGCCAACAACAACAATATTGGTCTAAATATAAGCTGTGCTTTGTTCCCGAATCTGGTGTGCAAAATATCCAAGTAGAACTTGAAATCAAGGCTTTCAAAAAGCTCTGACTTTAGGGAGGTTGTCTACATGGGAACGAGTGGGAGAGGGGAAGCTATTGTCAGGCTAATAAAGTATATGTTGTGAAGTTTTATAGATTTGGAATAACTAAAGGGTGAAATATAGCCAGCTTGAATTGGCAAAATACCAATTCTACAAAGTACTTATAGGAAAAAATAAAATTTTATTCTTTTCAAGAATCTAACCTGTGACTTAGAAACAAAGTTCTGGGTTTATAGAACAGATTCAGTCCTGGGGACTTTTCAAGCACGTACATGCCTCCACCCAGGATTTTTTCATATATTTCCTGGAGAAATCATAATTTAGTTTGTATGGGGGTTTCTACAACAAAAGTAAAAGACCCTTGAGCTCCCATGCAAACATTTAAGCTAACCAAATTTAATATAGGTCAGACTTTATTTAATAAAACCAAACAAAGAACTCACACCAGAGCCTGAAATCAGTTAAGTAGCTATCCTTCTTTCTCTAGTAAGCCCCATTTCCCAAGAATGTATACAATTATTTAGAAGAAAGAATTTCAAATTTACTTGTCTCAGGACCTATTTAAACTCTCAAAAATTACTGAGACCTCCAAAAGATCTTTTACTAATGCAAGTTATATCCTGGAGTGTGTTGGTAGATATTTAACATCCAGCTCTCTAGAAAACAAATGGCTCACAATTTGGTTTAATTTTCATTATTAACATTGTCTCCATCACGTTCTTAAGTCTAGACAATCAGCAAAATAATAAATAATTTTAAAATTGTAAATAATAAATCATAATTGGTTTGTAATGTTTGCTGATTTCCGAGGTAAATGCTCATACTGAAAATTTAACAATCAGCTCTCCCATTTTGGAAATTAAAAATGTTTTATTTTAAAGATATTTATAGATTAATTCATTTAAAATAACAATAACAATTACATGTTGAAATAAATAACATTTTTAATAAACATGATATCTTCCAAAACAAAAACCAAAATTTAGTGACAAGAATGGCATTGTTTTATATATTTTTTGCAAATCTTAAAGTCTGGTGTGATAGAAGACAGCTGTATTTTCCTACCTACTTCTACATTTAATCTGTTGCAAAACATTGCTTTGGTTAAAGTATAGGAAGAAAATCCAGCCTTACATAGATATATAGTTGGAAAAGGGAGCAAGTAACACCTTAATGTTTTTATGAAAATAGTTTTGAACCTCAAGAACCCTCATTGCCATGACTATCAGGGTTCCACAGATCACACTTTGAGAACAGATGCTCTAGACTAGACCAGTAATGTCAAACTCAAATAGAAATAGGTGTCAATAAATGGTACATAAGGATCCCTTTGGCCACATATAGACTTAGAAAACCACGTATTAACATTATCCATGTTCTATTGTGTTGTATTTTGTTTTGTTTTGTTAAATATTTCCCAACTATGTTTTGATCTAATTGGGCACACTGAGAGCTGTGGGCCAGTGGACTCATGTCTGATACCTCTATACTACTCATGATAGTATGTAAAGGGAAAGAATTTGAATTTGTGGTTGCCAGACAGTTAAACACCACCACTACCACCACTATTCCCATGTTGGGAGCCTTACTTCCCTGGAACTTATACATACCTTAAACTTAGAATTCCACTAAAGATCAAGACCTAGACTTTTTTCTCCCCATTGTGGCGTTATTCCTTAGTTTTCTTAGCTCTAGCTCTCTCTTGGTCCAGCTAGTCTTCTAGATGTATAGGAATCATGACTGAGTTCCTTTGATCCAGGAACTATTTTTCTGGGCTCAAGAGACTTGGTCTAGAAACTACTTCATTGCTCTACCCCTACCCATTCTATTTCCACTTTTGAGGGTAAACGGTTCCATGAAGGGGCTTGCATGGATTTGTAATCTCTCCTCCAAGGAACCAAGACCAAGCCTCCCTGTAGTTCTTTCCTTCTTTGTCCCTTTATATCCCACCAACTCACACTCTTTGGACTTGATTCCACCATATCTACTTCCAGAATTAATTTTTTTCCCAGCATCACACTCACCTTCCTGCAATTCAACTATTTTCTCTATTGTCTTTCCACTTTAGATTGTAAACTCCTTGAGGGCAGGAGCTATCTTTCTTTTTTTATATTTGTATCTCCAGCCCTTAACACAGTACTTGGCACATAGTAGGTACTTAATAAATGCTGACTGACTGACTTCACTTCTCCAGACTTTTTCTAATAACTAAGCCTCACAGGCATAGCACAGGTATATGACACACCATCACTGTGTGGTGTCAAAAGACAAGCAAGTAACCAAGGTGAACAATTTCACACTTTACCAAAGAATTAACTTTTTGAAGAGACAATAAAGATCTAAGACAGTATCTGGGGGGGCTACTAAAATAGAAACAAAAAAAATGAGCTAATAGGTAATGTGTATTTATAAGAAAAAGTTTCTAGTAGATATGCTCTAATACATAGAAAATGATCACATGATTACAGAATCAAAGACCTAGAATTAGAAAGGACCTTAACTGTCCTCTAGTCCACCCCCCACACACACACACTTTACAGAGGAAGAAACTGAGGCTCAAAGAGACCAAGCAACTTCCTCAAAGTCATATAAGTAGCAAGGCCAAATCCAGAGTCCAAATCCAGGGCTTTTCAATTAACAAGTCACATGTGAATAAATACTTGAAAAGCCTCTTGTTCTATGAAATAAAAAAATGTCCTCCCTTTGAACTTGTTGACGCCATTTGTGTGTTTAGCAAGACTAGGGATGGAAAACATTTTATCTCTATAAACCCACTGACCCACAGAAAAATGACCCTGATACAGTAAGAGCCCACATGCTAATAGTAAATGAGAGATTGGCTTCATTTGTTTCCTTTAAAAAATAATAATAAAATTTCCACTGAACCTGCTTTTTTTCACCTAATTAAGAACAAAGTGGATAAGATTTTGTTTATTGTAATAGCTTCCCTCCGGAAAGAAAATAAGCAACAAAAGTAAATGAACTAATATTATCCTAAGAGTCAGATGAAAACAGGCTGAGGGCTAACGGAATCACTAGGCTAGAAATGAGTTAATGGATTCATGCTGTCAGTCATTCAGTAAACATTCATTAGGTATGCAAAGCATGGGGCTAAATACCATAGGACATAAAGAGAGAAATTGCAATCCCTGCCCCCAGGAAGATCACAAAAGCAAAGTTGATAAAATACATAGACAAATAATTGTAAATCAAAGAGGACCCCGGTAAACGTACAATAGAAAGAGAAAGGGTTCTGTGATTAAATGAGGGAAGGCCATCGTTTTCTTTTGGGCAAGGGGAAGGATCAGGAAGGGAACATCTGAGCTGGGCTTTGAAAGCTGGGTAAGATGGCAATAAATGGAACTTAGGAAGGTACTAAATGGACATACATTGCAGGTAGAGAGAATGGTGTGTGTAGAGTTCCCTACCTCTCCTCCCCCATCCCATCTTTGTTGCTAGATAATCCACGGATCCATAGATATTCATCCTGTGACTCTAAGAAGCTGTAGCATGTACAGCCACCACACCCAGGTAAACCTTCCCCACAGACAGGTTAAACCAGGTTAAGGAGAGTACCAACAGCCCCAAACCCTTTGGTCAGTTGGGTGATTCTAGCTCAAGCATGTGAAGACTTCCCCCATCGAATGGGTGGATGAGAATAAATTGTTCCAAAGGCAATGAAGGCAGCTGATGCAGGCATTGGTCAGATATCAAAGATACTACGGTCATCCACTATCTTCTGGGTCATGGACAGTCATCTGGACTTTTGTCCTGCCACTGGACTTTGATGATTCTAGAAGAAAGAGTGAGGTTGATAGCTTTGCAACTCTGTCACTTATTTTTTTTTAATTTTTTTAATTTATGGAATAAAACAAGCATTTCCATAACAATCTATTTTTTTAAAAAAGACGATTGCAATAGAATTGCCAATCTATTACATATAATTTGCTATTCCTTTTAAGTGTATAAGTTTATCATGCAAATTTCTTTTTCCCCCTTTTCTCCTCTTCCCCTCTCACCTTACAAATGGCTACCATTAGACACAAATATGAATATATGTAAAATTATTCTATATATATTTCTATTTATAAGTTCTTTCCCTGTATGTAGATAGTGTCTTACTTCATATGTCTTTTGTAATTAATTTGGGTTTTTATAATAGACAAAAAGACTTTTTCACTCAAAATTTTTTTTGGTCTTAAAACAATATTGCTTTAGTACCCAACATTTTCTTGGTTCTACTCATTTCACTCCATTGTTTTGTGCAAAACAATCACAAATTTTATGCAAGACAAAAACAAAATGTCTTTCTAAAATCAAGTTCACCATTTCTTAATAGCACAATAGTATTCCATCACAATATACTACAACTTATTCAGTCATTCCCCAGTTGATGGACACCCCCACAAATTCCAGTTCTTTGCCACCACAAAGGGAGCTGCCATAAATGTTTTAGAACATATAGGTTATTTTCCTTTTCCCTCAGTCATCTTTAGAAATAGACCTAATAGTGGTACTGTTGGGTCAAAGTATATCAGCAGTTTAATAACTCTTCGCACATAATTCCAGATTGTTCTCCAAAATGGTTGGATCAGTTCACAATTCCACCAACAATGAATTAGTGTCCCAGTTCATCCACTCCAACATTCGTTACTTTTCTTTTCAATCATTTTTAGCCAGTCTGATAAGTTTAAAATGATATCTCAAGGTTGTTTCAATTTGCATTTACCTATTATTATCTCATTCCCTGTAATTATTACTTCTATTTCTTTTTCTTCTCTTATTGCTATTGCTAGGATTTCCAGTACAATATTGAACAATATTGGTGATGATAAGCATCCTTGTTTCACACCTGATCTTACTGAGAAGGCTTCTAGCTTATTTCCATTACAAATAGTGCTTCCTGATGGTTTTAGAAAAATGGGTTTTGTTTTTTTTTATCAGTTTAAGGAAAAAATCCATTTATAACCATACTTACAAGTGTTTTTAGTAGAAAAGAGTATTATATTTTATCAAAAACATTTTCCACATCTATTAATATAATCACAAGATTTTTTTAAATTTTTTGTTATTTTCTTAAATCATCCCCACATTCCTGGTATAAATCCTACTTGGTCATAATGTAAAATCTTTGTAAATATTGCAATCTTTTAGCTAGTATTTTTGCACCTATATTCATTAATGAAATTGTCTATAATTTTCTTTCTGTTTTCACTCTTACTGGTTTAGATATCAGTATCATATTTACTTCATAATACAAGTTTGGTATGATCCCTTCTTTGTCTATTATTCCAAATAATTTCTTAAATATTAAAATTAATGAATCTTTAAATGTTTGATAGAATTCACTTATAAGTACTTCTGGTCCTGAAGCTTTTTTCTTAGGAAGCTCATCTATAACCTATTCAATTTCTCTTACTAAAATAGGTCCATTTAGATATTCTATTTCCTCTTTGGCTAATCTAGTTAATTTATATTTTTGCAAATATTCTTCCATTTCACTTAAATTGCTAAATTTATTGGCATATAATTGGGCAAAATAACTCCTTATAATTGCTTTAATTTCATCTTCATTAGTGATATATTCAGCCTTTTCATTTTTAATACTAATGATTTGCTTTTCTTCTCTCTTTTTGAAATCAAATGAACCAATGGTTTATCTGTTTTACTGTTGTTGGGTTGTGGTTTTTTTTTTCATAATAACAACACCAAGTTTTGTTTATTAACTCAATGGTTTTTTACACCTAATATTTTTTAATCTTACCTTTAATTTTTAGAATTTCCAATTTAATGTTTAATTGGGGATTTTTAGTTTGTTCTTTTTCTAGCTTTTGTAATTGCATATCCCATTTATTGGTCTACTTTTTTCTCTATTTTATTGATGTAAGCATTTAGAGTTATAAATTTTCCTTTGATCACTGTTTTTGCTGTATGCTATAGATTTTGATGTGGTCTCATTATTGTCATTCTCTTCAATGAAATTATTGTTTCTGTGATTTATTCTTTAGCCTTATCTTTCTTTAAGATTAGGTTGTTTAATCTGCAATTAGTATTTGATCTTCATTTCCATGGTCCCTTACTATATGTAATTTTTATAGCATTGTGATCTCAAAAGGATACTTTTGATATTTCTGCTTTTAACTATAAAATTTTTTATGTACTAATATATAGTCAATCTTCATAAAAGTACCATGAACTGCTAAGAAAAAGGTATTTATTTTTTCTATTTCCACTCCATTCTCTTCAGATATCTATCATATCTAGCTTATCTAAAATTTTATTCACTTCCTTGACTTCTTTCTTATTTATTTTTGCTTAGATTTTTCTAATACTGAGAAGGAAAGCTTAAAGTCCCACACCCCAACTATTATAGTGCTACTCTCTATCTCCACCTGTAATTCATTTAGCTTTTTTTTTAAGTTCAGAAGCTATAGTATTTGGTGCATATAGGTTCAGCATTGATATTGCTTCATTGTCTCTAGCATCTTTTTTCAAAATATAGTTATCCTGTTTATCTCTTTTAATCAAATCTATTTTAAACATAACTTTGTCTGAGATCACAATTGCTACCCCCGCCTTTTTTTGCATCAGATGAAGCATAATAAATTGTACCACAACTTTCCATTTTAACTGTGTGTATCTCTCATTCTTAAGTGTGTTTCTTATAAACAATATGTTATTGGATTCTGATTTTTAATCCATTCTGTCTGTTTCTGTTTTGTGGGGGAGGACATAAAACAGTTTAATATTTTATAAAATATTCTAAGCTATAATTATTATTTGTGAATTTCCCTCCATATTATTTTTACTCACTATTATCCTCAACCTCTTTGTGCTCTATCCCTGTTACCTTATCTTCTCCCCTTACCCTCCTATTCCTTATTCTACCCACCCCTCTAAGAGTCCCTCCCCTGATCCTTTCCTCCCATGCTCTTAAATCTTATTCTACAAACTCTCCTAAAAATTCTCCCACACCTCTTCCCCCAGTTCTCTCACCTCTCTTCATGTCCAGACTTCTACACCCCTTAAGATGTAGACATTGCTTCCTCTTCAACCCTGACCCAGTTCAACATTACCAGCCTTCCACCTCCTGCTTCCTCTGGATTAGTTCTTCATTTCATGCCACATTTTTATGAGATAATTGCCCTTTTACACCTTTTCCCACCCAATTTTGGTTTTTTTAGAATCACCTCATTATATACAACTCAGCCCCAACAATTCTTTCAAACTATTCTAGTAATGATGCCAATTTTAAGATGACTGATAATATTTTCATATATATGAAGTAAACAGTTTGACCTTAATAGTTATCTTATAATTAGTCAAATGTTTTCCTTATATTTCTTCTAGATCTTTTATATGGAATTATCTATTGAGCTCTGATCTTTTGTCACAAATATCTGAGAATCTTTCAGTTCATCAAATGTGCTTTTTTTTTTTTATTCAGTATTATACTCACCTTTCCTGGAAAAGTTATAGTTGGTCACACTCTCAATTCTTTTCCTCTTTGAAATATAATGTTTTAAGACGGGGTCTTTTAGTGTAAAAGCTGCTAGGTCTTGTGAAATCCTGACTGTATCTCTGCAGTATTTAAATTGGGCTTTTTTTCTTGTTACTTGCAATATTTTCTCCTTACCCTGGGAGTTTTGAAACTTGGCCATGATATTCCTGTTAATTTCTCTCTTGAGATCACTTTCAGGTGGTAAACAATAGATTTTTTTTCTATTTCTACTTTCCCCTCTTATTCTAAAATTTCATGGCAATTTTCCTTAATAATTTCTTGCAATATTGTATCCAGATTTTTTTTAATCTTAACAATTCTTATATATTGTCTCTCCTCGATCAGTTATTTTTCTGAGATGTATCAGATTCTCTTCTATTTTCTCTAATTTTATTATTCTTTGGTTTCTTAATAATGTCATTTGATTCCTCTTGCCCAATTCTAGTTTTCAAGGACATATTTTCTTAAGATTTTGGATCTCTTTTTCCAATTGCCTAACTTTTGTTTCATGATTTTCTTAGATTGCTTTTAATTTTTTTCCCAATTTTTCTTCAATCTCTCTTATTTGAATTTTTAATTCCTTCTTAAGTTCTTCCAAGAACTCTTTTTTGGCTTGTGATCATTTGATGTTACTCTTTGGGGTAGGAGTGGCTTTTTTTTTTTAACTTCATTATCTTTCTTTGAATCTGAACCCAGATCCTCTCTAACACCATAGTAGTTATAGTAATAGGTATATAGTAGTTAGGTTCTTTTTCTTTTGCTTGATCATTTTTATTATGTTTTATTTTACTTCTAGTGGCTTGTTATTATAATCAGGCTTTAATATCAAGTTATAGATAATGTTTCCCCAAGCCTCAGGTCTGCCTTACTTAAGTCCAATTCACAGGCAAATGAAGGTATCAGCTTGTGATGTCATTTGTCCTCTATGAAAACAAAAGATGAACAAGAAGAAGAAGAGATATTTATCCCCAGATTAATTAAAGCACTACCAATTCTCAATTGGGTAAAAAAGGGAGTGGTCCAAATGAATGAAGTTTTACTGTATTTAAGAAAAGGTAAAGTCTCCTTCATTCTTATTTTCTCCTGTGAAAAAATCTCTTCTCCTCACTGGTAGCTATCTTATGGAAAAAATTTAAATGTAAATACTTATAGTTATATTATGATTTACTGCTCACTAATATCAGTAGTTCATAGATGATAGCTTTAGAATTAGAAGGGACTTCAGAGGTCATGCAATCCAAGCCGCTCAACAAAGTAGAACTGACTGATGAAATAAAATTAAAACCTTGAGAAACATTGAAAAATGTTAGTTTAAGTTCATAATAGCTAACCTCCACTTATGCTTAAAATTTTAGAAATCTGCTTTCTTAAAATCTAAGTTAAAGTAAGAGTGATCTTATGCTCTACTACTAAAAGGCAAGATGGCTCAGGAAGAATGAGACTTTTAGAAAATAACCAGTGGAAGAGAAGGTAATTCTTATAAGAAAACAGAAAAATCAGGACCAACGTGGCAGCAAAGCTCAAATTTTTAAAAAAAGAAGGAGAGGATTTTAAAAGATGGAAGCAGTCATAATAAAGGATAAATACAAAAAATGGCACAAAACCATTAAAATAATGTGCTCAAGGCAAAAGAGCTAGAGCTTGCCAATGGAAAAAAAATGTTGCTAAAGTCAACAAAAGGGACTGTGGCGAGAAACATTCACTGCTTCTGAGGTATGTTGATTGAATTGGACTAGCATTTTTTAAAGCACCTACTATGATCCAGCACTTCAGGATAGGGTAAAGAGCAAAATAAAAGAGGTCCTGCCCTTAACCATATCCAAAGGGCACTCAAACTGTGGATACCCTTTCTAGCAATACTACTACGTCTGTATCCCAAAGATATCATTAAAAAGGGAGCAGGTGGGGCAGCTAGGTGGCATAGTGAATAGAGCACCAGCCCTGGAGTCAGGAGGACCTGAGTTCAAATCCAGCCTCAGACACTTAATACTAGTGGTGTGACCTTGGACAAGTCACTTAACCCCAATTGACCTGTCTTCCCCCTTCAAAAAACAAACAAAAAAAGAGAAAAGGACCTACATACATAAAAATATTTATAGCAGCTCTTTCTGTGGTAGAAAGAGTTGGAAATTGAGGGGATGCTCATTAATTGGGGAATGACTGAACAAATGTGGTATATGAATATAATGGAAGACTATCATACTTTAAGAAATGTTAAGCAGGTAGATTTCAGAAAAACCTGGAAAGATTTATATGAACTGATGCTGAATGAAGTGAACAGAACCAGGAAAACAATGTACATAGTAACAACATCATGCGATGATCAACAAGGATAGACTTAGCTCTTCTCAGAAATACAATGATCCAAGACAAGTCCAGAAGATTCATAATAGAAAGTGCTATCCACATCCAGAGAAAGAACTGATGGAGTCTGGATGCAGATCAAAGTATGCTATTTTCACTTGCTTTGTTTTTATCGTGGGTTTTTTTTTTCTGTTTCTTCTTTCACAACATGACTAATATGGAAATATGTTTTACATGAGCGCACATGTATAACCTATATCAGATTGCTTGCCATCTTGGGGAAAGAGGAGACAAGGAAGGAAGGGGAAAAAATGGAATTCAAAATTTTACAAAAAATAAAATACTATTTACATTTTAAAAGAATTTTTAAAAAAAAAAAAAGAGTCCCTCTCCTCAAAAACCTTCCATTCTGCTATGGGGTTGGGAAAAAGAAAATTCTAATTGTTAGTAAGTTTTTCCTTATTGCTTCCCTAAATTTGCCTCTTTGCAACTTTCCTCCATCCCTGTTAGTTTTCTCTTCCTCCCTGGGTGAAGAAAAAGAAGGCTAATCCCTCTTCCACATAACCCTTCAAATATTTGAGGACAGTTCTCATGGCCTCCAAGTTTTCTTTTCTCCAAGGAGAACATTTCCATTCCCTTCAACCATCTTCAAACTAAGACTCACACCTTCATTTCAGAGAGAAAATGTGTCCTACAGAATGAGGCATAGATTTGCTTGAGGCATAGAGTAAAAAAAAAAATTGTATATCTTTAGAGCACAAGTCTGGGGTCCCCATTTCACAGACTGGAGCAAAGGCTAGCCCAAGAGTACACAGTGAGGAAGAAAGAAAGGAGGGCTAGATTCTAGTTAACTGAGTCATTTTATCACAAAGCTGGTTTCACACTCTTTGTCACTTCCTCAATTCCTTTTAGGAAGAAAGGGGCCAGAGCTCCTTTCACTGGCTGGGTAAAACCTAGAGAGAGGCTTGGGACCTTGGGCACTGTGAGCCCCACAGCCTACTCCCTGCCTCTGGCCTTGATCTATTGAACTTGGAACTGCTGGCTGACCATTTGTCTATTGGGTTACAGCTTGGTCTAGAATCCCTAGTAGGCATCCATCGATCCTGCCCATGCTGCCCATCCCCCTTCTCCTATTCTGTTCTATACCTCACCACTAAGAATTCTCAGCATCCTGTTAAACTAAATTCCAACTCACTGCCTTAAAATTCTAAGGATTCCCATGTATTCCTGTCAAACTCACCCTCAAATCCACCAGGTGGCCTGACTCCCTAGAATTCTGGAGCAGTGACATAAATTTTCTACTACCCTCCAATCCCCAGTTCTAACTCCCACCCTGCCCCTCAAAAGTGATTTAGAATTTAGATTCCTAGTTCATGGATTGTGTGTCAAAGAAAGGAACTTATCTCACTTGCATTTCATACCCTCAACAGGAATTCTTAATATGAGGCCCATGAATTTTACAAAGAAATTGATAACATTTCAACATAGTTGATTTCATTTACAAGTCTTTATTTTACATATTTAAAAATATTATTTTGAGATGGTGTCCATAGGCCTCATCAACCCACTGACAGGGTCCAAGAAAAAGAAAGATGAGAAAGAAAATTAGGTTACAAATGTATTTTTCCTTTGTGACAACAAGCATTTACATATTTGTACATTATAGGCTTGTTTCTTTTGTGTAAAAAAAAGGTTTTATTGATGTCTTCTGATTATTATTTTTATTATATTCAGTATCCTGAATATAATGAATTAATATATAATAGAATATATAATCAGAATATTGATTATTATTCTTGCAATCAGAAGCAGTCAGAATTTGACACGATCAGTGCACAAACAACAAAATCATCATGGAAGTTTCAGATCACTACAGAAATATATGGTGATAACAAAGAATTGGAAACAAAGTAGATGCCTATCAATTGGGTAATGGCTAAAAAAACTGTGGTACATGAATGTAACCGAATATTACTGTACCTGAAGAAATATATGTAGCAAATACAGAGAAGAATGGAAAGATCTACAAGAACTGATTGGAGAGTGAATTAAACAAAGGAAAAGAAAAAAAAAAAACCACAGTGATTACTACAGTGTAAATTGGAAAAAAACCATGCTCTAAAAGTGAATATATCAAAATTATAAAGATCAAGCATGACTCAATGGAAAGGATATGACAAGTTACCATTAACCTACACCTTTGTGGAGGTGGAGTTTCATAGATTTTACACATTGCACATATTTTTAGACTTTCTAATGTATTGATCAGTTGTGATGAATTTTTTTCCCTTTAAAAAACATTTTGTTATATAGGATAGTTTCCTATGGCAGGAGAGAGAGAGAGATGCTGGGGATAACTATGTCACCCAGCTTTTAGATTCCCTCAAAACATAGCAACTGGGGCATCTAGGTGACACAGTGAATAGAGCACCGATCCTGGAGTCAGGAGGACCTGAGTTCAAATCAGACCTCAGATACTTAACATGTACCAACTGTGTGACCTTGGGCAAGTCACTTAATCCCAATTGCCCTACCTTCCCCCCTCAAAAAAACAACAACATAGCAACTGCTTCCCATAACAATCTGTTAGAGGAAAATTGATCTATTAAGGCAACAATCAATACTAACAGTAAAAATAGGGACTTGGACCAAACTGATCTGTAAATGAAAGACACTAAAGCAAACAACCTAAAAGCCAATGTTTGCATGAATTGTCAAAACATAATTCTTTGCCACTTACTGTTATGTAAATATGGACAAGTCATCTAGCCTCTCTTGGCCTCAGTTTTCTGATCTGTAAAATAAGAAAATTAGACTAATTGAGGTGCCTTCCATCTCTGAATACATTATCCTAAATCAGAACATGGAGTTTATAAAATTTCAAACAAACTCATTTAATGAATTGGGCTAGGCAGTAATAAAACTATTGAATCACAGTAGGACTAGAATATCAATGCAGTCTCCAGAATGAACTAGACTAGGCATTTCTTTTAGTTAAAATCCTGGTTAGAAGGAACTTCCATGTATGAGACTTTTGTCTCAGGAATATTAGGCATCATGGAGCCCTCAACTTAGTCACAATATGTTGACCTGGAAACATTGGATGCAACTAGGAAGAAAGCTCTATGTAATATTTGCTCTGGTAGATGTTAAAGAGTATTACATTTCCTTTTTCTATTCAAGTTATAGAGAATTCAAGCAAAGGAGAATGAATTGGATGCTGTCTTGAAAGTACAATGTAGGGGCAGCTAGGTGGCGCAGTGAATAGAGTATTGGCCCTGGAGTCAGGAGTACTGGAGTTGGAATCTGACCTCAGACACTTGACATACTTACTAGCTGTGTGACCTTGGGCAAGTCACTTAACCCCAATTGCCTTGCCTTCCCCCTTTAAAAAGAAAAAAAAAAAAGCACAGTGTAAGCAGAAGTCATAGCTATTGGCAAATTCATCTGGCTCAAAGGTTGTTATTAAAGAAGGTAGGCAAGAAAAGCAATTATAGAGCACTTTGCTAATATGAAGCTATTAGCAACAACTGTATAATAAACATGGAAGGAAAATTATAGCTCTGATTTTTATATTACGTGAAAAATGTGCCATACCATAGTTCATTCATTTGTTGGTTTTAGTTCCTTCCAATCAGATAAAATACAAATGCTCTGTTTGGCATTCAAAGTTCTTCATAACCTAGCGCACTCTTACCTTTCCAGTCTTCTTATACCTTACTCCCCAACATGCATCACTCCATTCAATATTACTTGACCTCCTGGCTATTCCACACAAAAAAACTCCATCTCTCTCAGCTCCAGACATTTTCTCTGGCTGTCACCCATATCTGGAATGCTCTTTCTCCTTCACTCTACCTATGGACCTCCCTGGCTTCTTTTAAGCCTCCAATAAAATCCTGTCTTTAATGGAAGCTTTCCCCAACCCCTCTTTTTCTACTACCTTCCTCCCATTAATTATTTCCTATTTATTCTGTATGTAGCTTGCTTTGCATTTTTGGCTTGCAAGTTGTCTTTCCCATTAGATGGTAAACTCCTTAAAGGTCTGTCTTTGGACTCCTTTTGTGTCCCCAGCACTTAGGTGCCTGAGGCTTAGTAGGCACATAATAGGTGCTTAATAAATGTTTGTCAATTGACTGATCTTCCTCACAACCTCTCAACATAGTGGGAAGATGATCTTGGACCCTGAAAGGTTTTGGACACTGATAGGTCCTACAAAACTGGCATAGCTGTTTATAAGGGATAATAATGGATTGGTTGCCCTCCCAAACCAAACCTAGTTAAGAGAGGCTCGTCAGTGAAAGGGTGATCTCCAGAGTAGGGTAGTGAATATTTGGAGGGAATCAGAAAGGTACAGAATGGTTTTGGATAAGGCAGTTTAGGAGACTATATTAACATATGAAGAGATTGCAATCTATATCTGCAAAGCAAGCAAACATTTACTAAGTACCTACTGTGTGTTGCATGCTAGTCGTGGGACACAAAGACAAAAATGAAATAGTACTCCAGGAGCCCCAAAGGGCTGATGCTCTATTAGGGGTAGATAACATGACCGTGTATAAACAAAATAAATATAACTGCAAGTGGAGAGAGAGGTACTAGCATTTGGGGAGGAATCAGGAAAAGCTTTTTTTTAGAAGGTTATAATTGAACTGAGGCTTGAAGGAAACTAGAAATTACATAAAGTTGGATTGAGGAGGGAATGCCTTCCAGGCATAATGAACAGTCTTTGAAAAGTTATGAGTACAGGAGATGTGTTAAATGAGAGAAACAGCAAGAAGACCAGTTTGACTAGACAGAAGAGTATAAGGAGGTAAGGGATATAAAAAGAAAGCTTGAAAGAGACATTAAAGTCATATTGTGAAGAGCTTTAAATGCTAAAAGAGTGTATTTGATCCTAGGGGAAATGGGAGCCACTAAAGTTTGTTAGAGAGGGTAATGATATGGTCAGACCTGTGCTTTCGGAAAATTACTCTGGCATATTGTGGAAGATGAGTAGAAAAAAAAACCAGATTTGATTTTCAGATACTATCCAAATACAAGATAATTGCCACAATCAGATGAAAATCAATCAGGGTCTGAGCTTGGATGGTGTCTATTTGAGTAGAGAAAGTAGAATTTACAAGACTTGGCAGTGGATTGAATATGTGGGGTGAAGGAGAATGCAGAATCGAGAATGACTCTGAGGTTGTGGACTTGGGTGAGTTGGAAGGATACGGTAAATTGGCGATAGAGATGAAATCATGAAATAGTGATGGTAAATATTTAATAAACATGTATTAAGTGCTTTCTATGTACAAGTCCTAGGGCAGCTCAGTTGCAGAGTGGACCGAGTGCTGGGCTTAGAATCAGGAAGACTTCTCTTTCTGAGTTCAAATCCAGCCTCAGACAGGAAAAGCCTCATTTAGGGAATTAATGGTTAAAGGGAATTAGAGATTCAAAGAGCAAGAGATGGAGGTGGGTAGTTGACACAGTGAATAGAGCATTGGCAAAGATACCAAAGCGGTTTGCCATCTCTTTCTCCAGCTCATTTTACAGGTAAGAAAACAGTGTGAAGTGACTTGCCCAGGGTCACCCAGCTAGTAAGAGTCTGAGGCTGGTTTTGAACTCAGAAAGAGGAGTGTTCCTAATTCCAAGCCCAGCACTGTATCCACTCTGCCACCGAGCTGCCCTAGGACTTGTACACGGAAAGCACTTCATAAATGTTTATTAAATGAATGAATAAAAAGCCTCCCAAGAAGGTCAACCAAGGAACCAGGGCATATTCGACTGCTGTATAAAGATAAGCTAAAAAAGACTGGAATCAAGATGGTAAAATTGTAGGTCTGTATTGGGTAAATATGGACTTCTCCTAAAGCACAGAATATTAGCACCCCTAGAGAAAGTGCTACCTTCACCTTTGAGGCTGACTTCAAGAAGAAAAACTCTGGTGCTTCTGTCAGAAACAAGACTGGAGCGGATGGCTCTTGCCCAAGGTGGCGATTCTTGCTCTTCTGATCAAAGAGTTAAGGAAGTGGTTTCTCCTGTTTTTCCTCCTATTGTCCTTTACAACTCTGATCACGGAGGAAAGAAAAACTGATGTAACTTAAGATTTGGGGGTGGGGGAGGGACTTTAAGAAATGTGCTTACGTTTCCAGAGGGCTACACGTGAATCTAGGAGAAAATGTCCAGGAAATAGACTGAGATCTTCAAGGGATATAAAACAATCGCTAACCAGTCAGATTATTATCATTTTGCTTTTTCTCATTAAAGCAGGATTCATCCCTACTTTATCCTTTCTCTCTCTCCCTCAGGAGAGAGTTCCATTCATCAGCAATTGGCCAGGAAACATAGGATCATAAAATAGCAGATTTAGAGCTAGAAAGAACTCTGGAGGTCATCTGGCCCAAATCTCATTTTACAGATGAAGAAACAAACCATAGATGTGAAGGGATTTAGTACCAGGTCACCTAGGTAGTTAATAGCAGAGAGAGGTCCTCCAACCTCAAATCTAGCAATCTTTCCATTGATCCAGTGTTTCATAAACAATTCTGTTGTTGTTTGGTTGATTAGTCATGTCCAACTCTTCATGATTCCATTTGAAGTTTTCTTAGCAAAGATACTAGAATAGGTTGACATTTTCTTCTGCAGCCCATTTTACATATGAGGAAATTGAGGCAAACAGGGTTAAATGACTTGCCCCTGGTCACAAAGCTAGTGTCTGGGGCTGGATTTGAACTCAGGTCCTCCTGACTCCAGGCCTGGAGTTCTATTCACTGTGCCACCATAAAACACTATAAATATTATTGTTATTGTTGTGGGGCAGTAGAGTTGACTGAGAGTTCATGAGATGAGCCCATATCTACAGTTTGGCTGCCCAGGCTCAAACACCAACAGAACTCCCTCCCTCTCTCCTGAAGTTTCTTTCTTCCTTTCCTAACTTCACTTTTCGGGAAATATTAGTTTATATTAAGGGACCTAAGGGGTGGGAGAAGCTGTATTTATCATATGGCCATAGATATTTACCTCTTACATGGATATTACTCTTTGAAACACACATAGATGACAGTATGGTGCATTAACCGCATTGGAACAACTGTTTACCTAGCTTTGTGGGTTTAACAGGCCTGTCTGCCAAAGGGAGTTAGAGATATTTGAGCTGTTTTTGTTGTTTTTTGTTTGTTATTGTTCAGGGAAACTTCGATCTCCATCTCAGCCTCCCCCATCCCTCATTCTCCCCTCTCATCTTCCCTCATCCCCCCTTTAACTCCCCCACCCACAGTCCCAGAGGGCAACGAATGTTCTCATCATTTCACTTTCCTCCAGCTGCCAGGCTAGGGAACAGATGTTTTATTGTTAGCATAAGGGGGAAAACAAACAGCTTTGCTCTCCTGTGCTCATCCGTCCTCCCAGCCCTGCCTGCCATTCCCCATCCTTCCCTCCTTGCACCCTGGTGCAAGAGGAAAACAGTGTCAAGGGAGGAGATGGTGTCCTGGTGAGTAATCCAAGCACACTCAGCCAAGTCTGAACCACTGATCGGAGACATATGAAGCATTCTTCTGGATGCTATTGACAATGGACACGAGTTCTGTCAGCTGAGGATGGCTCGCTTGTGGCCAAAGACAAGAGGATGCCCTCACTGACCCAGTAAAAACAAACAATGGGCTTCTGCAAGTGAAAGGCAATAGATATCTATCTATTGGCTTCCTAGGCAAGGGTTCAAGAACAAATCAATTCAAATGGTATCTCACTGGAGACTCCCCTTATGGCCATTTGCTTAAGTATCTTTTTGCTTGACAGTAACCCTAGGAGATTAAGAGAAATACTTTTTTTTCTCTAGACGCTGCCCTCTGGGGATTCACTGCCTTTCTCTTTCCTTTCTTCAGTTCAGTGTACGTTGCATATAGAATATGATGATGATGAATTTTACAAAGTGCTTTATATGCTTGAAGTATATACAAACTATTTTACTATGGGATAAGGCCACAGATCGAGTGCAAGAAGGGCCTTGGTGATCACTGATCCAACCCTTCATTTTGTAGAAGAGGAAGTTAAGGTCCAGAGAGGTTAAATGATTTGCCAGAGATCTCAGTTTGTCTCAGGGTAGCATAAACTTGGCTTCAAAAGACCTCAGTTGGAGTCTCTGCACTACCAATTACTGACTGAGTGACCTTGGATATCACCTCTCTTGGCTTCAGTCTCTATCTGCAGAGTAGAGATAGAAATATTTGTACCACCTACCAGAGAAGTTCTTTGCAATGAATAAATGAGAAAATGTATTAAAGTATTTTATAAACTATATAAAGCTTTTGATCAAGGGTCACTTATTACAAAGGAATCTGGGGTGGGGTGGGAGTGGGGGAACAGGGAGGCATCATCTAACCTATTCAAAGAATAGGTTAGATAAGAAGACACAGTTTCCCATCATTTCGTTCAGGTTTCTTTGGTTTAAGGCATTCTTTCATGATCTTACTTGGTACATCTGTCATCCAATCTTTTCAGTCCTCTCCTTCCTTACTAGCTCATTCCATACCAGCTTCTTCTTCCCTCTTTCATCTTCACCCTACCCCCACCCCCAAAGCCAGAGCTATTATTCTCAGCTCCCTTGGTTCCTGAGGAGGTAAGTTCTTTTTTCTCTGAGTCCCTGATCCTTCCCCAATTTCTTTTAGAAAATACTTTTCAAATAACTATTCAAAACCTGCTCCTGCATCATTGAGACTTTCCATAGAATTTTGAGAGGGGCCTTATCTTTTCTGGTCATATTCTGTATTCTGCTCAACTTTCCCAAGTTAAGCACTATTCTTGATGCTTCTTTAGTCTTCCCCCATCCCATTTACCCCTTCCCTTCCTCCCAAGACCCCACAATCTTCTTAAAGATCTGATCTTTCACAAGTAAACCATCTAGTGTTTCTAAATTTCCCTTTTAAGTAAAACACCCCTGCCACATCAGGGGTTCACTTATCCCTACATTATTGCCTATTATCTTTGTTCAGTAAACTCTAATACAAAATATTAGCACTTTTACAACTTAACAACATTTGATTCCTCCAGCCCCACCTATATGTAACTTTACATATGATTTTATACAATGTACATATGACTTTAAGAGGGCAGTTATATGGTACAGTGGATAGAGTGCTGGGCCTGGAGTCAGGAAGACCTGAGTTCAAATCCAGTCTCAGAAACTAATAGCTCTGTGATCCAGTTTCCTCATCTATAAAATGAGCTGCAGAATGAAATGGCAAGCCACTCTAGTATCTTTGCCAAGAAAGCCCTAAATGGGGTCAC
Source organism: Petaurus breviceps papuanus (assembly GCF_028583685.1). NCBI lineage: Eukaryota > Metazoa > Chordata > Mammalia > Diprotodontia > Petauridae > Petaurus > Petaurus breviceps. The sequence goes on from NW_027187372.1 coordinate 1,928,232, forward strand.
GAGGAATTGGACAAGACTAAAAAATGACTCAACAACAATGACTTTAAGAAAGGATGTAAGGTTTCTTGTGTGTGTGTGGGGGGGGGGGGAGTGTTAAGAAGGAGGAACATAATGGACTGTAAATTGGAGAAAGTCTCAGGTTAAAGTCCCTTTCTCAAATGAGATTTTATTCTAGGTGATTGCTAGGGTCTATGAGAGATACAGAAATCATCAGATAAGGTCTCTGCCCTGAAAGATTTCACATTCTCACCAAAGATAATGTGGTAGAAAAGATCCCATGTAAGGGAAAGAAACAGCCAGATGTTTAGGTTCCAGTCCTTAGGATACTGGACTATGCAATTTGGGGGTTGTTTCTTTGACATTAGCCCACCAGGAAGATTGCAGCAGCATGGGACCAAAGAGTAAATAAAATAACCCAATGCCCTTCCCAATTAGACTATGAATTTATCCTACTTTCAGCCTGCTTTTACCTGTCCCTGTAGAGGGTGCCCTGAGTTAGTGTTACAATTGTGCTCTGACTAAAAGACCATGCTTATGGAGGTACTGGAAATGACCCTAGGGAGGTATACCTGCTTATCAGGTTCCTTTAATGATTTTCAAAGTTCAAAAGAAAAAAAAAGTGTGTTGTTTTTTTTTTCTCTGAGCAAAGAGAGAAAGGCATTGACCTCTTTGTAACCACAATTCATTGACCCCCATTTCAAGGCTCTGGACCTGGGGGTGAGGCTCAAATGCAGTGTTTAGACCAAAAAAACTTTCATCTGGGAGTCCTTTTGGATGGAAGTCCTCTGATTAAGAGCAGAGAAGCACATCTTGCAGTCAATCTGGACACTTTTCTAATTCCATGGTCATTTTATTGTACAAGGTCCTCTCCTCAAAGCAGAACGAACAATTCTCTCTAACATACCTTCTCAGTTCTTTACCATTTTGCCTATAGTGATTAAAAACATCTAGATGGTTGAGAAGAGGGAGGTTGTTCTGACTATTTATAAATCTACACTGATAACATTTAAGTCCTTTTCGGGAAATAGATATGAATTAATCACATTTGCAAAGAAATACAAGTGAGCCTACTCTCAAAAAAACCCAGCATTCACTTGAGCATGCACACACACACATACACATTCTGGTTTTAAAATTTGTCACATTAATTTACTGTTATATCTAGCACTGAGACATGGGGAAAAAAAATCTTAATTTAGAAAGGCCGCATTCACCCACTGTATGCGGGGCCATCAGCAGCCATCCTCCCTTCTGTCTTGCCTCCCTCCGGACTTTGATGACTCTGGAGGCCGACAACTTTGCATAGTTCTGCCTCACTTAAGTCCAATTCATGAGCAAGTCAAGACATTACTGTCCTCTTCAAGAATGAAAGAACTTGTGTGTGTGTGTGTGTGTGTGTGTGTGTGTGTGTGTGTGTGTGTCTTGCCAAGGGTCACACAGTTAGTAAGTGTCTGAGGCCAGATTTGAACTCAGGTCTTTTTGACTCGAGGCCCATCACTCTACCCACTGTACAACCTAGTTGCCAGTGTTTGGGAGGCTCTGAAGAAAAGTAGGGAGAGAAGAGGTATTACATTGACTACCAAACTGAAGATCTACAGAACCATTGTGCTGAGCTCATTGTTATATGCCTGTGAAACCAAGCCATGCCAGGAAACTGAGCTGCTTCCATTTGAATTGCCTTAGGAAGATTCTGAAGATCACCTGGCAGAGTGAGGTCCCTTCTTGAACTAAACTGCCAAGCCTTCAAATTCTACTTCAGAGAGTGTAGTTCGGATGAGCTGGCCATGTTGTTGGAATGCAAAACGTACGCTTGCCAAAAAGCTTATTTCATGGAGAGCTCCCACAGGGCAAGAGCTCACATGGTGGTCAGAAGTGATACAAGGATGCTCTCAAGGTCTCCTTCAAGAACTTTGGAACTTATTGTGTGATATGGGAGACACCAGCACAGGACCACTCAGCATGATCAGGGAAGGTGCCATGCTCTATGAGCAAAGCAGAATCGAAACAGCACAAAGGAAAATAGAGGATGCACAAATTTAGAGAATATACCCCAAATATTCACAAGGACTATTTGAACTACATAGGACTCTATGAAATCACATTATTGCAAGTAATAATATTTGCTAATGCTGTTGAGTTGTTTCAGTCATGTCTGCTTCTTCATGACCCCCATTTGGGGTTTGCTTGGCAAAACTATTTGAGCAGTTGACAATTTCCTTCTCCAGCTTATTACATAGTTAAGGAACTGAGGCAAACAGGGTTAAGTGACTTGTGTAGGGTCACACAACTAAGCGTCTAATGTGGGATTTTTAACTCTGGTCCTCCTAACTCCAGGCCAGTGCTCAATCCACTGTGCCACCTAGCTGTCCCCATGTAATAACATAATTATGTGTCCATATATACACATATAATGTGTGTATATGCACATAGTCTATATGTGTGTATGTGTTTGCATATATATATATATATATGTAAAAATTCATCATATACTATGACAGGTCTAGAGACCATTTGTTATTTCTAGTCTATGAGAGAATTTGCATTTCCATTGCAGAAAGGAAAAAGAGGTTAGAAAAGAAAAAACCTATGAATTAGTCTATATATATATACATACATACATTCATACATGCACATACATACAGATATATTAAGAGAAATATATCTATTATGGCTAAAGTCTAGGTTCTGGTTACTGCTAAGATTAACAATTCCAACATTATCTAAAAAGACCTAAGTGTAGTAGAGCCAAGAGAAATTTGTACACAATTACAGACACAACAATGTGTGATGACCAACTTTGATAGACTGGACTCTTCTCAGCAATGCAGTGATATAAGTCTATCCCAAAAGATTCATGATGGAGAGAGATGTCTACATCCATAGAAAGAATTAGAAAGAACTGAGTATGAATCCAGATTGAAGCAAACTACCTGATCTTTTTCTTGCTTGGTTTTGTTTCCTCTTTCCCATTTTTCATTCCATCTGATACAATCTGTCTTTATAACCTGACTAATGTCTAAAGTGAAAGTATCTGCAGATCCCATACTTCATTGCATGCTGTCATGGAGGGGGAGAGGGAAGGGAGGGGGAGAAAATTTGAAACTCAAGGAATTGTGGAATTGAATCTTGTAAACTAAAAGTAAAAAATTTAATAAAGACAAAAAAAGCAAAAAATAATAAAAGACCTAAGTGGTATTCAATTAAATAAATATTAATGGTTTTTTGCATGCCAGGCTAGAGGCAGTTTGGTGTAATGAAAAAAGATTTGACCAGTCAAGAAGACGTGGTTCAAGCCCTATCTATGATACTTATCACTTCTATGACTGAGCAAATAAGTTGCTTAACCTCTTAGTACTCCAAGAACCTCTCTAAGATTATAAATTGAAGAACCTTTGCCCATTTGCATTGGTAGAGGGACTTCCCTTATTTTTATGAGACCAAATAGATCTGGACCAAAACAATTACAAGGCTTCATGTATGGTACTAACTATATGATGGCAGATCATAGTCAGAAGGAGCTTACCACCTACGGGATATGGACCTTACTGAAAAACAAAATTAAATCTGTCTATGAAATGTGTTAATGTGTTATATTTCATTTCCTTTGCCCTCATTCATTTTTCAGTGCTTTGCAATCTGTCTTTGGACCTCATTGTTCAACAGAAACTCTTCTGTCCAAAGTTACCAATGATCTCTTGTCCTATGACTTCTCTTATTTCTCATCCTTTTTGATTTCACCATACCATTGTCACTCTTATCCATTGTCTTCTTCTGGATATTCTCATCTCTCTGAGTCTTTGACAACTCCTTCTCAATCTCCTTTGGTAGCATGTCACCCACACCTTCTCCCCTAAACTCTAGGTGTTCACCCAGTGATCTGTCTTGGACCCTCTTCTCCCTCTCTATACTTTCTCACTGACTGCTCTAATCAGTTTCCGTGGGGGGCTTAAATATCATCTCTATATAGACAATTCCCAAATCTCTATCCCAAACTTTATTGTCTCCCCTAAGCTCATCACCCCTAAGCTCATCACCCATCTTTAGATGCCTATTAGATATTTCAAATTGGAGATCCAATAAGTATCTCAATCACACATCCAAAATTAAATAGATTTCCCACTCGCTTGCCCCAAACAGCCCTCTTCCTAACATCTCTATTTCCAACAAGGGCACCGCCATCTTTCAAATGACCCAGGTTCTTGCCTTCACATTATCCTGTACTCCTTAAATTTTCTTATCCCACTTATCCAATAAGTTGCTAAATTTTGTCATTTTTTTGACCTTCACAGTATCTCTTACAGCATACTTCTCTCTGCTCACACATCTCCCAAGTCTCCCCCTTGTCTCTTCTCTCCTCTATACAGCTGCCAGAGCAATATTTCTGAAGTATTTATCTGACTATATCACTCCTTTATTCAATATAATAAACTCTGGTGGGTCCCTATTGCCCCAGTATCAAATTTAGGTACCTTTTTTTATGCTTTTTGTTGTTGTTGTTTTTGTTTGTTTGTTTTTTGCTTTTTGGAGGGCAATTGGGGTTAAGTGATTTGCCCAAGGTCACATGGCTAGTTTTTGTGTTAAGTATCTGAGGTCAGATTTGAACTCAGGTCCTCCTGACTCCAGGGCTGGTGTTCTATTCACTGCCCCACCTAGACACCCATCTGTGTGTTTTAAAGCCCTTTACAACATGGCCCCAACCTACGTTTCCATTCTTCTTATCCCTTACTTCCCTCTCAGTCCCAGTTAAACAGACTTTCTTGCTATTTCTCACGTATGACTTTGCATCTCCTACCTCCATTCCTTTGTACTTGTGCTACAGTTTGGGCTCTGCCCACCTAGGGATGACAAAAAAACTGTTGTGGTTTCATGATGTATTGTGGCAGAACCGTCCCAAAAAATTCAGAGTCAGACCACCTCTAATCCAAGTATAAGCATTTATTGAGATTGATGTCTCATATGAAGTGAGCTAAGTTCCAAGAGGAACCAGCAACTTCAGAGAAAGCAAGATGAATTTTTATAAGGTAAAGATGCAATTACATAACAGAAATTATGAATATTAAAAAGGCAGGAGGAGTTTGTTAAGGAGTTAGGTAATAGGGGAGGGGTCCCAGCAACAGTGGAACTGCGCATGCAATTACCCACAATGCATACAGAAAAACCCGTGGGGAGTATGTATGTATGATAACGATATTATAATAAGTCTCTCTATGTCATATACTCACTCTAGGTCATTCTTTACTATTACTGCCCACTTAGGGAAAGTCCCTTCTATTGTTTTGGGGTCCACATCCTACTTGTGCATCCTGGTGAAGCTGCTTTCTGATTAGCTGAGTACTGAGGTCCTGTCTGAGACTAGATGGATGTGGTTGTGGTTGAGTACATGGACACACCTGCTATTTCTGTGGGAAATGTGAGAAATGGGTCTAGGGGCAGTGACTAGCTAGAGGCAGTGGCTGGGATCCCTTCATATGGACACACCTGCTGCTTCTGTGAGAAATATGAATTCATGGACACACCTGTTGTTCTAGGAACATTGAGGCATATATAAAGAAGTTAAGATATTAAGTGGGGGGGGAGAAGTAGTGAATAGGTAGGTAGGTATAGTGGAGTCTATAAGGAAATTAAAATACTGGGACTGGGGGGGCAGATTTATTAAGATTCCATCACTTTTTGGACTATAGAACCCACAAAATGACAGAGAGAAACAAATCTCCCACTGAAGACAGTCCAGCAGACCAGCAGGAAGGGTCCATCTCAGCCCACTGTGAGCAAAGCCCAACACTACGTGAGTCCGAGATTTTAGCACCAGGGAGGGCCAGACCAGCCTCGACTACAGGGAACTTGGGAGAGTAGATCACCAGCAGCTGTGGTGGTTGCCAGAATTATCAACCCATAAATGCCAAAGACAAAGTGAGAGGTCAGTACAGTGTGAATTTTGGGAACAGGGAGTTCAGGAGTGTGGTCCAGCCTCTGCTCCCTGGATGGAGAAGCAGCTGAGGCACAGCAGCTGTGAAGCATGGCTGCTTCAAAGCTCCTGGCCTACAGATTGTAGGGGGACCAAGCAACCAGTCTGAGGGGTAATCATTCTTGCTTTAACCTGCTTGGATCTGGATTGCTGTCTTGGGAGGAGCTCCTGTGGTGCATGACCAGTTTGCCAGAGCCAGTGGAGGCTTCTGAGAGGGCACCCAACTAATAGCTCAAGCAGCTGAGAAAACTCTAGCAATGTGGGACCAAGCTCTCCTCTCTGGAAGCAGAGTTCTACTGTGGCAAAAAGCCCAAAAGTCAAGTAATTGAGTGGCAACATGAGCAAGAAAAGGAAGCAAAGCAAGCACAGCAATCCAACTCTGGACTCCTTTTTTGGGGACAAAAAGGATCAAAGCATGGAACAGGAGGAAGACAACCAAATCAGAACTCCTGTACTAACTCCTATGCTTTCAAGAAAAAATATGAATTGGTTACAAGCCATAGAGGAACTTAAGAAGGATTTTGAAAACCAGAAGTGGAGGAAAAATTGGGAAGAGAAATGAGAATGATGTAAGAAAATCATGAAAAGAGAGTCAACAACCTGACTGAAAAAAATAACACCTTAAAAAATAGACTAACTCAAATGGCAAAAGAGGCTCAAAAAGCCAATGAGGAGAAGAATGCCTTAAAAAGCCAAGTTTTTGCCAGATGGAAAAAGAATCTCAAAAGATCACTGAAAAGAATCATTCCTTCAGAACTAGATTGGAGAAATGGAAGCTAGTGACTTTATGAGAAATCAAGATAGTATTAAACAGATCCAAACAAATGAAAAAATAGAAGACAATGTGAAATATCTCATTGGAAAAACCACTGACCTGGAAAATAGTTCCAGGAGAGATAATTTAAAGATTATTGGACTACCTGAAAGCCATGATCAAAAAAGAACCTAGATATCATCCTTCAAGAAATTCTCAAGGAAAATTGCCCTAAAGTTTTAGAACCAGAGGGCAAAATAGAGGTTGAAAGAATCCACTGATCACCTCCTGAAAAAGATGCCAAAAAGAAAACTCCTAGGAATATTATAGCCAGGTTCCAGAGTTTCCAGATCAAGGAGAAAATATTACAAGCAGCCAAGAAGAAACAATTTGAATATTGTGGAAACAATCAGGATAACACAGGATCTGGCAGCTTCTACACTAAGGGATAAAAGGGCTTGGAATATGATATTCCAGAGGTCAAAGGAGCTGGGATTAAAACCAAGAATCACCTACCCAGCAAAACAGAGTCATGTTTCAGGGGAAAATATGGGCATTCAATGAATAGAGGACTTTCAAGCATTCTTGATGAAAAAAACAGAGTTGAATAGAACATTTGACATTCAGATACAAGAAGCAAGAGAAGCATGAGAAGGTAAACAGGGAAAAGAAATCATAAGGAACTTATCAAAGTTGAACTATTTACATTCCTACATGGAAAAATGATAATTGTAACTTATGAAACTTTTCTCAGTATGAGAATGTTGAAGGGAGTATAAATGTGCATACATATATATATATATATGTATATATGTATACATACATATGTCTGTACAGAAGGGTATATGAATACATATGTGAGTATGTGTGTGTATATATGTGTGTGTGTGTGTGTGTGTGTGTGTACAGGTATACATAGACAGAGGGCACAGGACAGTTGAATAGGAAGGGATGATACTTAAATGGTGAAATTGAGAGGTGAGTGAGAAATACAATGAGAGGAGATGGGGAAAGACAGAATGGGGTACATTATCCCATATGGAAGAGGCAAGGGAAAACTGTTACAATGGAGGGAAAGAACGGAAAGGCAAAAGAGAATGAGTCAACCTTATTCTTATTGAATTTGGCTTAGAGAGGGAATGACATATATACTAAATATGGTATCTCACCCTATAGGAGAATAGGGGGCAAAGGGATGAGAGGGGGAATGATGAAGGGGAGGGCAGATTGGGGGGGAGGGAAGTTGGGAGCACACACTTCTGATAAGGGACAGGGTCAAAGTAGAGAATAGAACAAGTGGGGGGCAGGATAGGATGGAGAGAAATATAGTCAGTCTTTTTACAATATACCCACTATGGAAATGTTTTGTGTAGATACACATGTACAACCTATATTGAATTGTTTATCTTCCCAGTAAGGGTGGGTGATGAGGGAGGAAGGGAAAGAATCTGGAATCCAAAGTTTTAAAATCAAATGTTAAAAAAATGTGTGTGTGTATATACATATATATATTTTACACACAACTGGGAAATAAAATATACAGGCACTGGGGTATAGAGATCCATCTTGCCCTACTGGAAAGTCAGAGGGAGGATGGGGGAGGATATAGGAGAGAGCAGATTGGGGGAGGGGTATACAGTGGGATCACTGTTTTGGGGTGGGTAGGGGAAAGATGGGGAAAAATAGTAGCTCAAAATCTTGTGGAAATGAATGATGTAAACTAAAAATAAACATAAAATTTAATTTTAACAAATAAAGATTCCATCACTTGCTTTCCTCCAAATGTAGAATGTTCTCCCTCCTTACATCCACATCTTAGAATCCCTTGTTTCCTTCAAAACTCTACTCTTATGACACCATCTGCATAAAGCCTTTATATACCTTGCCCCACCCCCAAAATGCCTTGTCCTTACTTTTTATATACTTTATTTGGGTATATGTTGTATCCCCAGATAGACTGAAAGGTCTTTGAAGGCAGGTATTATATCACCTTTACTGTATATCCTTGAAGTTCAGTAAAGTGCCTGACACATAGTAGGCACTTAATAAATGTGTGATGGTTTGTTGATTTCTCTAACTTATGTGTTAGCCAGTTGGGCTATGGAGATTAGTACCAGAATCCTTAACACAAATCAATTTCTTATTTCATTAATATGTATATTCCTTCCAGTAATGAAGATTGTGACCAATCCATACCTGCAGTACAGACAGAGGCTGTCTAAAGATTATCCCTTGCTTTTGTCACATAACCTGCCATTTTCTTTTACTAGGGTACATTTCTTTGATGCATCCTCTTTACATTGAAGTAAAATTATAGGTTTTCTTTGAGAGGGAGAAGGGACTCCCCATCTAATCCAAATCCCTCTTTATTTTGTTCAAGGCCATATAGTTAGATAATGGTAAAATCAGAATTCAAACCCAGGAGTTTCAACCAGTATAATTCTATTTACCTTACTCCATGTGGCTTCCCTCTGAGTCTGCCTGGGCCATATTGCTATATAGATGTATACATCATCACCCACACTGCATAATTTGGCCCCTAGGGTCCCAAGATAAGTTAAAAAAAAAAGCACATTCCCAATTCTTTGGGATTTTTAAATATTAAGATGGAAAAGCCTAAAGAGAGATAAGGATTGTAAAAGTCATACAAAGCCAAATACAGAACTGAACTGGATTTTTTTGCTTAGTAAAACATGTTTTCTTGGCACTTTAATGAAAAAACTTTTAATAACATTTAATTTTCAAATATTAAGAGCTAAGGAAGATAAGGAGGGGAAATAAGTTGTTTTATGGGTGTAGTGGTCAATTCTGCAATATTGGGTGAAATAGAAAACGAAACTGTAATTGAATTGCCTAGTGGTTTGGGTCTTCTCATTGCTGAAGACAATAGTAGAAAAGGGTAAGAAGGAAATTTCATGTCTGATTTTTTGAGACATTAGCTCCTTCTTACTTTAGTCTGGATTTTAGGCTCTATACTATATCATACAATGCACTTTCTATAAAGGAACAAACTCAGAATTAGGATCTAAAAATTATCTTGACAAACTGGAACTTTCCACAGAGTCTAAGATGAAATAGAATAGGGTTAATGGCGCAGTAGATAGAGTGCTGGACCTGGAGTCAGGAAGTTCAGATCCAGCTTCAGACACTTAATAGCGATGTGGCCTCCAACAAATCTCTTAGCTTCTGCCTCAGTTTCCTTATCTGTAAAATGGGAATAGCAATCACATCTACCTTTCAGGGTTGTTGTGAGGATCAAAAGAAATAATGTTTGTAAAGTGTTTTAAGACAGTGCTTGGCACATAGTAAGCACTTTATAAATGTTAGTAATTATTATTACTATGAAAGTGCTTAGCACCGTGCCTGACACATAGTAAGATGTTAGCGTAATAATAATGAATGTTATCTATTATTATTATTAAATTTTTATTTTATTATATTATATATTATATTATTAGCTATTATTATTATTAAATTTTTATACTTGGGTTAAAAAAATCAATGTCACAAGGACAATGAGAAAATACTGGTTAGACAATCGTTTATCTGAAAATGATAGGACGTTATAATGGATTTAAAACTCAAGATGAGTCAACAGTTTGATATGTTAACCAAGAAAGTAAATTTGGCTCCATAAAGAGAAAGATCGCTCCCTGGAAGGAGGAAGTGATTGTCAAGCTACTACCCTGATCAAATTACATCTGGTGTATTTTTATGCTCAGTTCTGGGCATTACATTTTGGGAAGGACATTAATAAACTGAAGTATATCAAGAAGAAAGTAGTCAGAAAGATGAAGGCCTTTGAGACCATGTCATTGAAGATTAGTTAAGGGAAATGGGGATTTTTGGCATGGGAAAGAGAAGAAGTGGGGGGGTGAGGGAGGAGTATGATAGTGGTCTTCAAGCATTTGAAGAGGCAGCATATGGCAGAGAAATTAGTCTTGTTCAGCTTGGTCCTGGAGGGTAGAGTTAGGAGTGAGAGGTATTTGCAAAGAGGCAAATTAGAATGACCATTAAATAAAACTTGAGCTTAATTAGTGCTACCCTAAAGTGGACTGGGCTGCTTCAGGAGGTAGTGTGGGTCCTTCCCTGACTGCCTTCCTTCCCTTGGAAGTCTTTAAGCAGAGACTGGATAACAACAGGCCAGGTTCATCGTTGCAAGGCATCTTCCTTGGTTAAGGTTTGGATTACATGGTGTATCAGCAATGCCATATTCACAATGCCTATAGAGATTACAAATATGCTGATATAATTATCCATCACAAAATACATCAGGTTTGCCATTTGGGGAAATAAGCTAGAAAATTTATTAAGATACCAAAAGACTGAGTCCCAAAACCAGAAAGTGAAAGCCATCAGAGTAGTTATGACATTGGCACAGGTAGATAAAGTAGAAAGCACCCACATTCTCAAGCCTTTAAAACAGAACAGGCTACCTCAGGCAAAGGTCCTCCTCTCCCCACTCACAGCAACCACCCAGCGTCCTGGAAGAGCGCTCCCAGCAGCTCCGGCCCCTGGCAGTGCTCAGCCGGAGTCCTAACCCAAAAAAAAAAAAAAAAGGCAACTGCCACCAACTGCCAACCACAGGACCGTTAGCTCGGCTTTTTTTTTTTTTTTCTTGCTCTGCTATGTCAGCACGTCCATGAGGCATGGGAGATCTTTAAATCCCATAACCCTTACACATGGCCACCATGGCCCTTTCTAACTCTGAAGTCCTGTGGTTCTATGTAACTTTTGGCATATTTGCTCATGTAATGGTCTGTTGTTAGCAAAGCTTCAAGACATCCACTACAGTCTGATTCAAACAAAATCTGGATCTTCTAAGGAGCTGCGCCCATTCTAACTAAGGCAAGACATAAGGAGGAATGAGTGTCAAACTGAAATATGAAAAGAGAATCAGAAAAGGACAGTATCAAAAACTGCTACCCGGGGGAAGGTAACTACAGGAGCAATCCAGGAGCCAGGTCGAGTGGTCTGTTCAATCAAGAGAGTTCTACCCAGAAACACCTGGCCGTGTAACCTTGAGCAAGTTACTTAACCCCAATTGCTTTAAAAAAAAGAGAGAGAGAGAGAGAGTTCTAAAGAGTAGAAAAGTAGGAACCAAGCCCAAACAGTAAATGCTAAAGTTAGTACAGTTCTCGGTGTTATAGGTGATGACCAGTGTGCCTTCACATAGCCTGTGTCAATGCACAAGCACTACTCCCACACACCTGCCTGCACCTGTCTGTCAGGAAGGAGTAGGGCCTGGACAGTCTGCAGGAAGCAGCTATTTGTTGGTATGCATAGTTAGTTGTGTACCAGATTGGGGGGGCGGAGAGAAACCTTGTTGGAAATATGTGTGTGTACTTTACATATTTTGAGTAGAAAAAAAGAATATAAGCATACATTATATGGTGGGAATGAAAGAATGAGTCATAGAACTTTCAGGTTCAAAAGATGAGACTGCAAAAATGACTTGGAGAGATGAGCTTTCAGGAACTGGGTGAGGTGGAAAGAGAGGGAGTGGGAGCTAGAGGAAGGATGTTTAATGTACAAACACCATTGTCGAGCTCCATGTTGATCTAACACATCCTGAAAGTTGCCCTAAGTTTAAAGGCCCTCCCTCAGGCTGGACTTTCTCTTACTTTAAGACAAGCTTACTCACTGCCCCTATCATCAATCATTCCACACCTATGAATCACTTCTTAAGATCCACCATGTGCTTGCAGAAAACAATTCTTTTAGGACACAATAGTGTTTATCTTTCAGTTAGCATCTTTTTTACACACGCAGGTATTTCTGAAGTACCTACTATGGGCGAGGGACAGGATAAATGTTAGGGGAAAGTAAAGATAACTAAGAAATGGTTCCTGTCCTCAGGTGGCTTGAAGATTTCAGTCTGATTTTTAGAAGGACCCTCAGAGACCAACTAGTCCAACCTCTACCTGTAAAAGAATCTTTTATAATTCAAGTAAAAAGAAGCTTCATCTCTTCCTTGAAACCCTTCAGAGCTGGACAGCTCACCGCCTCTCAAGGCAGCGGGTTCACCCTCCTCTACCGCAGATCCTCAGTCCTCTAGTCTTTGTTAGGTGACATTCTTGACTTGCTGGAGCTAAACATTTTTGTCACCTGATGGGCAATCCTGTAGTAGATGGTGAGCCTTGCTAAACTTAGCAAGTGTGGGGCGGCTAGGTGGCATAGTGAGTAGAATGCCGGCCCCGAGGTCAGGAGGACCTGAGTTCAGATCCAGCCTCAGACACTTACCACACACACCAAAAAAAAAAAAAAAAACCTATCCATGTGACCTTGGGCAAGTTACTTAATCCCAATTGCCCTCCAAAAAGCAAAACAAATAAATAAATAAATAATAAACTTAGCAAGTGTGTGTCTTAGACAAAAGACATAAGGCTGTTGCTGGAACTGTACTTCTGAATCAGCAGGCTTTGGGTTTCAAATGTTGACTACCCTTGGAATGAATGGTTATGGGATGGTTCCCAGCACTCTGGAAAGGAAGAGAAATCATCTTTTTACATATACCTCTCAATTCCAGTGTTATCTATCACCCAGTATGGAAAGCCTAGAGCAAATCAATGTTTCCCTCATGGGGTCAGTGGTCAGTCATCTGTTCTTCTGTGAGTGAACTTAGCCCAAATCATGGCACATACCCCATGCTATATAGTTTAAAGGTCAAGCAAATATATACTTTCCCTGGGTTAAAGCTTCAGGAAAGAGAAACATGTACCACATGTTGTCATGCTAAAAAGAGAAAGAATCATTATCATGGCTACCTTTCCCCTGTCCTGATTGTTAGCACCTGGCTGTTGCTAAATGGTAATGGAATCTCTTAGAGAAATGTTCTTTCGGGAAGATCTGGAATTCTAAAGAAAAGATGGATAAATTGACCAGGTAATGTTTGACCCTATGACCAGTAGGCCCAGGCCCAGAAAGAAGTTGAATTGAATTTGTGTTTGTTTCCCCAAAAAGAGCTGAAGCTAAGATATATTCAATAACTAAACATCAGATTGAAGGGACTTACTTTCCAGGGATGATGGCAGCTTCCTCTATACTCGTCCAAATATAGAAAACATAGAATGCAGTAGATCCTGAGTGAATCCCCTTGCTGACATTTGAGTAAATTGGAATGTAGGTTCATTTAGCCCCTAGAAAGCTTTGCTAGGTGGCACTCCCAATGATAGTTGGCCATAGGTGACCTAACTGGCATGAAAATGTGATAGAACAGAAAACATGGTGACCACATCAGCCACCTATATGACAAATGGAAAGCTACTTAACCTCTATGGGCCTCAGTTTCTTCATCTGTTAGACCAGATATCCTCTAGATTTCCTTCTAGGTTACAATCCATGATTCTACATAATCTAAGCAGTTATTTGCATCTCATGTCTCACTTCTAGACTTATACTCCATGACAGCAAGGAAAATTAACTGATTAATTACATAGCACAGTACTCTCTTTACCTATTCAGTAGTATTTATCCAATTTACCCAAAGGTGCCCTAATGTCACATCTTTAATTCAGTTCAATCACTATTTGTTAAGGTCTATTTTATACATGGCACTATGCTAACCATTGGAGTATACCAAAAGCAAAATAGAAACAATCTTTATTCTCAGGAAGCTTACATTCTACTGTGAGGATATAACAACAGGTAACTCAAGTATATACAAAGTAGTGGGGGGCAGGGGAAGGGAGAGCACTAGCAACTGGGAAAGATCAAGAAAAACCTCCAATAGGTGATACTTCAACTGAGCCTTGAAGAGAGGTAGGGATTCCCAGAGGCAGAGCTAAAGAGGGAGAGCCTTCCAACCATGGGAGACAGCTGTAAATGGAAGGAAGCTCTTATATTGGGCAAGTTCATGATTGGGAGTGATGTGAAAGAGATCTGGGAAATTAGGTTGGAGTCAGGTTACAAAGGGCTTTAAATCTGGTCTTTCTGTGTCTTTATGTCTGCTGGCCATTGAAATCTGGATGTTGTCTTCAGTTCATCCCTTGTTTTCTCACCTCTGGTGTTTTAAAAGTTGGGTGGATGGGGTGGCCAGGTAGCACAGCGAGTAAGAGCACTGGCTCCAGTGTTGAGAAGACCTGGAGATTGAATCCCGGGCTCAGACACTTAGCACCCACCCAGAAACACCTGGCTGTGTAACCTTGAGCAAGTTACTTAACCCTAATTGCTTAGGGGTGGCCAGGTGGCTCAGCGAGTAAGAGCACCGGCTCCAGTGTCTGGATGACCTGGATCAAATCCGGGCTCAGATACTCAGCACCACACCCAGAAATAACTGGCTGTGTAACCTTGAGCAAGTTACTTAACCCTGATTGCTTAAATAAATAAATAAATAAACAAACAAACAAACAAATAAATAAATGGATGAATGAATGAATGAATAAATAGATAGATAGATAAATAAATAAATAAATAAATGAATGAATAAGTGAGTAAATAAATAAATAAAATAAAAGCTGAGTGGACTGGTGGAATTGTGAACTGATCCAACTATAAATCTGTGTAAACCCTTTGGCCCAACAATATCACCACTAGGTGTGTATCCCAAAGGGATTTTAAAAGCGGAAAAGGAAAAGTACCTATTTGTACAAAAATATTTATAGCAGAATTGGAAATTGAGAGGGTGTCCATAAACTGGGGAATGACTGAACAAGCTGTGATAAGTGATTGTGATGGGATACTACTGTGCTGTAAGAAATAGTGAGCAGGATGCTTTCAGAAAATCCTGGAAAGACTTACATGAAATAAAGACAGAGTGAGAGAGAATGAGAGAGGAAAGAGAACATGGTATGCGGTAACAACAATATTATGTGATGATCAACTGTGAATGACAGCTATTCTCAGCAACACAATGATCCAAGAAAATTCCAAAGGGTTCATGATAAAAATGCTATCCACCTCCAAAGAAAGAACTGATGGAGTCTAAGTACACATTGAAGTATACTACTTTTCACTTCATTTTTTCATGACTTTTGTGGTCTGTGTTTTATTTTACAACATGACCAATATGGAAATATGTTTTGCATGATTGTACATGTATAACCTATATCAAATTGATTGCCAACTCAGGGAGGTGGGAGAAAAAGGAAGGAGGAAGAGAATTTAAAACCCCAAATTTAAAAAAAAATGTTTAAGGGGCGGCCAGGTGGCTCAGCGAATAAGAGCACTGGCTTCAGTGTCAGGACGACCTGGGGATCAAATCTGGGCTCAGATACTTAGCACCACACCCAGAAATAACTGGCTGTGTAACCTTGAGCAAGTTACTTAACCCTGATTGCTTTAAAAAAAATGTTTAAAATTATTTGTACATGTAATTGGGGGGAAAGTAAGATTTTTTTTAAAGTAACCTAAAAAAAGTTGAGAAGGCTACTATTCTGTACTTTCTCCAACTCACTGGGGTACCACTTGCAGCTCTGACTAGAGAATTCCAAAAGTGACATGTCTTAGTCACTACTTTAAACTCTACTACTTGGAGTTAGTGCTCCTTACCAGTCTTGAGTATGGACTTTACACTCTGCCCAGTTCTCCCTGATAAGGGAGCTGTACCAGTTGGTTCCACATCTGCACGTTTCTCCTCAAGTTCATGCCCTCAGGGTCACAGACATCCAGATAAATTTAGCTTCTTTCCAGAGACTTTCTCTGACTTTATTCCATGGCCACTTAAGGTTTGGCTGCTCCCCAGGAAGAGCTGGGGGTTGGCTCTTCTTCCTTGGAGGTCTCATTTGGCATTTCTGATGGCTGTTCTGTATTTCCCGCTGCTTGCATAATTAGCAGCTCAGGTTCAAGTCAGGCCATGGACTCTATTTTGAAATTCATTCAATTCTTGGGTCATCTTCTCAGTGTTTTCTGGATGCAGAAATCCATCACCTCAGGATCTACTGATGAGCAGGTCTCTCTTCCCATTTCCCCTCACCTGACATTCTGTGGTCACTGCTTTATTGTAGCTTGTCTACGTTACCTCATATTAGGACTTCACTGAGGTGATACTTCCTCTCTCAAGCCTTTGCTGATCAGCCTGGATGTTAGTGCTTTCGCTCCTCAAATTACCTCATATTTGCTTATCTGGGAACATGCTGTATCCTCCAGTAGCATATAAACAGGGGCGTGCTGGGGCCAGCTCTAACCAGGTCCCTGGAGCCAGTTGTTAAATTTTCTGTGTAAATATTTTTGGAAATTGACAAATGCAACAAATAGGGACTTCCTTTATTGTTTTGTTGATTGTCTGTGCTTAAGAGAGTGATGGAGAAAATGTTAATGATATAGAATTAACGTAAAAGGGTGTCAAGTTTTTTGGAGGGTACATTATTAAACATATCTGAATAGGAACTTCTTGAGGACAGGGATTATTTTTCATTTTTATCTTGGTATGTCCAGCATGTGGCACAGTGTCTTGATCATAACAGCCCTTAATAAATATATGCTAACTGGAATGGAGTTGCCTTACCTGCTCTAGGGAGGTTATGCAATTTAAGGTAAGATGTAGCAACTTTCTTGACCTAGGAGGAAGGGGTAAAAACCATTAAGGCATCAGCTCTGTGTGACATCTTTTGCACATGCCATATTTTTTTTTTGCTTTTTTGCAGGGCAATTGGGGTGAAGTGACTTGCCCAAGGTCACATGGCTAGTTCTTGTGTTAAGGGTCTGAGGCCAGATTTGAACTCAGGTCCTCCTGACTCCAGGGCCGGTGCTCTATTCACTGTACCACCTAGCCACCCCGACATGCCATATTTTTACTGTATTACACACTTATACCCAAATCAAGGAGCAGCCCATGTAGTCATTTAATATTTTTAAATATTTTTTCCCCTTTCTGAACAAAGGGTAAAACTTAGACAATCAATAAATATTTATTGAATATCTACTATATGCCTCAGTACTGTATTTGGAGATGCTAAAAATAGATGCATAACATACATAAATAGAGGTTGATGAAAGAGAGAGATTGACTGAGTTTTTTAGGAAGGAAGGAAGGAAGGAAGGAAGGAAGGAAGGAAGGAAGGAAGGAAGGAAGAAGATATGGAGGGAAGGGAGGAAGTGAGGAAGGGAAGGAGGGAGGGAAAGAAGGAAATTAGTTTGGCAGAAACCTGTGGGATGGATTGGAGAGGGGCAAGAATGCAGCTAGATAAATGCAATCCTTCAGACATGAAAAGCCAGTAGGATGGTAGCCCTGGGGAGTGAAGACAAAGGGGAAAACCTGGGAAACATTTTAAGAAGAAAATGGCAGATATTTGTAGGTGAATATGATAGGCACTTTTATGAGAAAATGGAAGTTTCTGAACTTAACTTTGCTGAAGCAAGCTGGCTGGTTGCATGGAACAGAATGCCATGCTCATAGGGTCATGGCCATGGATTTGATTCCCTCTCCCCCTGCACAAGTTTTGTTTCCTTCCTTAGCCACAGACTAAATTACTAACCCTAGCCAGATGCCCTGGGTTATAGAGGGACACTGGACAAGAGAGTGTTGATGGGTCAGCACAAATCTGTTGCAGCTGCAAAATAACCCACATGCATGCCATATTGACTGTGGGTCATAAGAGGTGGTATGAAATAATGGAAAGTCCACTGGACTAGGAATCAAACACTTAGATTTGAGTGCTTGCTTGGCTATTTTCTAGCTATATGAACATAGAAAAAATAATCATTTAACTTCTCCAAGCCTATTTCTTACTCTTTAAAATGGGGTAATTGCCCCCACCTCCCTCATTGGCTTATTAAGGGATCAAATGAGACAGTGTCCATGAAAGTGCTTTTGTAAGCCATAAAGAACCATGCAAATTTAAACTGTTATTATAGATTAGGAAAGTTCAGCTAAGAAATTTAAGGTTTACAATGACAAATGCACAGCCAGAGGACTCCACTAGTATATATCTGTGATATTAGCAAAAAGCAGAAAGGTCTGCATCAATTTGGATAGACACTCCTTTGCAGACTTATAGGAGAATATGGACAAGGGTCACATAGGTTAGGTTGTAGTTTGGTGTACTAGAAGGAAAATCCAAATTGGTGAGATATTGGATTTATTTGAGTATGGAGAAAGGATCAGCTACAGAATAAAGCAATATATAGACATAACAAAGGAAAGGACTTCAGGAGTGTTCTAGTTCAACCTATGCCCCCCACACAAACACATACACAGTAAAAAAAAAAAAAAAAGACTGCCCTTTATAGCATACCTGACAAATGTCATCCATCACCTCCTGAAGTAGCCCACTCCACTTTTGAAAAGCTTCATTGTTTACAAAATTTTCCCAGTAGCCTAAACACACCTCTTTTTAACTTCCATCCATTGCTCCTAATTCTTCCTTTGGGACACTTTCCTGTAACATCCCTATGCTGATCCCTCTTTCCTGCAATATCCCTTCAAATACTTTAAGAAAAATTTATAGTGTCCTCTCCCCCCTAAGTTTTTGCTTCTCCTAGCTAACCAGTGTTCAGTTGAGTCTTGTACGGTATGTTCCTCAGCTCCTAAACCATCCTTTTCACACCCCTGTAATCATGCACCAGCCTGCCAATTCCCTTGTTAAAATGTACAATGCAGAACCACACAAATGTTCAGATGTTGTCTGATCAGGAGAGGGTACAGCTGGATTGTCGCCTCCTATATTCTAGGCCTTTCGATGCAGCCCAAGAGTCCATTAGCTTTTTTGATTTGTTGACTCAAATAAAGTTTACATTTGGAGGTAGAAGTAGGATAGAGGAGTCAGTGTCAATGAAGAGACTTAGAGACCCTGTATTAAGTAGAAGGAAGATGTTGTTATATGAAACATGACTAATACTAATGTTCCTCAAAATAGGGTCAAGATTTTAAGGGGTAGTTGCAAAGGAGTTACAGTGAACAACCATATGAGAAGTGGCCCCAGGAGCCACTGGCATGAAAGACCTGAACAGAGGACAGTTAAGCAATCTGAACATTATCAGATAGTTGCTTTTCCAGCATGGGATTTGGGCCTATGACACTTGTGCCTTTACTGTTACTCCAGCTGATCCAGAAATTTGGAAGCCAGTTCTATTTTAAGCTTCTGCTAGACCGGTCACATGTGAAATATCTGGATAAAAACAGCTATTTACCAGGAAAGAAAAGCCCAGCAAAACAAAAGGTTTTTATATTATCCCAGTAACTCTTTAAACCAAAGTAAACAGCAGGGCCAATAATGTTGATTTTGTGGTGTTCTCATTTTGGGTCACCTACCTTCCAAAGTTCCTGGTCAATTTTCCACTAGGGATTAGGTTGGGAATAGACAACTGAAAATTCCAATAAGCAGGGTGAGCCAGGGGACTCTAAAAATTCTGGAAAGCAGATTTCTTATGAAGTTCTGAGAACCTGATAAAATTTGCATCCAGATCCCTTTTCAAAAAAATCAAAGAGGCTAGTTTTACTTGAAATTCATTTTAAAAATTCATATTCTTAAGATTCATCAGAAAAAAAATCCATTTCTTGATTCACCCACCACTTAGAGACCCTGTCTTAAGTAGAAAGAAGATGTATTATATGAAACATGACTAATACTAATGTTCCTCAAAAGAGAGTCAAGATTTTAAGGGGTAGTTGCAAGGGAGTTACAGTGAATAAAGTTTGTAAAGTTCCAAATGGTTTGGTGGGGTGATGATCATCACTAACCATTAGTCATATGAGCAGGATAAAGCTAGCTTACCCATTTCTTGGACTTTCTTCATGTATTCCCTCCTTCCCATCTTCCTAGATACACTGCTATAAGAGAAAAGGGCTGGTGAAGACCAAAATGAGCAGAACCAAGAAAACATTGTCGACAGTAACAGCAATACTGTGTTAAGAACAGCTTTGAGCGACTAAGTAATTTTGACTATTATGAATACACAAATTAAAAATAAAGGACGAGTGAAGAAAGATGCTCTCTGCATCCAGAAAAAAGAACTGATAAACAGATGTATAAAATAATTTCATGTGTGTGTATATGTGGTGTGTGTGTGTCTAATGGTAGCCATCTCTAGGGTTGGACAGGGGGAGGGAAGGGAAGATAAAAAGGGGAAAAAAAAGAAATTTACATGATAACTATTATATATTTTTAAAGAATAGCAAGTTGTATATAATAGATTTGCAGTTTCATGAGCAATCATCTTTTTTATTATACTATGTTATGGAAATGCTTATTTTATTACACAAATTAAAAATTAAAGAAAAAAAGGGGAAAAAAAGAAAAGAAAAGGTCCAAATAGGACCTGTTATTCTGTTGATATAGGGAACTGCTAGGGGAAGAAATACCCCCTACCTTTGCAAGTCAGTACCTTCTCTGCAACCTAGAATCTTCGAGAATTGCCTAGGACAGTCAGAGGCTGTGACTTGCCTGTAGTCCCAAAGCCATTACATCTCAGAGATGGGACCTGAACCCAGATCTTCCTGGATTTAAGGCTGTATTTCTATCTACTATATCACAGTACCTACCTCTATCATGTTATATCAAACCGTGTAAAATCAATAAGTTCTTTGTGCTAAGTGATATGGGAGAATAGGGGGAAATATGACAGTCATTGCCCTCAAGGAGCTTTTAATTTACTCTATGTCATTAATGGTATATGTAAATGATTCAGAAAAAAAAATTTGCTTTGTAGAAATATAAAATCAAATCCTAAATTATATGGCAAAATGGCAAAAAAATAGTCATCAAGAATTAAGAAAGATCATTGCGGTCTGAAATCGTCAATGAAGGTATCATTGATTTCCGAGCCCAGCCTGTCATTCAAACGCCTTTACATTCTAGGCCCCCGTAAAGTTCTATCTTCCATCACTTCCTTATAGGAACCCATCATGCCAACAACTTGTCCTACTCTAGGCCCCCTAACATGCCTTGAATGCTTGCAGAAGTCTTCATTCCCACCATTTCCTCCACCTTGAATGCCCTCCATAAATCTTTCAACATCCTTTAAGTCCCAGATCAAGTTTCTCCTTCTCTGTGAAGCCTTCCCAGATGGGCTCCAACCCAGTCATTCCACCATTTCTGGGCTCATAGAACATTGTTTATACCATTCATCTGGCAATTAATCGTGTGCTGTCTTGTGATAGTTCTTGCATTGTTTTTAATTTTTCACTTGTTTAAATCTCATCTTCCCAACTAGATTGAAAGCTCTTTTCCAAGAATGCTTTGCACATGGCAAACTGTCAAATATTAGTTGAATGAATGATCCCCTTTCGCCTTTTTTGGAAGTTCTTTTGGTGCATAGCTGAACACATCCCATTTTTTAAAGACCCTTGGACTATTTTCTTCATGTTGTGTAGTATTTCTTGAATGTTTTTCTGCCTAGAATCTTGCCAACTCTTCACTCTGAAAAGACTCTGCCCAAAAACACTCCATTAAGAATAAAACTTTTACCACAGTGTTGGGCTGCCAATAGCAATAACTGTGGGGAGACTTTCACAAGAAAAACCTCCAAGCAGACCTCTTCTATACCTACTGACCCAGGGTTGCTTCCTTGTCAACATCTTTGATGTAACCTCATTTGAAATGGTTCAGGTAGCTACAGAAGGCACTTACTCTTTCTGTCTGAACATACTACAGTGACTAACAGAGCTCAGTGCCAGTTTTTACAGTGCCTAATCACTGGAGACAAGTTGTTGCCTCACAGCTGTATTCTATTATCATAGGGTTGGGCATGTGGGATAGACCTGTGATTTCACTAATACAAGGAATTCCCATATGAGGAAACTCCCTCTATCAGTGTAGGTCACCACTGCCCGTACAACTCATGTATAGCCTTAAGAAAGTTATTAAGAGCAGAGTACCAAACACATCCAGAGTATAGCCCATAACACTCTATCCCTAGCATGGCTTGAACCAGAGATATAATTAGGAAATATTTAGCAAAATAAATGAAAATACAATAAAACATAGACAATATTACATTTTAAAACTAAGCCAATATGTGATCAGCAAGGATAGTTGTGGATGGATTGATGGTCTCTATATTTGAATTTGACATCACTAGGCTAGAACATTGAGAGAATGACCCCAGTGTTCCACAGTCAATATGTATCAGAAGTAAGATCTGATTATTCTGATTCCAAAACCAGTTTTTTATCTACTATGCCATGTGACCTCAAGATGATAAGGGAAAATAATTAAAAATCCTTCCATATATGTGTGTGTGTGTGTGTATAATTTTCCCTCAATTTAAAGTTAAAACTACTTTTAACTTTGGGGTTTTTTTTTTAAGTTTTGAGCTCCAAATTCTATCCCTCCTCCCTCCTCTTCCCCTCCCTGAGATAGTAAATAATCAAATACAGGTTATACATGTACAGTTACACAAAACATGTCTATATTTGTCATACAAGAAGACTTAAATAAAATAAAAAGAATAAAAGAAAGAGGAAAAATAGTATGCTTCATATTGTATTCAAACAATATCAGTTCTTTCTCCAGAGGCAGATAGTATGTGTCATCATGAGTCCTTTGGGACTGTCATTGTATTGCTGAGAACAGCTAAGTCATTCACAATTCTTCATTGTATAATATTGTTGGTCCTGTATATAACATTCTCCTGGTTCTGTTCACTTCACTTTGAATCAGTTCATATAAGTCTTTTCAGGTTTTTTCTGAAATCATGTTGCTTGTCATTTCTTATAGCATAAGAATATTCCATTACAATAACATATCACAGTTTGCTTAGCCATTCCTTAATTAATGGGCATCCCCTC
Organism: Petaurus breviceps papuanus; assembly: GCF_028583685.1. Taxonomy (NCBI): domain Eukaryota; kingdom Metazoa; phylum Chordata; class Mammalia; order Diprotodontia; family Petauridae; genus Petaurus; species Petaurus breviceps. The sequence goes on from NW_027187372.1 coordinate 1,951,617, forward strand.
AATTTCCAATTCTTAGCCACCACAAAAAGAGGTGCAGTAAATATTTTTGTACAGGTATGTCCTTTTCCTTTTCTTTTTTTTTTTTTTTTGAAAAATATCCTTTCTTTTAGATGGCTCTAACAAAATGAAATACAAACCCCATCCCTAAAATTTCAAAGGGGTGATAATTTAGCTGCTTCTCTTTAATATAGCTATTGTTTCCTTAATTTGGTTTACAAAATAATGGCACCTCATCAAGATTCTATGCATTTAAATTCAAAGATAGAGATCCAGTAATCTCATAAGGGATAGTTGAAAGGTCTTTGTTAGTTGGTTAATCCTGTAAATAGCGGATGAGCACTGATGGTCTAGAAATGAGTGTTATAGGAAAAATAAGTATTATAATAAGATTAGAGAGGCAACATGGCATAAGTAGATAGAGTACTGGCCTCAGAGCCAGGAAGACCTAGGTTTATGTTTCATCTCTGACACTTGTATATTGTGTGACCCTGGACAAGTCATTTAACTTCTTACTGCTTTTGGCAACTCTCTAAAGGCTTTAAGTTGAAGAGAAAGTACTGATCTACATAGTTAGAAAAGTCCTACCACTTGTGAGTTCCCTATACCAATAAGAGAAGAGAACTAGTCCTTATCCCCTGTTGCTAATCATTACAACATCATACATTTCTATTATGCATGACTGTTCACCATATTTTCACATATGTTATTTCTCAATAGATATTCACAACAATCATGTTTGGTGAATAGGGCAGGATTTATCACAGTTATTCCCACTTTGCCCATAAGGAAACAGGTTCACAGAGGTTAGTAGGCTTACCCAAAGTAACACAGGTCATCAGTGAGAGAGTCCAGTGGATGACTTCACCTCTTGATTGCTCTTAGCCTCTGTATTGATATTTATTATTATATATATTATATTTATTGATAACTACCTGTGTATACTCAGAACTTTTCATTTTCTTCTCACTTTCATCTTTCTTCTAAGTCATGCCCCACAGGTGACTGGACCTCAGAGCTAATAATATTGTTTATTTGGGGGGGAAATGGGATAGACTAGAGCTCCTCAAACTCCTGTCCCAGGGCCAAATCTGGGCCTACCTGGTTTTGAATTGCCCTCAACCTAAGAATCTTAGTCAGATTTGGCAACTGGCAAGCAGTTTGCTAACCCCTGTGCTACCTCATAGAATTATAGAATGTGAGAGATGCAAAGAACCTTCCAGGTCATTGTACAGATGAGCACAAAGAGGTTGTCATTAAATAAGCAGTTGGCTTTACATGTGAAGTCAGAAGTTCTGATTACAGTGCTCTTTCACTTACAAAGCATGCCCTTGCATGGAATCCAGAGCATGAACCAATGGGTCAGGTATCTCAAAATCAAGGTCACAGAATCTTCTTTTCTGGAGAAGATGTCAGAAGTCACCTGGTCTAATACCCCTCAACTGGTCCTTCATTTAGCCTTCACTTAAAGAACTCTAGGAATAAGGGTGACCTATAGCCGGGTACATTGGACAGCTCTAACTGAAGTTTTCTCTTCATAGTCAGGTGGAACAGTAAATAGAAATGCTTGGCCTGGTTTCAGGAAGCCTGAGTTCAAATCCAGACTCAGATACTTACTAGCTGTGTTACTCTGGGCAAGTCACTTAACCACTGTTTACCTCAGTTTCCTCAACTATAAAATAGGGATAATAACAGTACCTACTTCCCAAAGTTGTTGTGAGAATCAAATGAGATAATACTTCTAAAGTGGGAGTGGCTAGGTGGTGCAGTGAGTAGAGCACCGGCCCTGGAGTCAGGAGGACCTGAGTTCAAATACGGCCTCAGACATTTAACACAAAAACTAGCCATGTGACCTTGGGCAAGTCACTTAACCCCAATCGCACTCCAAAAAGAAAAAAAATGAAGATATTTAGGGGGTGGCTAGGTGGTGAAGTAAATAGAGCACTGGTCCTGGAGTCAGGAGGACCTGAGTTCAAATCCAACCTCAGAAATTTAACACTTAACTAGCCATGTGACCTTGGGCAAGTCACTTAACCCCAATTGCCCTCCAAAAAGCAAAAACAAAAAGAAAATACTTCTAAAGTGCTTAGCACTGTTCCTAGTACATAGTAGGTACTCTTTAAATGCATATTCCCTTCCTCTTTCTCTTCCCTCCCCTTTTATCAATCCTAAATTTTCCCCCTGAAGCTACAAAAAATCTGTCTTCCCCTAAAGCAATTCGAGCATACCATCTATTACACAGTGGAACCATATTTGGTTGTTGAATAGGAAATACTAGTAATTGTTGTATCTGGTAATGATGATTACAACCAGTAGTGAGTTGGTGTTTAACAAATGGCCTCTCCAAAATATACATGTGTATGCATAGTGTATTTTAAGTTGAATTTGCATTATTAATATTTCCTTCATCACTTTCTTAAGTCTAGATGATCAATGAATAACAAATCAAGCTCTGATTGACAGCATTTGCTAATAAAAAGATATAAATGCTTGCATTGAAAATTTAACAATTTGTCCTCATGAGCTGGTTCAGATGATTCAAAAAATACCCCTGATTATAATTCTCTTCATTCATATATAGGATCTTGAACATCACAGGGATCTTTGAAAGGTGAGGAGTAAGGGAAGGTAACCTTATATCTATACTTTGGCTGTTATTGACTCATGTTTCCATAAAAGGGGTTCTATCCTGTCCTGGGAGTTAGCCTCCAATTGAAATCAGATAGAGAAGTGAGTTGGTGGGTCTTTTTGTTTTGTTTTGTTTTGTTTGGGGTGGATGGGGTATTGGAGTGGGGAGAGCTAAGGATGGAAAGAGGGAAATCAATAGTTGAGATAACACTCCCAAGTAAAGAAGAAACCTCCTAGTCCAACCTCTTTTTCATTTTATTGAGTCATTTGGTTGGGAAGTCTGTATTTTATTTGCCTTTTTAAAGCTTTAAATACTTACCTATTCAACTAGTAATCCTGGCCCCTGGTGTCACCTTAGGCTGCTGCTCTAGAAACAATAGTTCAGTCGATATGTAATAGAGGTACCAGAAGGGGTAACCCCCACTGAAAAACAACCCATAATTTGACCCAAAAATTTTCATTCCCTTCTCTTGCCAACCCCTCTCAACTATAAAGTAGAGTGGTTCCATCCTTCAGAAAAAGAGGGGCTTGATCCCTACTCTCAATGTTGAGGCTATTAAAACATTATGGGGAGTCTCCAGCAGTCAAAGGGTGCTCACTGATGGATGCCACTCTCAGCCTCCATGATGTTGCCTGGTTCCCTCCCTGACAGATCCATACTATCTGCAACATTGTCACCATGGTGAAGCTAGGGAAAATCAAAGTGAGTGAAAGATAATGGTTCTTCTCGAAAGAGAGATAGAAGACAGTGAGGATGGGGAGATGTCAGAAGATAAAGAAGTCAGTAATGGAGAAGAAGTTGTACTTTCAAAGAAAGGCAAGAAGGCTGCAGCTACTCCAGCAAAGAAAGCACAAGACTATTGTTGCCACACCTACTGTAGGAATGGTGTCCTAAACCTTCCTCCCTATTTCAGTAAGGCTAGCTTTTCCTTAAAAGGTATTGAGACCTTCCTTAAGACTTGGCCAGTTCATGATGCTAAGTGAGAAGAGTAGAGCCAAGAGAAATTTGTACACAATTACAGACACAACGTATGTGTGATGAGCAACTTTGATAGACTGGACTTTTCTCAGCGATCCAGGGTTATAAGTCAACCCCAAAAGACTTATGATGGAGAGAGATGTTTACATCCAGAGAAAGAACTGAGTTTGAATCCAGATTGAAGCAAACTACCTGCTCTTCTTTTTCTTGTTTGGTTTTGTTTCCTCTTTCCCATTATTCATTACATCTGATACAATCCTTCTTTATAACCTGATTAATGTCTAATATGAAAGTATTTGCAGATACTATACTTGATTGTATGCCGCCATGGGAGGGGGAGAAAATTTAAAACTCAAGGAATTGTGGAAATGAATCTTGTAAACTAAAAGTAAACAAATTAATAAAGACCAAAAAATTAAAAAAAAAAAAAGACTTGGCCAATTCAGCGGATTGTAGATGTCACTTCTTTTTCACCTGAGTACAAAACAGCCATAAGGAGCTTAGAAAGGCATTCTCATGCTAGGTGGGTAACAGGTAAGGAAGATTTGCTAAGCTGAATCAGTTCAAAGTATCCTCAATGTCTTGCTAAATAACTATCCTTGCTAAATATATTTTTCTTACAATGACTATTGTTGAATATTGAATGACTACCATAGGGCAGACCTGATCCAGGACAGACCCAGAACACTTGCTTAGAAAGAAGCCATGACCCCTAGCAAAAACACTGAAGTTTCCTCTGCCAAGAAAGCAGCTACCCTAGTCAGAACCGTCATCACATCAGGTAAGAAGGGAGCCACCTCAAAAAAAGCAAAAATCTTCTCTGACAAGAAGGCAAAAAAAAAAAGGAAAGGAAAAAAGTTCCAAAAAGAGGTCAATAAATCTGAACAGGATGATAGAGAATGAAGTGGATGAAGATTTTGAACCTTCCAAAATGATAAAAGGGGAGCAACCCAAGTCAAACTCTGAAAATGAGGAAAAAGAGGATGAGGAGGAAGAAAGAGAAGATGAAGAAGATAAGGAGGAAGAAGAGGAAATGAATGTGGTTTTTTTAAGAACTTGGAAAGTGAAAAAAAGAAAATTATCAAATAGTCTCTGAATTCAAGAAACAGAAATTGGAAGGTAAACCATCTATGATTTTAAATATTTTCATGGGAAATCTGAACTTCAATAAAAGCACTTATGCATTTAAAAACTGATATCACCAACTTTTTGAGGAGGGGGTATGATCTTGTTGTCATGGATGTCCAAATTAGAGCTACCATGAAATTTGACTATGTAGAATTTGAATCTACTGAAACCTTGTAAAAAAAATCCCTGAGACATAGTGTCTCAAGAGTTCTTGACTCTGAAATTAAACTAGAAAAAGGCAAATGAGTACAAATAAAGTGTGAAAGATCAAGATGCAAGAATATTCTTGCTCCAAGAACCTGCCTTATAAAATTACTCAGAAGGAACTAAAGGGAGTATCTGAAGATGCTATTAAAGTTAGATTAGTTACACCAAGGATGAGATACCCAAAGGAATTGCCTACATTAAATTTAAGACAGAAGCAGAAGTGAACAAGGTGTTGGAAAAGAAACAAGGAACAGAGAGGAATAGTCAGGTCAGTATTCTGGAGAGAAAAAGTCAAGGTCAAGAAAAATTCGGGGTTGGCTAGGTGGCACAGTGAGTAAAGCGCCGCCCTGGAGTCAGGAGGACCAGAGTTCGGTTCCGGCCTCAGACACTTAACACCCACACAAAACAAACTAGCCATGTAACCTTGGTCAAGTTACTTAACCACAATTGCCCTCCAAAAAAGGCAAAAAAAGAAAAATTCAAGAAATTCAAAGACATCCATGTTAAAAGACCTCACCTTCAGTGTTACTGAAGTCTACAGAAAGTGTTTGAGCAGGGGACAGTGTAATTTCAACCACACTGTCATACCCAGGATGGCTGCTAGCACAGGTTCTTAGACCTGCTTTACTTGGAAAGATACCTGTTCACGGGGTTGGCAATCTTTTTAAATTATATTCATTAATTCAAAAGAAAAATCAGCATCCTGAACTTCAGTGAAAATCCAAACAAAGAAAATATAGAAAATACAAACAGAGAAATAAAGATCAACAGACAGGGCACCTGTCTGAGAAATTAGCACAGATCAACAGACAGATCCAACTGTCTGACAGATCAAGGCAATACATAGACAGTTACCAGAGAGAAAAGCACCAACATCTGGGTTTTTCAAAGTTGGGGGGGGGGAGGCTCCTTAACAGCTACCTAGAGTCTCCTCTGACCAAATCACACAAATGCTTTTCCAATGAGTGAGCCCCAAAGCAAAATGTTAACCTCAGAGTATATATACCCTTTTCAGAGTCAGAGGGCATCACAACCCTCTGGTGCCTAATTAGAAATTAACAAAAAGTGTGAAAGCCTTCCTATAAGCAAGCCACCCTTAAGCAAACTTCCATTAATGGGCTCCACAATAGGCCTATTAGTGGATGGAGAAGATCATATATCCCATTAACATTACATTAATATAAAGCCAGTGTTATACCCATGGCAGCTGCTATGAATATGCATACATATTCCCAGGTTTGTTCACTAAATATAATAAACCCACCAGCTTCTCAAATGTTCTCTCAGTGGGGCCTCCCCACAAGCAAGTTCCGCTAGGCAAGTTCTTCCCTCCATCTGCTTTTCTCTCAGACAAGTATCTCTCCACCCACACCTCTCCCTCCATTCAATACAATACATATCCTGTTTCCAATCAAAGACTTGATTGGCTTAGTGCTGAGAAGCTTGGAAATCAGCACTTGATTGGAAAGGTGTGGGGATCCCTGCGATCCAGAGACTAATTGGCTCTGTGTCAGGGATCCAGGTGAGGCCTATTAATGTGCTGGGAAGATCTTCTATCCCATTAATCTTACAGACAGTTACCAGTATCTTCGAAAAAAATTACTGCAGACCCTAAAGATTATGTATTCACTAAAATTTTCCTCTGTTAAAGATTTAAAGAAGCTTCAGATTCTAACAAAATGGAAATCAAGGGTAGAATAATCATTTTGGAGCCTAAACTATAGAAAAACAATTAATGTGTGTAGCCACTCACACAACTTTGTCAAAGGTCTGATTAAAAACATCACAGAAGAAATATTAAAAGATTTGTTTTATGGCTCTGTTGGTGCAAGGATAGTCACAAAAAGGCAAACAAGGTCATCTTAAGGCTTTGGTTTTGTGGACTTCAACATAGAATAAAAAGCCAAAGTCAAGGAAGTCATGGAAGATGGGCACATTGATGGAAACAAAGTCACTGTGGACTGGGCCAAGTCTAAATTGGAAGGAAGCTTCAGAGGATGTATTGATAGTGAAGAAAGATTTAGTAGCAAAGCTGACTGTGGGGTCATGGAGGACTTTGGAAACAGGCCAAGGAATCTTGGTGGTTTCCTAGGAGGCAGAGGAAAAGACCACAGGGAAAGAAAATACAAGTTTAAATGGCTTCCCCACCCTATTCACTTTTCCCCCTGCTATTTGAAAGTACTCTGAAGGTTTTATCCTGGCATCTAATCAACAGCATCCTCTGAGGACATTCCAAGACAACATGCAGTCAGGGGGTATTCTTGGAAAAACCTAGATAACATTTCAAGGGAGAGAACATGTTGGTTTTGATTGAATGAGAGTCCCATATAAATCTTTTTAAGAGATGTTTAATTATTGGGGAGTTAACCTTTTGTCTATGAAGTATCTTGAGTTTATAATGTTACCCAATAAAAAAGCATTTTTTTCTCACACACACAAAAAAAAACCTCAAACCCAACACATGGTGGGATAGGTAGGATATGAAAGCAGTGAATGACAAATTGACTCTTTACCTTAAGGACATGCTTTCTAACCCAATGTGTGTAGAAGTTAACATATTATTTGGTTAGGAAGCCCATATTGGAGCTATTTACCTGAAGGCAAAAGGCTTCAAATCCTAACCCAGAGTTTAATTATTCATTTCTTGTCATTGCCATTCTCATTCCTTTTGGTCTGAATGCATTGGGCTGCTTATATCAGTGTGTAAAATAAAGGATTTTTAAATGACAAGTATTAGAATTGTCTTGGGTACTTCTGTTGGACCCAGACTCAGAGAACAGGGCTAGAAAAGAAAGCCTGGTTCACTTTCCCTTTCTCCCACCACTTTCTTTGCAAAGTTAAACTTAATAAGCATGGAGTGTCTGGAGTAGAAGGGAAACTAGGCAAAAGAGCCAAGAAGGGGATTTCTAATAAGAATTGGAACTTCACTGGGAACTGGAAGGTTTCCAAGGGACTTCAGAGAGTGGAGAGAGAACAACTGCAAAAAAAAAAAACCAAAGGGATGGGGGAGGGGAAGAGGAGAACCAGTCAGCCCTGGGAGCTGCACGGTTTCCCTGTTCCATCCAACACACGCCAACTCCGTTTATTAGCCAACATGGTCATATTTTTGTCTTTCTCTTTTCCTTTCCTCTATCCCTCCCTCCCACTGCCTGTCTTGTTCCCCTTCTACACCCCCATCCAGGCAGCTTAATTCCATCACCATGAACAAACTAAGCTTGTTTCTCACAGAGGCTTGCAGCTGCTGTTGCCTGGGAGATGTTCCCTCCTCTGTTCTTGGACATGGTGGTTAGTCTGTGAGGTCATGAAGGGGGACAGAGAGGGTGGGGCAGGACAGAACAGGCAGACCGAGGCCCAGACTGGAAGAGTGCCCCCCTCCCTTGTGACATCATCAGGGCTGCCAGGACACTTGAGCTATCTTCAGCTGTTGACTTCAGGCTGGGCAGCATTTCTATGAAAGGGACTCATGGGTGTGCATGTGGGGCAGGTGCATAGACCAAAAGGAAGTGGGGCATATGGCAAATCCGTAATGAGATTTTCTGTTTGCTTACTCCAATTCCCTGACAGAATTCTCTGCATTATCCATTAGGATATTATCTTCTTATTTTCCCTTTCCCCTCTGATGCTTTCCCTCATTCTTTCTTTGTGATGAAATATACTTTTGTTCTTTTTTCATCCTTCATCTTCTGTATTCTGTTTTATAGACGAGCTGTTACATTAAGAAATTGACATCAGATAGAAAGAATAGAAAGAAGACTAATTTTCCCCCATAGAAGAGATGTTGATATAGAAAGAGTGTCAAACTGTATCAGAGAATTCATGGAGTATGTGATGGATGTTTGTGTGTTTGTTTCTGTCTAAAGGAAGTATCTAAGTTCCTCAGGAGGTACAGGATAACCAAATACCTGGGGAAGATGAAAAAACACAGGTTAAAAGAAGTTCCCTTGGTCCTTGGGGAAAAAGAGCCAAGTCTTTCCCTGGTTCAGCTTGGTAACCAGCATAAAGTCTAATGTCCTAGTGAAGACCAACCTTGTTCTTGGGTCTCCCTGCACCCTGAAGTCCTTTTAAGTAAGGTACCAAATACTGTTCTTTAGTCCTTTAAGCATGCCTGAGCAAGCATGTTGTGCACAGTGGGCAATTCCAAAGGACTCATGATGAAAAATGCTACCCACCTCCAGAGAAAGAACTGACGAAGTCTGAATGCAGATAGAAGTATACTCATTTCATTTTCTTTATTTTTTAGAGGTTGGTTTTTTTTTGGTCTGTTTCTTCTTTCACAACATGACTAATATGGATATATGTTTTACATGATTGCACATATATAACTTATACCAAATTGCTTACTGTCTTAGAAAAGGATAGGGGAGGAAGGAAAGGATAAAATTTGGATCTCAAAATTTTTAAATGAATGTTAAAAATTGTCTTTACGTATAATTGAAAAAATAAAATACTATTTTTAAAAGGTGCCTGAACTCTTTACTCCAAAAGCAAAGGTGTCACTCAGCAGGATACATTCTTTTTCCATACCATTTAATGTTAAAATGCCCTTTTCACCCAATACTTCCCCCCTCCCAAGCTCATATAATACTAATGATGATGATTATGATGTCCTGTATATACACATATGTGTGTATATATACATAAATGTGTGTATATGTTGCTTTAAGGTTTGCAAAGAACTTTAACTTACATTATCTCATTTTATCCTCACAGAGAGGTTCTATTATGTTTTCCTCTCCAAAAGGAGAATTTTATTTCTTCTCCTCAATACCTGGGTTGTCTCATATTGATTCATCCTGGAAAAACTATTGTTTTGTTTTGATTTTGCCTTTTGGAGGGCAGTTGGGGTTAAGTAACCTGCCCAAGGTTACATGGCTAGTTGTGTGTGGTGTGTGTGTGTGTGTGTGTGTGTGTGTGTGTGTGTGTGTGTGTGAAGTGTCTGAGGCTGGAACCAAACTCAGATCCTCCTGACTCCGGGGCCAGCGCTTTATTCACTGTGCCACCTAGCTGCCCCAATGGAAAAACTATTACTTGGCCTGTCTACAAGTGACTGCTCATGATTAAAGGACTATCATGGGAAAGAGAGATTAGGTTTATTTTGTTTACATATATGTATGTGCATGAATGCATGTATATATACATATATGTATATATGTAACATGTATATATCGTTCACTCATTAGCTAGTTAGCCCTTGTGTGTGCATTGGGGACTATATAGACACTTTATACTTTTTTTGTTGTTGTTTGCTTTTTGGAGAGGGGAAAGCAGGGAAATTGGGGTTAAGTGACTTGCCCAAGGTCACACAGCTAGTAAGTGTGAAGTGTCTGAGTATTTGAACTGAGGTCCTCCTGACTCCAGGGCCGGTGCCCTCTTCACTGCTCCACCTAGCCACCCTCACTTTATACTTTTCTGCAGAAGCCTAGACATTAGTTAAATTCCAAGATTCCCAAGGAAACTCTTCACGGGGGCATGAGCCAACAACAACAACAAAAACCATGGGATGCTTCCTAGGATTTAATCAGTTCTCTATAAAATCCCGACCTAAAGTTCTAGGTCAGTTCTGGCACGGTTACAATACCTTATGGAATTGTATGACTTAAGATGAGACATAGAAATGTGTTTGAAAAGAAATTTGACCATCTAATTACAAGATATTTTTATTATTTCTTAAGAAAGAGAAACAAATGTGAATAACAAAAATTAGCACTTATATGGCACCTACTTATGTGCCAGATGCTGTGCTAAGCACTTTACAATTATTTCGTTTGATTTTCATGATAACCGGGAAGGTAGGTGCTATAAACCAAGGCAGACAGAGGTTAAGTGACTTGCCCAAGGTCACACAGCTAGTAAGTGCTTGAGACTGGACTTGAACTCTGGTCTTCCTGACTATGAGTTCAGTATTCTATCCACTGTTCCCACCTATTAGATAAACTCAAAGTCCATTCCCTATTGAAGCATTTGTATTCAAAGGAGAATTGCCTTATGTAAATCCCTTCATCCTTTTTGGACTTCAACTGAGTCACCTAAAGTGTATTTAATAGCATTGGGCTTGCAGTAAAGGAGACCTTAATTCAATTTTTACCTCAGACAATTATTAGCAATGTGATCCTCTGTGCCTCAGTTTCCTCATTTGTAAAATGAAGGGAATAGTCTCTAAGATCCCTTTCAACTCCAAATCTATGGTCCTATAATTCAATGAATTACATGCCAGAGATCATGATTTCTGCCCTCTCTTTGTGGGGAAATTGTGAAACCTGGTGGGGAAATCTTGTCCACATAAAACATTCAAATCTCATTGTACATAACTGTAAAACACTCTAATTTATCATCATGCCCTATCTACTTCTCTGGGCTTTGTCAGGAACAGTTTTCCCCAAGCTACAGAGCCTAGCCTTCTGTGTTTGCTTCAGTCTGAAAACCACTTAAGGGGGAAATACAAGCAGGACAGGATCTCTGCAGGGGATGAGGGAGGCAGCTCAGCCCCAAGAGCACAGGGCAAGGGTCAAAACTTTCCTACCTACAGAACTGACAACACCCATCTTTCTCCAGAGACTGACAGCACAGGATAGGGCTGAGTTCTGAAAGCAAGAGCTTGCCCAGAGGACCATTGGTCCTTTTGAACGAATGGAAAGAGACTCGCCCCAGAAAATATCTCTTCCTTTCCTTCCCACTATCCTAAATTCAATAATAATTAGGAAGATCATGGGGAAAAAAGGATGTTAGTTGAAGGTTAGAGAAGGTTGTTCACCTAAACTTATATACCCGACTATCTCATGTTTAAAGTGCCTTGGGTGCCTCCTTTCTCCAATCCAGCTGCCACAGGTCTGACCACATCGGTCACTTGCCCCAAAAGCTCCAGTGACTCCCTAGTACCTTTGGAATCAAATATAAAATCCTCTGTTTGGCATTTAAAGCCCTTCAAACCTGGCTCCAACCTACTTTCCCAGGTGATTAGGCAGCACCCACCTTACTCATGCTCCAGTCAAGCTAAAGTGGCTGTCTTGTTCTTCACACACGACATTCTATTTCCTGCCTCTGCCTAGAATGTGGTCCTCCCTCACTGCTGCCTCTTAGAATCCCGAAGATCCCTCAGAATTCCTTAGATTCACTCAGATTCCCAAATCTCCTCAAAGTTTAACTCAGATGCCACCTCCTGTATGAGAACTTCTTCATACTCCTAGCTGCCAGTGACTCCTCTGGAAATTACCTTGCTTCTTTTGTATGTGTTTGTAGCACCTCTACTCAGGGGCATCCTGGGCAGTTCCTTTGAGGGATAGGATAGCCCTGAGATACTCTAAGTTGCTTATGGGAAAGGAGATGTAACTCCTGATTGGCTCAGTGACCTCTGAGTTATGGGTGATTTAGTATATGTGTATACATATATATACACACATATACATATATATATATATACATGTGTGTGTTCACATATATACACACAAATATACATGTGTATATGCATGTATATGTCTTGTGTCTATATGTATACGTATACATGCATCCCCAAATAGAAGATATATATGTCTTCACCCCTAGTGCCTAGTATAGTACCTGGCATGTAGGAAGGTAATAAGTACTTGATTATCTGCTGAATGGTCTTCTAACTCATCTCCTACCTCTGGCATCTCCCTCCTCCAATCCTTCTTTCTTATGCATAAATAATAATAATGATAATAATAATAATAGTTTATCATTTATATAGCACTTACTATGTGCAGGCACTGTGCTAAGTGCTTTACAGATATTGTTTCATTTGATCTTCACAACAACCCTGAAGATAATTTGCTATTATTATCCCCATTTTGCAGATGAGGAAAACTGAGGCAAACAGATGTGAAGTGAATTGCCTGGAGTCACATAGCTAGGAAGTATCTAAGGATAGATTTTAACTCAGGTCTTCATAACTTCAGGTGTGGTGATCTATCTACTCTACCACTGTCTGATCATGTCAGCCTTTTGCTCAGAAACCTTCAGTGATTTCCTAGCTCTCTGCAACCTGGCAACCGCCTACCTTTCAAACTTTCTTTTTTATTACTCCTTTCTGTGCACTCTCTGCTCCAGTCAAATTACACTATTGTCTACAAACAAATATGCCCTGTGGTTTCTGAACTATGTGACATTGCTCACATTTGGCCTTATGCCTAAAATACCATATCTTCTCTTCATCTACTGAACCCTTACTATGAATTTCTATTCATCTTCAAAAGCCCAAATCAATTGGCACCTTCTTCAGGAAATCTTCCCAGATTCCCATCTCCCTCCTCCAATCAGTAATGAAGACAATATGGTGTAGCAGAAAGAGCCCTGGGGCTCAAACTCAAAGTGGAATCCCAGCTTTGTTGCTAACTACCTGTAGGGCAAGTCATTTCATTTCTGGGTCTCATTTTCCCCATATGTAAAATGAAAAGGGGTTGGGTAAGATGGTTCTTAAAATCCCTTCTGGCTCTAAATCTGTAATCTTCATGACTTCTCTCCACTCTATGCCCCTATGTCCAACTTCACATGACACTTTGTTTTGTATGCACCATCATATGATACTATATATTATAGCTATCCATGTTGGTGTCAGTCTCCTACAAGATCATAAGCTCTGTGAGGGCAGGGAAACTATTTAAACTTTGTATCTTTCTAAGTACTCAGCATAAGGTTCTTAATTGTTTCTCCAGTGATTGTTGAAGTGATTCATAATGGTTTTCCCAGCCCAGACCTCTTGGTGCCCATGAGAAAGAAAAATAGTGTGACTAGCCGTTATTATTCCTGGAGACTGTCTGCCATGTTTAATAGAGCTATTGCTTGTGTCAAGATGGTTCTGGGAAAAATAGCTTATGTCACCTTCCCAGCCTAGGGAAAGATCTATGGTATGTGACCTGCTGCTGAAATCATTCACCCATTTAGAGACAACCTCCCAAGGCCCCCTGCTCTGAGCTCCAAGGGTTCCTTGCTTGGCTTTACTATAAGGGCCTGGCTAGCACTGGGGAATTATTTTGTTGTTATTGTTAGTACTAGATTTTACTTTGTCTTTCTCTTAATTCAAAACAGGTGGCCTGAGGAATGGAGAACAGTTGACAGTTATCAAAGCCACTAATCTTTTGGTCTCTCAAAAGGGAGTAGGAAGCCAAAAAACTGTCATGACTGATTCCTTCTCAACTTCAATAACACCCCACCTACCCACCCCGAAGCCCTAATTTCTTTAAGACCTCACCTGGACAGAAAGTGCAAAACAGGAATTTATCATTGGCATCACAGACCCAAAGAAGCTTGCTGACTACCTATCAGTCTCTGAATTTTTACCATATTAATCATTGACACTTGCATGTCTTCTCTACAAAGACTTAGAAGAACTTTGTAAGCCTATTTCTGTGACTATCAGTGTATCTCTAGAAGGTACGGAAGAAAGATTTCGAGGCTCGTTATTGTGTATTTTCAAGAAAAGAAATTCTGAAAAGGGAAATTGGGTAAAGTACCTATTATTAGCGCTAGGAGAAAAAAATTACAGATTTTTGTAAATATCAATTACTCAAGTCCAAGTATTTATTAATCTTCTTGTTTAGCCAACAAAGTCAATTGACAAGCACAGAAGACATCAGGAATTTATTCTAAACAACCTTGAGACTAGCTTAGATAGCTTACTAGTGGGAATCAGTACAGTCCAGCTTCCTGATAATTATACCATTAACATTCTAAGAATGCTGCACTAAGTAAAGATCTGTAAACCAAAGGAGAAATTATAGCAGATCATCCCAGTCCAAGATCACAAATTTGACCTATAGTCAAGTGAGCAGAGTAGAAACTATGGATCGAGGATGGGCCAGGATGATAGACTCAGTGCCCAGAGTTGGGCAAGAAGCATGAAGATACTCACAGCTGAACTGGGACTCAGCTCCCAACCCAGACCAGCAAGTCAGGGTCTCCCAAAGAAGATGAGAACACAAAGTCAGTGCCCAATAAAGGCCAGTAGTGCAGTGATGCCCAGATGATCTTGAACCCAATACTGTTCTCAAGGTTAGAAGTATATGGTCTCTTGGAAGGTCCAGGAATCAACACCCAGAAGCTTGGGCACAATGTTGCATAAAGAAAATTATGGACACAGTTCCCCTCTCCTTCCCAAGCCCCAGTATAGCAGATTGGAGGTCTCCCAATAGGGCTAGGATCACAGACTCAGTCCTAGGTCTACCACTGAGCTAGGCCAGCAATATGGAGTTGCCTAGAGCAGAATGATGGAGAAAAATGAATAAATAAAAAAAGATGAGCTATTATGATGTTAGGGATGTCCAAGCCACAAACCCAGAAGAGGAGAATAAATCCAAAACTACCACAAGCAAGTCCCCAAAGAAAACTTAAGAACTCTGATTAGTGCAATGATCAGTCATAATTCCAGAGTACTAATAATTTGGAAAGTTCCCCATCTCCTAACAGGGACTGTTCACACAGAAAAATTTAGGGATATATTGAAATAGAAACAAAAAAGGAATTTAAGGAACCAGAGGAAACCCTAGGATGTTCTTATGTTATCAAGGATAATAGGAGTTGTAGATAAACTTAGATATAAATTGCACAAGATAAGAAAGTGTAAATAGTTTGCTATATGCACCAATGGAGGAAATGCCCATAACTATGAGGTCAACGAGTTATTAAAATATGGTTAACTCATCATTGACAGAAACTATTTTTAAAGTGTTATTTACACAATGCTCTGTAATCTACACCATGCAGAATGAATTATGTAGACCCACGCCTTTGTTTGCCAGTGCTTAGGTGGCTGTTTTCCTCGACAAAAGCTTCCAACATTGACAAGGAACCATCCAGCTAGAGCTCTTTTGGGAGAAGCTTGAAGGTAGAGCCAGTCTAACTCATACCCAAAGAAAACTTAAGAACTCTGATTAATGCAATGATCAACTATTGATCAACAAGAGAGCCAGTGCAGCAAGTGTTGTTGAATCAGAGTTCAAACCCTTCTGCCTGGGCTCCCAGACCATATCTCTTTGTTTTGTCATTGAAATAGATCTTGGTACCAACATAATGCTTTTGGTTTGAATTCTGACTCCTCTCTATGAATCCTTGACTCCTCCATTCTCTAGAAACTTCTAACTAACCATTCCATGTTCCTTTTCTCAAGAAGTCTCAGTTTAAACCATGGGAAGCTCTCAACCTTAGTCCTTATCTCCAGCCCTGTGTAAATATAGGGTCTGCTTCATAAGAGCTTGTAATCTGAGACTACAAGGACACAGAATGATGAGAGAAAATCCTTAGAGTGTTTTAGTAGTTAAGCCAAACTTTATTGGCAGTAAAATATTACCATCATCTTCACAGAACATGCTTGGATGATGTGAGCAGAATTAATGTAGCTTTGGAGCTAGAAGACAGACAGACAGACAGACAGATAGATGATAGATAGTAAGATATGAGATAGATCAAACAAGCATTTACTAAGTGCTGAGGACTCAAATACAGGCAACCAAACATAATAAGAGTTTGGCTTGTGCCTAGACCAACTAAAATGATGTCACCCATTTGGAAGATGTTGAGGGACCTGATTCCAGGACACAGTAGTACTGGCCCAAGCTCGAACATTCTGCATTGGCCTACCACATGATAGGAAGTAGCCTTTTTCCATTGGCTGCATAGCCAGAACTATCTGCATCTTTAAGATTACCTGATGACTGAGCACAGTCTGGTCTTTTTTCCAGGTGAAGGACTCCATTTGCAGCAGGTGACACCATGCAGTAAGAGGATAGGGCCTGAGGTTCCCCATTTCACCCCCCACAGTCCTAAGGCCACATGGCCCTGAGAGTTGGGCCTGCAGCTTTGGCCTTTCCATTTTTGTTTTTCCATTATAGGTGTAGGGAGTAAACCAACCAAAAATTAAATACAAGAATCCAAGGTGGGTATTGCAACCAGCTCAGCAACAATGCTATAAGGAGCAAGGGTCCAAGGACACCACCAGCCCAGGGGGACTTTGGACTTGAACTTGGTGGGATTAATACTATATAGGAACTGTGCTAAACTGTGGGTTTAATCATTCTCTTTATAAAGAGATTATGTCCACAAAGTGTTGGAAAAGATGTTTTATGTTTGTTTTTGCTACATCTTCCAAGTAAATCATCCCTTTCTAAAAGCTAATCCAATGCTAAGTGATTAAATGGAACTGGCGTACTAGTCATAACACAATTAGTAAACACAAGCAAGCAAATGTAAGAAGAGTTTGCCTCATGCCTAGACCACCTAAAATGATGTCACCCATCTGGAAGATATGGAGGGACCTAATTCCAGGATACAGTAATATTGCCCCATGCTTGGACATTCTGCATTGGTCATTTTAATTTTTTTCTATTAATTAGCCCTTGTAGTAAATACTGTTTCCTGGGTTTCCACAGGCCTTCCTGGGCCACACCAGGCCAGGCAGGAGCTTCCCTCTGTCTTCAGTCAAGGTGGAAAATGCCTCTCTCCAGTGTACAAGGCAACTTTGAGGCCATCACCTCTCGTTTTTCAGAAGAGTTGTCTGGGGACTCAGATGGCTGGACAGGAGAGCCTACACTAAGCAGGGAAGAGGGAAGGCCCAATAGACCGAGGAGGGGCTAATAAAGAGAGACCTCAATGGAAGAGACAGCATTTGGGTTAAGTTGAGACAGGAAAGAGCAGGAACCCAAGAGGACTCTAACAGACCCTAGGACAGGCAAGACCTCAGACAAGGAGACAGATGAATGTATGGACAGACAGATACACACACACACACACACACACACACACACACACACAGTGCAGGATCCAGGGGAATCCATACCTAACCCAACATGTGCAAGGATTTTAGGGAAGAACCAAGAATCCAAAGGACATCTCCATCCTTCCAATCATAAAACATCTGTGGGCAGATATGGGGACAAGGCCTTTAAGCTCTGCCTTCAGGACCCACTAGCCCAGAGCAGCTTTGTTGTACATTGGGTTTGAGCCAATGACAGTAAAGAGAGATCTCCCTGATCCTCTACTGGTACAGAAGAATCCTGGAAATAGTGGGGGGCAATTGGAAGGGAAAGAGGTTTGGGAGATGGGACAAAATGTAACAAACTTGAGCCTCAGAGAGTGAGGTAGAGTAAAAAACCAAGATATTCATGATAGTCCCTGCCCTCAAGGGTCTTATATTCTAAGGGGATAAAACACATAGAGAAGACTTGGAAAGAAGAGGTGGAAGAGAGGGTAGAGAATGAGGCATGTTGAGGCAATCACGGAAAGTGACATGGAATTCTAGCTTGCCAAAAGATAAGACAAGAAGGTTCAGTTGCCAGAACTGGGGAATACCAGGAGGTGGAAGTGATATTTCAGATGGAGTAGAAATGTTCAGAGAACAGGGACAAGGGGATCTCAGGGAGGTAAAAATAAATTCAAAATTGAAGAAGAAAATGAGGTTCAGGGGCGGCTAGGTGGCGCAGTGAATAGAGCACCAGCCCTGGAGTCAGGAGGACCTGAGTTCAAATTTGGCCTCAGACACTTAACACACACACACACACACACACACACACAAAACTAGCTGTGTGACCTTGGGCAAGTCACTTAACCCCAATTTCCCTGCAAGGAAAAAAAAAGAAAAAGAAAATGAGGTTCAAGAACTATGGAATTTCTATGTATGATTTTCATGTAAAACTAAATGGAGGGGAAAGGGAGGATGCTCCAAATCACTAGAAAAAATCAAAACAACCCTGAGGTTTCACCTCATATTCTACAAATCAACAAAAATGACCCCAAAAATGGCAAAAGTCAATGCTGGAGGGGTTGTAGATAAAAAGGTATACCAATACATTACTGGTGGAGCTGTTAAATGATAGAACCATTTTGAAAAATAATTTGGAAATATGCAAATGAAGTGGCAATAAGTCCATACCCTTTGAACCAAAGACTTCATTACTAGGCTTATACCACAAAGAAGTCATCAATAAGAAAAAGTTTTCATATTTTGCAAAATATTTGTAGTTTCACTTTTGTGGTAGCTAAGAATGGAAACAAAGTAGATGTTCATCAATTGGGGAATGGCTAAACAAATTGTGGTACATGCATGTAATGGAATATTACTGCACTAAGAAAAGATGAATGTGGTGAATACCAAGAAGCATGGAAAAGTCTATATGAACTGATGCAGAGTGAAGTAAACAGAGCCAAGGAAACAACATACAGTCAGTACAACAATGCAAATGGAAAAAATGACACACCAAAAAAAAAAGTAAATTAGAAATATTATAAAAATCAAGTGGGATTCGAATAAAGAGATAGAAGACATCCTAACCTACCCCTTTGTGGAGGTAGGAGGTCCACAGGCTTTACACATTGCCTATGTTTTCAGACTTTTACAATGTATTGATCAGTTATGCTAACTTTTTTTTCCTCTCCAGAAATATTATTTGTCATAATGGAATGGATCTCTGAGAGGGGGAGTGTGGAGAGATAATGGGATATTATGGTAATGTAAGAAACAGAAAAATCAATGAAAACTTTTAAAAAATTAAATGAGGGAGGGGTAATTCCTTCTTTTAACTAAGTTTTTTTCTTCCAATTAAGTTTTCTATTCCACCCATAGTTACCCCATTGAGGAAAGGAAAAGAAAACTTTTTTTTGCACTTTTTGGAGGGCAATTGGGGTTAAGTGACTTCCCCAAGGTCACACAACTAGTTTTTTTTTGTGTGTTAAGTGTCTGAGGCCAGATTCGAACTCAGATCCTCCTAATTCTAGGGCCAGTGCTCTATTCACTGCACCACTTAGCTGCCCCAAAAAGAAAACTCTTTTAACAAATATCTATAGTCAACCAAAACAAATTCCTACATTGGGCATGTCCAAAAATGTTTGTCTCATTCTACATATTAAGTTCATCACCTCTCTGTCAGGCAGTGGGTAGCACTCTTCATCATTAGAAATCAAGTATGGTCATAGCATTGGTTAGAGTTCTTAAGATTTTCAAAGTTGCTTGTTTTTACAAACTTGTTGTTATGGTATAAATCGTTCCCCTGTTCCACTCACTTCGCTCTGTGTCAATCCGTACAAGTCTTTCTAGGTTTCCCTGAAACTGTCCCTTTTATCATTTCTATTTTTTTCCCCAGGCAACTGGGGTTAAGTGACTTGTCCAGGGTCACATAGCTAGTAAGTATCAAGCTTCTGAGGCCAAATTTAAACTCAGATCCTCCTGACTTCAGGCTGGTGCTCTATCTACCACATCACCTATCCACTCCCATTATCATTGTTTTTTTGTGTATGTGGAGGGGGGAAGGCAGTGCAATTGGTGCTAAGTGACTTGTCCAAGGTCAACTAGTTAAGTGTCAAGTGTCTGAGGCCACATTTGAACTCAGGTCCTCCTGACTTCAGGGCCAGTGTTCTATCTACTGTATCACCTATCTGCCCCCATTATCATTTCTTAAAGCAAAATAATATTCCATTGTATTAATACACCATGCTTTGAGGTTGTTTTTGTTTGGAAACAATTTAAATATTGAGAGAGTAAAGACTTGGAAAACAGAACCAAAAGGGTATTCCAGGTAGTGTTGTCCTATTTCCTGTCTCCTGAGGTTTAGGCAATGATTCAGGGAACCTATCCTTGGCCTTCAAATAGATATGTGATCTCATGGAATTAGATGCCCCCTCCAAAATTGTAGATTACAACCCTTCTATGCTAAACCATTCCGTGTGACTCTTGTCTATACTGTCCCATAGATTTGCCCTAAAAAGTCCACCCAACATGCTGGAGGTCTTCCTCAATTTCCTTTTAAGGATATCAGTGGAACCCTCAGCTAGCCACCTGTTATCCCCTGCCCTCGACATGTGACCAGACCATCTTTTCTGGTTGTAAGTTTCTCTAACAAATCCTTCTGTCAACAAGCCAAGTTGCAAAGACCATCTCAAGGAAATAAGTATCAAGACTACAAGGCCATACCAGAGGGGCCAAGATGACTGCCTGGATAAGTAGGTTAACAGATAAATAGATATGGAAATCCACTAAATTCCATGTGATTCAACAAGCATTTATTAAATGTTCCCTGTGATTAAGACATTGCACTACATGCCTGAAATACAAAAACAAAAGTCAAATAGTCCTTGCCCTCAGAGAGTTTACATTCTACTGAAGAGAAACATGTAAACAGACAGGTAAATACAACCTTAGTATAGATTAGCACAAATAATTCCAGGGGCCTGGGGGAGGGGTAAAGAGGAGCATTCTGATGACCGGGAGAATCAGAAAAAGCCTCTTGTAGGAAGTAGGAACTGAGCCTTGATAGGACATTGAGATTCCAGGAAGTAGAAGACAGCCTGTGTAAAGACACAGACCAAAAAAAAGGAACATTATGTTCAGAGAACAGCAAGTAAGCCAGTTTGTCTAGAAATAAGACAGTGCATTTGATTGAGGTGGAAGTAATGTGAAATCAGTTTTGGAAAGATAATTTGGATCTATGCTGTGAAGGACTCTAAATGCTAAACAGAGGAGTTTGTGTTTAACCCAGAAGCAATAAAGACTGATGTGGTAAAACCTGTATCTAATAATAAGAACCATTGCTGGGCCCAAGGGGCCAAGATACTGTACCACTCCCTCTTAACTCTAGATTCATGAATGTGACCTGACTGGGTTTAGTCCTCAGGGAAATTGGCCTCTGATGAAAAGGATTAATTATATTCCCTTTATTTTTTTTAATTGGTCTTTGACTAGTTATGTCTCCCACCTTGGCAACCCAGCAAAAAAAAAATTGCTCAAGGATTGGATATTGGTTCATGTCTAGGATCTCCCCCAGGAAAAAATAAATAATAGAAAGCAATTTAGCCAACAGTGTCAATTAGATAGGAGACTGATATTTGTTTCCTGCACACAATAGAACCCCAAAACACAAAACTACATAATACAATATTCAATTGAAAGAAACAAACTTTAAACAGGATTCAATAATTGATAACTCTACTTCTACTTTCTCAGGAGTTAGATACTTAAACCTTATCAGAGCATAGAGCAGTTTTTAGGATGACGGAATAAGAACTGTAACATTTCACCTTAGTCCTACATTACTCAAATAGTTCCAAGTCTATGACTTCTGGGGGGAAAATGGGCCAGGCTGGAGCCCATCCCGTTGATCATAATCTTTTCTCAGAATGACAGAGTAGTTGCCAGAGGACTCCCCCCCCCCCCCTTGCTTCCAGTCAGCTCCCATCGGAAATTTCCAGACTATTGGCTCTCTCTAACTTAAAAGTTATCTCCACATGCCTAGACACATCCATCTTGGAATAGATACTTGTTCATCTGTGATCAAGAAAGAACAACACAAAAGAGGTAACCCTAGACCAAAGGCTTATGCTCATTCAGGAAGGACCCGTTACTTCTGTCTGCCATGATTGAGCCACTATTGTCCTCTCCATCACAGGATGCAGACCTAAGTAGTCCTGACATTGTCCATGACTGGAAGGAAAGAGAGCACTGAAGGTGGTGTCACTACCTTTTAAATATCCACTGAGTCATCAATGTTTCCTGTTCAGTAGTCAATAAGGTGATGGCCTTGTAATCTCAAAGCACTAAGACCTCTCAGCACTAGGTCACACACTTGTGGTTGGCCAGAAGCAGGAAGTACAGTTTTTAGAATTCCCAGACATGGCCCCTAGGGATATGTGCTTTAGAATATTTATTTGGAAGCTTATGTGGAAGATGGGTTGGAGAAAGGGAAAAGAAACTATACACAGGGACACCATTCAAGAGGTTACAGCAGTCATCCAAGTGAAGCTGTCAAATCAGGGGAGGAAAAAAAAATCTTTTGTTTAAAAAAAAAAAAGTTTAAATCACTTTTTTTTTTTTAACTATTTTAGCTCAGGTCCCACAATTCAATGGTGTGATATGGAGTAAAAAGCCATGGATTTAGAGAATTTTAAAAAAGCCTGAGATTGAATGCCAGGGCTATTACTAAGTAGCTATATGACTTTGGACAACTCTAAGCCCCAGTTTTTTCATCTGTGAAGTAAGGGAGTTGTATGAGATAACTGCTAGTATCCCTTCAAGTTCTAATGTCCATGATTCTTAGACCATCAGTGGCAATTACAGATACTGGCCCAGGCGTCTTTGGCTTACCTCATCAATTGCTATTTTCATGGTCGTGCATTGATATCCAGGTTCATGGCCTATTACAGAATCAGCTTTTAAAAATATTATTTTATAGCTACATCAGCCATGAGCTCATATTTAATTGATGGTGTCTGCTTGACTTCTCTAAATTAATACTGGACTTTCTCTGTCAATTTTTAGAAGATTAAAAAAAACCTGGAGAGTTAAATCAGCCAAACCAAACCCCAAACCTCTGAATTCAGATGATATTGTATGCTGGTGACATATTCAATTAGACCCGGATGTCTGGTCTAAACCAGTGAACAAAGGACAAGGAACCAGAAATAAAGTGATCTGGCTTCCAATGTCAGCTTTAACTCTGAATTGTGTGATTTTTCAACAGGTCAGTTAATCTCTCAGTATCACCATTTCTCAGTATGTAAACTGAAGATGTAGACAACTAGAAGGTTCAGTGGACAGAGCACTGGGCTTGGAACCAGCCAGAATCATCTTCCTGAGTTCAAATCTAACCTCATATACTTCCTAGCTGTTGGGCAAGTTGTTTAACCCATTTGCCTCAGTTGTAAAATGAGTTGGAGAAGGAAATGGCAAATCCCTCCAGCGTCTTTGCCAAGAAACCCCAAATGGGGTCACAAAGAGTCAGACTGACTGAAATGACTGAACAACAACATAGAATACCATAAGAGGACATGGATATCATTGGGAGAGGATGAGGAATACCTACATTAATTAGATGGCAGATCTATCAAAGTATTAAGAGAGTCAGCAAATAATTCAAACCAATAATTGTTAAGTTAATTATTTGGGGAAGTGACTAAGTCAAAGGCAGCCAGGCAGTGTAGTGTACAGAGTGCTTGATTTAGAGTCAGGAAGACTTAAGTTTCAAATCTGCCTCAAACATTCTCTTTGTGAGCCTGAGAAAGTCACTTAACTTCAGTTTATCATTAAACTCAGCTTTTTAATCATGTGTAATATAGGGATAAAATGATAGCATCTCCCCCACAGTGTCATTGTGAGAATGAAATGAGATAATATTTGTAAAACACTTTACAAATTATAAGGTGCTATATAAATGCTAGTTATTTACTAGCAATAGTAGTAGTAGTAGTAGTGGTGGTAGTAGTAGTAGTAGTAGTAGTAGTAGTAGTAGTAGTAGAAGTAGAAGAAGAAGGAGGAGGAGGAGGAAGAGGAAACTCCCTAGCTATCTCCTCAGCTACTGCTCTGCCCCCCATTCTCCCTTTCCAGTTCTGGAACCATAAACAAATCAACTTTGTCTTTGCTCCTGAAGATCATGTGTCAGTCTATTCCCCTCTGGCTTCACCATCCCAGAAACTTTCCAAACCAAAGTGTTCTGGTCACCATTCATCTATGTGCATTGTCTTCCACCATTAGAATATAAAGCTTCTTGAGGGCAAAGGCTTCTTCCACTTTTCTAATTCTATCTCTAGTGCTTAACACAGTTGTTGACACATAGCAAGTCTTTCAAAAGTGCTTTTTCATTCATTTATATTTCAAATTTTGCTCCATTTACATAGTTTTTGAAACTCTCAGTGACAGTCCACTTCCAAGACAAATGCTTGTAACCATCATTGTCACCTTGGGAAGGGTGGGGTAGCTTGATGAGGAGAAAACACAGGAAGAATTCCAAAGAAGGCGGCACAAAAAAACAGAGGGGCCACAGCTTTAGAGGCCAACTAGAATCCATCTCACTGTCCAGTCATCTTTAACAGAACCCATCTCTGCTGGCCCCAATTGTAGCAAATCACAGAAACCAATCAGAAGTTGCTTTGTCAACCTAGCAAAGTGCATACAATCCAGCAAAGAGCCAGGGCATATATCCAGTTCTGTGGAAGGGCTTTATTTTGTGACAAAAAGATATGTGTGTATACACACATATGCACATATATGTAAATATATGTGTGTACATACATGTTATAGTTTCAAATAATGGATGTAGATATACATTTCTTCATATCCTTCAACAAATAATATTGGTATATATAATATAATCTTGCTATGATTTCTGAATAGTAGCCTACAAAGAATAAAATATATTTTATAAAGTTTGACATCATAAAAGTTCATCAGCAGTCCTTAGTTCTTTTTTTTTTGGAGGGCAATTGGGTTTAAGTGACTTGCCTAAAGTCACATGGCTAGTATGTCAAGTGCCTAAGGCTGGATTTGAACTCAGGTCCTCCTGACTCCAGGGCCAGTGCTCTATTCACTGCACCACCTAGCTGCCCCAGTCCTTAGTTCTTAATGATCTATAAACTCAACCATTCTCTCACTGGATAGAGGAAGTTGGAGAGATTTTGTAATGCAAAGAAATTAACCTTACCTTAGGTCCAGCCAACTCCAGCTCACATGGACCCATAATTTCTTTCTCTTCCAGGAAGGACCCAGGAATTTTGTCATGGGATAGGGTGGGACTAAGTTGTAGAAAGGGTAAATCCATCAAGTACCCTTAGAGATGAGCCAAATTAAAAGGAAAAAGGAAGAGGTTACTTAAAGTTCTAATTTTACTGAGAGAATTTGAAGATTAATCAAGGATTGCAAATCTCTCAAAGAAGTAAAAGAGACATTAACAGTCTCCCTAGGTGGGGTGGTCAGGGGGCACAGTGAATAGAGTACCAGCCCTGGAGTCAGGAGGACCTGAGTTCAAATCCGACCTCAGACACTTAACACTTACTAGCCATGTGACCTTGGGCAAGTCACAACCCCAATTGCCCAGCTTTCCCCCCTTCAAAAAAAAAAAGTCTTCCTAGGAAAGTCTGCCCTCCTCAGACAGAATGCAAGCTCTTTGAAGGCAAGGAATGTTTAATCTTTCGGTATCTTCAGAACCTAGCCTAGTGCCTGGCACATTGTAGGTGCTTAATACATAATTGCTTGTTTCCTTAATTAACACTTGCCTGGTGTATTCTCAAAGCTCCACACCCCAACCCCAAGTCGGATTCCTAATTTATAACTGTCAGATTAAGAGCTAGTAAAAGGGAAGAATTTATTCCATCTATCCCACTCTGTAAACTGGGAGAATGGATTGTAGATAATCGGTTTGCTAGAGTCTGGAGTCTAAAGGTTAGTGGTCGACATGTTGGCTGTGCTAGCTTGAGAACGCACATTGCCATGCTCGGACTTGGAAGTCATCTCCTGGGTCCTGTACATAAGGGAATGCTCACAGTGATGGATGAAATTCTATTTAATAAGTCTCCATTTCCAGAGGAGCTCCCTGCTTCATCCGCAAAACAGGACACCTTTAAAAATGCCATTTGGTCCACTCTTCTCACTGCATTGCACTTAGATATGCTGGAATGCCCTTAGATATTGAATCCCTGCGGCTTACTGTGAGCACTGGGATATAATTGAGCCTCTGATGTCCAGACTAGAGCATCTGGATGCCATCCTTCCTGTACTTCCAAGATAAGGGATTGTCTGCCCACTTTGAACTGGGTCAACTCTTCCAGTAAAGTCCACTGAAAGGAAAGAAGCAAAGGAAAAACATTCATCCTTCATTTTCAAAGAGAACCAATGACATCATGGGATGACATCTTGGCTCGTGCATGAATTAGATTGAAGTGAGTCAGAATGACCAGGATAGGAGACTTGCCACAAATTAGCCATGTGATCTTGGACAAGGCACCTCTTCTTACTGGGTCTCTGTAACAAGAGAGGGCTAGACTAGGTCACTCAAGGTCCTTTATATGAATGGTAACAA
The DNA here is from genome assembly GCF_028583685.1 of Petaurus breviceps papuanus. Lineage (NCBI taxonomy): Eukaryota > Metazoa > Chordata > Mammalia > Diprotodontia > Petauridae > Petaurus > Petaurus breviceps. Next base: position 1,978,338 of record NW_027187372.1, read on the forward strand.
ACTGGAAGAGAAGTGGAGGCCACTAAGCCATTCATAAGGATCCCTGCAGGTCTCATGTTGACTTAGAAAACCACATATTAGAATTGCTTATGTTCTATTGTGCTTTTATTTATTTTGTTAAATATTTCCCAATTACATTTTAAATTGGTTGGCTGTCACTCTGAAATGTTGGAGGCCACAATGTAGCCCATAGGCTGGGTGTTTCACATCTCTTCTTTGTATCATTAACATGATATAATGTTAACATACCTCACACTGTAACATGTTATCATGCAATAAAGGCAGCTAGATGGTGCAGAGGATAGAACACTGGCCTTGGGAGCAGGACTTCTCTTCATGAGTTCAAATTGGGCTTCAAACACTTACTAGCTCAGTGACCCTGGGTAAGTCACTTTACCTGCTTGCCTCAGTTTCCTCATCTGTCAAATGGACTAGAGAAGGAAATAGCAAACTGCTCCATTACTTTGCCAAGAAAACCCCAAATGGGTTTATAAAGTCAGATATGACCGAAACAACTCAACAACAATAAAGTCAGATACAACTGAAACAACTCAACAATAACAAAGCATTCAATGAAGTTAAAGAAGTGAGAGAGCAGAGAAATACTGGGTTGTTAAAATAAGATTTCAGACACATACAAATATTTGTAGGATGCTACCCATTATCACCTAGGAGGTCAAAGAGAATGGGTTTGCACTGCAGGACATATTTTGGTTAAGCTTTAGGCAAAAACCAAACAAAACCTCTCATTTATTTAAGGACTAAGAAACAACAATTTAGCATTTCAAGCAAAAGTTAAGATATCAACTAGTGATGTCATAGGGCTTCTTTGAAAACAAAAGACCACAATTAACTAGACCATAAGACCATAATGTGCCAGGTAAGTGATATGGGAGTTCTGAGGAGGAAGTGATCACTTCCAGTGGAGAGGAAATAAAGTCTTCAAGGACAAGGTCCTATTTGAAATGGGTCCTGAAGTAGAATGTTGGCCTTGGACCAGGGCCTGGGGAACCTGCAGCCTTGAGGTCAAAATGTGGCCCTTTAGGTACTCAAGTGTGGCCCTTTGACTGAATCCAAACTTCACAAAACAAATTCTAGATTTTATGTGTCTGTATATATGTACACACACACACACATCTCCTCAGCTACGTAGCTAGGTTTTGAGGTAGATAGAGAAAGAACTTAGAGTCAGGAAGACTTGAGTTCAAATCTAGCCTGAGACATTCAGTAGCTGTTAAGTCATTTAACTTCTCTTGGTCTTAGTTTCCTCATCTGTAAAATGGGAATAATAATAATAGCATCTACCTCACAAAAAGATCTACAAAAATAATTCTCTATGCAGATGGATTTTGTTTGTGCAAAAACTTTTATATTTTATGTTATCAAAGTATCCATTTTGTCTTTTGATCCTCTTTATCCATTGGCTAGACATGAACTCTTCTCCTCTCCATAGATCTGAAAGGTAATTTTTTCCCTTGCTCCTCTAATCGATTTATAACAGCACACTTTATGTTTAAGTCATATGGAAAATTAGAGATGAGATGTTGGTCCATATCTTGTTTTTGCCTGACTGCTTTTCAGCTTTCCTAGTAGTTTTTTTTGAAATATGAGTTTTTACTTCATAGCTATGTTCTTTGCAAATTGCCTCCCTCCCTTCAATTTTACAGATGAGGAAATTGAGTCTCAGTGCCATGGAATGTGACCTTTGCCCAAGGTGACACAAGTAGCCAGGTAAGGCTCTTTTCCACCATACAAGTTGCTTCTCGTGTTATAAGGAGGTTTGGCTGGCTATTCACTGGGGATTTAATAAAAATGTTATAAGGCTCTCTTAAAGCTTCCTGGTGGATGGCATTACTAACTAGAATTGGTAGCTCGGAGACGTCATGGAATTTCTGTCCCTCAGGTCTCTTAAAAGAAGACTGAGTACCTTCCTACCTCAATTATTGAAGATAGTCCTTCAAAGGCAGGAATTAACCTCAGGCTCAGCTGCCTTCAGGCTACATTGTCTGGTATACACGAGTGGCAAAGTTCCTCTTTGTGCTATAATTGTAACAGCCTTTTACTTCCTTGTTAGTAATATTTAAGTCTCGATGATAGATGCAGAATTCCTGGAAGAGAAGTTTCATACAGGCCTCTCTTTGTGGCCTATAAAACCCAGGAAAACAGCCAAGTTTCAGCCTTGTCAGGGTGAGGGGCGATCACTTGGGATTCACTTAGAGGCTGTAAACACACACATACACAGACCACACACTCCTTCCTTCCTCTGAGATGTACAGTTTTTAAGTGAGTTTAACATTTGACTCAATAGCATATTCTGAAAATATCTTTGTGTTCATGTATTCAGAACCCTGCTTTTTTTTTCTTTTAATGACTACCAGAAAGAATCACAGATATAATGATGGTGTATTTAAAATTCTGTCAGAGCCCAGGTTTCAGCTCCACTGTAGCAACCTGGATTTCTGAGAACTGTTCTGCCCTTTCTTTAAATGTCTGCTTCCAAACAATCCCTGGTTAATCTTTTTCTTTTGTCTGTTGCTTTGCCCACCTGCCCCATCCTCCCCTTTCTCTCTGTGCCTACTCCTGTACTCTATAATAAAGAACAATCTTGTTCGAACAGGCACAGGTCCAATTAAAAGCCAACTCCTGTCAACACATATTATCTTTAAGAATGTGGTTAACATTTAGCCAGTCACTTAATAACATACTGCCAGACAGACAAAATTTTCCATAACAGTAGAAAGTCTCTAGTTTGGGTGATAAAGGTATATTCACAAGGGTCCTCCATCCAAATCTCTAGCCAACGGTCTCAAAAGCTTTGAGGTTCCTGAAACCAGTGATGCTTGGATCTTCCCCACCTGTGTAACAAAACAAGGTTCGTGGGCATTGACCTATTTATTCATTCCCCTAAACTGCCCCAACAGTACATGGAAGGGTATTCCTTCAGATGTTAGGCAGGGAAAGTATACAATTTTTCTTAGAGACCCAGAATCAGAATGTAGACCACAGATCATTCAAAAGGGCTATTTACTATCTTACTAGAGAATAAGAATGATTGATAGATGGAATTACTTGTCCTGGGACCTGCGGAAATTCTTCAGCATGGTAGAATATAAAGAATACTAAAAAAGGAATCAAGTTATAAACTAGCTGTATGTTCTTGGGCAAGTCACTTGATTCCCTTGGGTCTCCATTACCTCAACTATAAATTGAGGGAGGCTAGACTAGGCAATCTTTATGGTTCCCTCTTTCAATCTTCTAGTTCTGTTATTTAACCTCTCAAGGCCACTCTCCTCACATGCAAAATGAGGGGTTGGGGTAGATGATTTCCAAGACCCTTTTCAATTCTTCATGGGCCCCCTGATGTCAAGGACCTAACTAGGTTCTCCAGAGCCTGTGAAAGGACTATATTGCTAAGTTCCTCAAACCTTGTCACTTGCCTTCATCTGGTCATGTGGTTTTTAACTGATTTTAATTGAGGGCTATAAAAAATGGTGCCCATGCTTCTCATGTCTCTAGCCTCTTTTTTTAGCTTACAAATATGGCCCCTCTCACCCCATCACCCTGGGTGACACAGTAGTTAAAATGACTTCAGTAGCTAACATTCCATGAATCATATATGCATGACACGGTCAAATCCCAACCCAATACACTGACTGCAGAGACAATAATGCTTCCCTTCTCCCTCTCTATACCCCATAGCGATTATTACAACAGTGAAGTGTGGTGACATAATGGAAACAATGCTGACGAATTTGATGTCCTAGGCTGGGTCCCATTACTAAGCAGGCGGGGGACTTTGAGCAAGTCACTTAACCAACTATGCCTCATTCCTCTTACCCATAAAATGTCAAGGAAGAATTAGCATGGTGCAGGGGAAAGAATGCTGGACTGGGAATCAAAGACCTAGGTTCAAATCTGGGTTCCTGCCAACAACACATGTACCACCTGGGTTGTCTTTGTCTACTTTGGTCAAGCCTCAGTTTCCTCACATGTAAAATGAGGGGTTTGGACTAGATGACTCTGAGGTCCTTTCCAGCCTCAAATATATGATCTTATGGACTGGAAGAATGCACTTCACATAGGTCATATGGTGTTAGAGCTGAAACAGCCCTTAGAGTCATTTAGTCTTTTTAGTTCTATGATTCCATTTCTTTTCCAACTGAAAAGAAAACAAGAAGCAATGCTGCTCAGTGATTAGAGGACCAGAATTGGAGTCAAGAATACTTGGGTTACAGTACTGCCACTGACACATATTAGCTGTGTGACCACCAGGAAGGAGAAAGAAAAGAGATAACACATTTATTAAGCATCTACTATGTGCCAGCCACAGTGCTAAGCAGTTTGCAAGTATAATCTCATTTGATTCTCACAACCACCTGAGGGATTGGGGGAGGAGGGGAAGTAAGTATTATGATTATTTCCATTTTATAGGTGAGGAAACTGAGGCAGACAGAGGCTAAATTACTTAGCCCAAGGTCACACAATTTGTGTCACATTTGAACTCAGGTTTTTCTGGCTCCAGGGCCAGAATTTTATTCACTGTACAACCAGCTGCCTCGGTGTTTTAGGCAGTTCTTTAAGACTAAATTACAGCGAAAAAAAATATGGCCATGCACGCATGATTAAATCACAGATCTGTACCCCAAAAATCTATAAGATAAGTAGAATTCTCATCTCTCACAGGCAGAATGACAGTGAGATTCTAGTCTTACTCATTGAATCTTTTGAAATATTGCCTGTTGAGTGACTTTCTTTACCTCTTTCTTCAGAAAGGAAAACTGTAAACCATTCCAATTTTGAGGTCCCAGAAATAGAAACAAAGCTTGAGAAACCCCCTCCCCACCACCACCCCCAGTATTCTTCATGACTTTTAAACAGGAATGTCATGCTACCTTTTCTCATCTCTCCTACAGCACAGTTCCTGTTTGGGTGGAATTTCTACTTGACTCCAACTTTTAAGCTGAATCATCCATTGTTAAAGCCAGAATCTTTGAGATCATTGAGTTCAATCCTTTCATTCCACAGATGGAGGCAGTAGATCAGAAACCAAGCCTCCCAAATCCTAGCTCAGAACTCTTGGTGACCATAACTTCTTTCTTTCCTCCAAAATGAGAAATGGGGCTGCATATCCCATCCCCATACCTAGAATGCTTTTTTTTTAATTTTTTGCTTTTGGGAGGGTAATTGGGGTTAAGTGACTTGCCCAAGGTCACACGGCTAGTTTTTGTGTTAAGTGTCTGAGGCTGGATTTGAACTCAGGTCCTCCTGACTCCAGGGCCGGCGCTCTAGTCACTGCGCCACCTAGCGGCCCCTCGAATGCTTTTCTTCACCTCTATTGTTTAGAATCCTGGATTTCCTTCAGTTTCCATAGGAGACCCTTCTCTGGTCCCCCACCTATCACCATCCCCCCATCCACCTGCTAATGACTTCTCCTCTAGGACTACTTTTATATGCACTTGTTACAAATGCTGTCTGCAGAGAGCAGCTTGGTTCAAGAGTTAGTTAAAAAGGATTTTAATGAGGGTTTGGTAAAGGGTTAGGCTTCATTTTGTTCCCATCACCGAAAGGTGGGACAAGCTATCACCAAAAGTATTGGAAACACTGGAGCTAATTATTACAGGAAAGGAAGCCCAACAACTCGCAGGAGGGGCTGGGGGGAGGATCTGGACATCCTGCAGTGAGAGATTCAAATCCATCTCAAGTTCAAAAGGATTTCCAGAGGAAAATTCTATTCAGCATGTTCCACAGACAGCTTTTCCTGGCTGCCTATCACCTTCCCCCAGAGTTTCCTCCTTCCCTCCCTCTCCTCCCCAAGCCCTCAACTGTCTTGGTCAGGGGTTGACCAGGTTCCCTGCCCAGCCAGCAGCTGCTCCCAGGCCTCAAGCAGCCCCACATCTGGAAGAGAAGAGAAGAGTTGGCAAACAATCAGACTGGTTGCTTCCCCTCCTGCCCATCTGGGGATTAAGGTTTTCATTGCTGGAAGACTCATGTATGTGTGTGTTTGTGTGTGTGCGTGTGTACTTGGGCGTCTGCATGTCTATCACTTCAGTGCTATACACAAATGCTAATTTCCATCCCCAGTCCAAAGGAAAGCAGCAGATGGTTTCATCTCCTAATTGGGGGGGGGGGGAAGCAGGAATTCTCTTTTTCCTCATTTTCGTCCTTTGGTACAGGAATCCAGGGAGAGCTGGTATCTCCTTTACCATACAAAATTAGATAGCCTGTGATTGACTCACACGTCATTGTGGTTACCCTACCATACTTGATAAATCTCTTCATGATCATACTTGAAGTTGGGGGGGAGGTAGAAAAGGATGAGATTTCTTGGTTGTCAGTGCCACTCGGAGGGGCACAAAGTTATTTAAAAGCTGGCATACCCAAGAGAAGAAAGGATTGTTGCTCAGTCATTAGTGCTTCTTGTTGGCAGGTGAACCCTTTCTCAAGGCCCCACACATTCCCAATCTTCCACTGCCACAAACTTCTCTCTGGCCTGACCTCTAGTGAATTAAGGGAAATTGTTTCAATTAAACCCATCTTCAGGGGCACATGGAGGCTTCCCCTTTGTATTTGCAAAGCTGAATGTTGTGTTTGTATCTATAACATATGCTTCTATCATATCTTCCATTGGAATATCAGCTCCTTGAGGGCAGGACTCCACTTTTTCTCTGTGTCCCTGGGCTTTGCACAGTGACTGGCATATAAGTACCTAATAAATCTCATTATTACAACAGAGGTATCGTAATAATTAATTTCCCCTGCAGGAAAATCATTGAACATATGTTCAGCTTTTCAGTTATTTGTATTGTATTATTAACAAAACAAGCAAATGCCCACATGAATTTAATTGAAGGCTAACTTTCCCTCTACCACTCAGCATGCCTCCTTTTTCTCCCTTCACCTTGTGTTGACAAGTGCTTAAGAAAGGCAGTAATATTAACATCATTCTACTGCTATGATGCCTCCTCATGAATTCAGAGGTGACCCTGAGTTCTTCAAGGCCAAGGAGTACAAGCTCTAGCAGGTCCGACTAAGTTGGAAAGGATCCAAATACAGGCTTTGTGTTTCTTGTCTAAAGCCAGCCCAATTAAATTCAGAGAGCAGCTCTTAGCCAGAATACTGGCCACCAGGTGCTGCATTTTTCCAGCCATAGCAACCTGAGAAAACTGTCTGTCTGGGCTAAAGGATAGGAAGTGAGAGAAGCACTTTCACTAATGAAATCAGTCACTGGTGTTTTATGTAGTACTGATGTCAGTGGTTAGCCTAAGAAAATCATGTGAACCAATAAAATTGATAGCACATCTTTGGGGGGGAAAAATATAAGATGGATTCAGTCTGCAAGATCAAGATGGTTGCATGGCTAGAGGGCTGTATTTGGAGTCAGGAAGACCTGAAAAATTCTGCCCATATGGGTGATCACTTAACTTCTATTTGCTTCAATTTCCTGGGTCACTGTGAGAATCAAATAAGGTAATATTTGTAAAGTTTTAAAAAAAAACCTGAAAACACCTTATAAGTGCTATTATTATGATTCCAAAGTTAAGTGAGGCCTTCTAGGTCCTTGGGTGAGCCATTTTAACTGAGTCCAAGTTTTAAAGACAAATCCTTTTATTAAGGGGATTTGTTCTGTAAAGTTTGGATTCAGTCAAAGGGCTGCACCTGAGGACCTAGAGGGTCACATGTGGCTTTGAGGCTGCAGGTTCCCCACCCCTGGTTTAGGGGATTATTCTTTGATAAGGTTTCTCTATGATACTGCTAACCAACTACAGGCATAGATAATTAAAAATTGACTTTAAGACCCAAAAAATTGACCTGGAGAATGTCTTCAACCTGGTGAAGGGAAGGGTCTGAAATCTGATCAGTGAGAGATCAGTGTCTCTCTGAGAAAGGGGTGAAGTCTTACCACAGAGAAAGCATTCAGGATTATTACCTTATGTGATTTTTTTTCTACAAGAGTGGTGAGGTCTCTCAGTCTTATGTCCCTCCTTTCCTTTCCTCTCCAGGGTACCTGTGTTTGCAGCACCTTCAGAGTCAAACTGGCCAACAATGCAGGCCAGCCAGAATTTACCAAATGTCTTCTATATTCCCTGTCCTATGCCCATTGCTAAGAGGGGAGTGCAAAGGGGCTCTGAAATGTGAAGAGCTTTAAATGTGTTGAGGAAGCAAAACCACACACACACACACACAAACACTGAGAGTAGGGCAACATGCAAGACTATAAATGCAAGACAAGTTCAGATAAGGGAAGATGGAGCCCTGAGAACTAGGAATATGATGGAAGGCTTCCTGGAAGATGTGGCTTTTGAGATGGCAAGCAAAGAATGTGGTTAAGGTTTCAATAAATGGAGCAGGACAGGGAGGTCATGCTAAGCAGGTGAACAGCATAAGCAAAAGTCTGGGGTGAGGATACCTAGAAAATAGTGAGAAGAGCAGTTGGATTGGAGTAGAGCTAAGTGGCACAGTGTATAGAGTGCCAGGCCTGGAATCAGGAAGACCTGAATTCAAATCTAGCCTCAGATACCTATCACTTATGTGACCCTGGCCAAGTCACTTAACCCTGTTTGCTTCAGTTTCCTCATCTGTAAAGTGAGTTAGAGAAAGAAAAGGCAAACTACTCCAGTATCTTTGCCAAGAAAACTCCAAAGGCGGTCATGAAAAGTCAGATACGACTGAAATAATTGAACAACAAAGAGTCATATAACAATAGTTGACATTTATGTAGGACCAAAGTTTGCAAAGTTCTTTGAATATCATTGTCCTTTGACCTTCACAAAACCTCTGAGAAGCAGACCAGAGGCTAAGAGGATAAGTGACTTGCCCAAGGTCACACAACTGATAAGAGTGTGAAGAGGGATTCAGGCCCAGGTATTCCTAACTCCACATCCACCACTCCATACTGCCTCTTTCATCATCCAATGCCAGACAAAGGAGCTGAGGTTTTATATTGTCGTACCGGTAGGTATTTTGTTAATGTTGATACCAGTGGTTTAGGAAGATTATTCTGCTAGTAACGTGTCAGGCATTGAATCAGGGACAGCCTGGAAGGAGGGAGGTCACAGAGCCCCATGCTAGGTGTTGTGCACAGACAACTGTTGAACTGATAGGGAAATAAGATGATGAAGAGAAAAGTTCATTTAACCAATAGCCAGGGCAACCAGAACTTTGTATTGTCCTTCCTTTTTTTCATTCTCCCTCTTCCTCCCTCCTCTTTTCCTTCCTTCTTTTCCCTTTTTTCTTTCCTTCTTTCCTTCCTCTCTCCCTTTCTACCTTTCTCCCTCTCTTCCTTTTCTTTCCTTTTCATCCTTCCTTTCCTTTCTTCCTCCCTCTCTTCCTTCCTTCCTTTTCTCTTTCCTTCCTTCTTCCTTTTCCTTCATTCTTTCCTTATTTCCTTTTCTTTCTTCCTTCCTTCTTTCTTCTTTCCTTTTTCCTTCCTTCTTTCCTTACTTCCTTTTCTTCCTCCCTCTCTTCCCCTTTCCCTCTTTCTTTCCTTCCTTTTCTCCTTCCCTCCCTTCTTTCTTCCTTTTCCTTCCTTCTTTCACCTTCATTTTCCCTCCCTCCCTTCCTATTTCTCTTTTTTTCCTTTGTCTATTATGGTTACCCCGGAAACACTAATGGCCTGGAATCAAAGGAAAGCTGGTCTAGCCTGGAATGCACTGTGTTCATACTATCCTGCACCAAACAGTAGCTTCCTCTCTCATCTCTACCTCTTCACTCATGAACTGGGAACCTGAGGGCCTTCTGGAAACAACCACCAAGTGAGCAGGGGGTATGATGCTATCTGATAGCCAAGGAGTGGCCTAAGGCTCACCAACTGCTTTCTTTACATGCTTCATTTGATCCTCACTGCCACCCTGTGAGGTAGGAGCACGAGGTTTATTATCTCCATTTTTCAGGTGACTAAACTGAAGTTCATGGATTTTAAAAGACTCCATGGGCACACAACTGGTAAGTATCAGAAACAGAGTTCAAATCCAGATGTCTCTAAGTCTGAGGCTCTGACCACTATACCATACTGCCTGTTTTGATTTTTCTGGAAATGAATTTTTCAGGCAATCAAAAGTGAAAAACACAAAAAGGCATAAATGGTCCCTGAGTGGTTCAGAAATTCAATATGGATTGCTACTGGCCAGAACAGACTCTCAGCTATGCCTTTGAATCCATGCCTTTCAAATGCCAAAGTCCAGTAAAAAGTGCTACTTTTCCCCCACTTTTGTGAATTTGTCATCGTTTCTGATTGCTAAGGTCAGGGGGCATTCTAGTAGTGTCTTACAGGTATGTTTCTGAATCCATTGAGAGATGGAAGAGGGAACATAAGTTTCTTCTTTACCTTTGTGCTATTCAGACTTGTGGGAAGCCCTTACTCTAAAACTAAGAGAGAATGATTCCAGAGGACCAGTGATGAACCATGTTACATATCTCTTGAAAGAGAAGTAATAGACTCATCATATTGAATTCAAACCACAATGTGGCAGACATGGCAATGTGAGAATTTGTTTTGCTTGACTGTATAATTCATAAAAATAATTTATTTTGTTTTGTTCCTAAAGAGTGGGGAAAGAAAATAGAATGTTACTATGTGAAAAAAAAAAAAACTGATTTAATTTAGAAAATAAAACAAAGGGGAATCTCACTCACCCCCATCCCTAATGCCCAACCAGTGTTCCACCAGCATAATCTTGAAGAAGACAAGGTGGTCTTCATGCCACTGTGAGGCATTGAAGTAACATGTGAATGGAGGTCAATGATTCATTTACCCAAATGTAATGCCTGATACTTAATAGAGGAAATTGGGCAGCTAGGTGGCACAGTGCATAAAGTATGGGACCTGGAGTCAGGAAGACTCATCTTCCTGAGTTCAAATTTAACCTCAGACAAGGTAATTCTGTAACCCTGGAAAGTCACTTAACTCCAATCTACCTCAATTTCCTCAACTGTAAAATTTAATAATGGTACCTACCCCCCAGGGTTGCTGGGAGTAGAGAATGGCATATTTATAAAGCACTTTACAAACCACAAAGCCGCATAGAAACGTTAGCTATTATTTTTATTCATATTTGTGGTTGAATGAAAACCTGTCACCTTCCCACAAATCTCTGTGCCACGTGGCAGCAACTTCAGAATACATAATTTCATCTCATTAAGTCTATTTATGGTACGTCAAGTCAAATGACTGATGCAGTATAGACACAAAGCTCAAGCTAGAATTGTCTGGTTTCTAGTGTCAAGGTTAGGGTTGCCTTCAGTATCTTAACTTCTTATAATTTGAACCACAGGGAGCCCTCTAACTGGCCACTCACAATTTCTCTGTAAGTACCATAACCCTAGTCTCAGTACCATATTTCCTTGAAAGACAATCATTAACCTGAGAAAAACCAATAAAGTTCCTTTGTGCTCAAGACACTAAAACTCATAAAAGACACACTGAATGGTGCCTGGTAAAGTGTTGTCCCCTTCCTGAGAACCAAAAAAAGAAGGGAAATGGCTTCTGTTAGTGGAAAGATTTGTAGTCAAAAGGCTTAAGTCTGAATCCTGACTCTGCTGTCTACCATTTACAATCTGTATGACCTTGAGTAAGTCTTCTAACTTCCCTGGGATTCAATTTCCTTCTCTGTAAAGTGAGAGGACTGGTCTCGATCATCTCTGAGGTCTCTGGACCACTGTATTTAGAGTCACAGATTCTTATTAACCCTCTGCTTGCTACTTGATGACACAATATTTTCACATATAAGCGACTTCACATCAAAAAACAGGGCTATGCATTCTGAGAAACTGTAGTGTGTGTGTGTGTGTGTGTGTGTGTGTGAAATTTAACCTCTAGGAAGGGTTGGACCCTTTCAGTGCTCATTCAGCTTCCACACCAGATGCTCCCCATCCCATCTTTAGGGACTTGATGGATCCTTAGAAGTGTTATTCCAAGAAATAAGTACCCATCCACCCCCAAAAATCTACCTGATGGCCATGAAAGTTGTCTGGCCCTTTGCATGAAGTTTGTCTACTCTTTCTTTCAAGTTCACTCTAGGACTGTTAACCTAGTCAAGCAGGAATTCACTAAGTAGTTTGGTGTCCAAGAGTCCATACAACTTCCTACAGTGATAAAATGATCCTAAGGGAATGTGCCCCCGAGTATGTATCCCCATCCTCAACCTCAAGTACACAATCAGAGTCCAAGGGTTGTTTATTCAGTGATCTAGTGCTGTTGTGAGTAGCTGGGGGAAATGCCCTGCATGACCATTCCACAAACCACTCAAAAGACAGAATATGTACACTTAAAATTTTCCAATCCCACAGTGGGGCTAGTCTCCGTAGCCTTAGGTCTGGCTCTATGCCACATACGGCTTCAGTTTGCAAATACAATGTACTTGGCTTCCTACTCAGCCTCCAATCTGATTTAGCCTGAAAGCAAAATAACAAATGAAATATGCTGAAGCCAACAACTGACCAAAACTGTGGGCTGGGAGAAATGGTCAGATGAAGCACAAAAGGTTTGTTCCCTTCCTGGCCTGGGAAGACCAGAGGGTGGTACATTCTGTTCACTGCCAGCCCCTGGGGAGCACTTGAGGATATAAGACAGATAAGTATATAAGGGTCACCAGTGGAATTTGGGGTATCACTTCCAAAGGGGATGTATAACATCTTTCTAGACATGAGAAATCAAGGAAAAGTATTTATTTGGGGACATTTTAGTAGGTAAGGAAGACCTTTGGTGTTTGGCCTCGTTAGGTCATATCAAAAGTCTTGCTTATTCTGTGTACCACATACTAGGAAGGACATTGGCAAGGTAGTAAATGACTAGATGGTGGAGGCCCTCAAAATCATGCCAAATGAAGATCTATGGAAAGAACTAAGGTTGTTTAGCCCATTAAAAAAAAAAAGATTTTAGGGTAGGGTGGGGCAGCTAGGTGGCACAATGCCCTGGCATCAGGAGGACCTGAGTTCAAATCCAACTTCAGACACTTAACACTTACTAGCCATGTGACCTTGGGCAAGTCACTTGACCCCAACTGCCCCTATGAAAAAGGAACAAAAAAATATTTCAGGGTGGGAAATGACATGCTAGCTAGCTTTGGGTATTTGAAGGGTGGTCAGATGGGAGAAGACTAGGATTTTTGACATTGTTTGGTCACTCAGGACAGCACTAACACAAATGGGTAGAAAGTACAATGTGAAGGGAAAACTTACTAAAATTAAAGCTACCCCAAAATGGACTTGGCTAGTTTCAGAGATAATCTAAGGTGACTTAAATGTTTCCAAACTAACTGCCATTTTGTTCTAAAGCTCCAGCATACTGATCTCCTAGGGGAAAATAGAGCAAAGGCATGGGGAATATAGACATCACAGGTGATTTTAATATTTTACATTTGGAAAACACTTTCTCATTTTTGAAGTGCTTTGTCATATTTTATTTCATGCAATCTTCATGACAGGTCTGTGAAATATGTCATGGAGATGACGAAATTGAGATTCTGGAAGATTATCTTGCTTGGCAAAAGTGAATAAGTGAATTAGTAGCAGAGTCAGGTCTAGAGTTCAGAGATCCTTACTCTGAGCCCAGTACTTAAAAAAAAAATTTAATTTTGGGGGGCGGCTAGGTGGCGCAGTGAATAGAGCACCAGTCCTGGAGTCAGGAGGACCTAAGTTCAAATCTGGCCTCAAACACTTAGGCCGTGTGACCTTGGGCAAATCTCTTAACCCCAATTGCTCTCCAAAAAGCAAAAAAAAAAAATTTTTTTTTACAATTAATAAAAATTTAATTTTTCTTCTTCCCATCTCCCTCCTCTCCAACTCAAAAGAAAACCATGGTAACAAATTTGCATAGTCAAGCAAAACAAATTCTGACATTGGCCATGTCCAAAAACTACATTTCATTCTGCACCCTGAATCCATCATCTCTCTGTCAGGAGTGTTTGGTGCTCTAGAGTAAGAATTGGTGCATCATTCAGAATTCCTAACTCTCAAAGTCATCTTTTTGGTGTTGTTATTATATAAACTGCCATCCTGATTCTGCTTGCTTTCACTCTGTATCAGTTCATACATGTCCTCCAAGAGCTCAGTACTCTCTTTATAATCTCAACATAACCAAAACTCAGCGCCTGATCAGGTGGGAGACAGCTTCTAGGGGTATGAGTCATAATCTTCCACTTATCAGGAAAAGTTGGGTCACAAAGATAAGAATTAGTCCAGGTTTGGACCTTCCATGTCCTCCCAGTATTTATAGCCAGTGTCCCCTAAACTGATTTCTTCCTAGGACGATTTTTGGAACTGCTGGCCCGCACCCTGGCAGCTGAGGACATATGGAGTTTTGTTCAATGCCATAGCGACCTTGCTACCACGAAACCTGAACGTGTGCCACTGCATGAAAAACCCTCCCTCCACAGTACAGATTCTGGGGGCCAGAGGTGGGACATGAGGACTTTTGTTTTGGAGGGCAATGAAGGTGGAGGCCCCAAGGACAAAGAGCAGGTCGAATATGAATTTTTGGGAGGGGGGGACACAGCCAAAGCTTTTACAAGGCAGAGAATGAAAGAGGGAATTCCACTGGTGAGTTCAGAGTAGCCACCTGACAGTTCCTGTGTGGAGAGTCACGAAGCATGGGCACTGAAATGGAGACCCTCAGCTGGACCTCATTAGCAGCCCTTGTTTGATCGGCCCAATTTTCTGTCTTCCTCCCACTGAGTCTGACCTGGTGTTAGGGTTGTTTATGATTGGGAGAGTACAGTGTGCCAAGGTGCTGAGTCACCCTTCCAAGGTTACAGTGTGGCTTACATAAGCTGATGAATCCCATGTGCTTACTGACTTGGGAGCCAATTCAAGGGAATTGGGAAGGAGGAGGGGAAGGGGAATGGGGAGAAGCCTTGAGACGACAATCAGAGATCCCTAGCCATTGCTCTGCCCATGATGTACCTTACTCTTTTTGTATCATCCTTCACCTTATGCCAAGGAAAGTGTCTTTCATATAGTAGTGAGGAAGACCTGAGTTGGAATCCCAACTCAAGACACTTACTAACTGTATGAGAGCCTGGGTAAGTCACTTAACTGTCTGTGTCCCACATTTTCCTCATCTGTATAATAGAGATAATAATAGCACCTACTTTGCAGGGCTGTTGTGAGGATCAAATGGCGACCATATATATAAAGCACTATGCAAATCTTAATGTTATATAAATGTTAGCTAATTGTTATGCATTTTGTTATTGTTATTGTTGTAGTTGTTGTTTTCGCATTAGTAAAATTTCTATAAATGTTTATGGAGTTGAATTTAATCCAGGGAAGATTATAGGATTACACAGGGTAGGATAAAGTTGGACCCCTGTGGACCACACTATAAACATTCCAAGAGAGATTATAACTTGGATTTCAATCAACCATGAGTAATTAATATGGCATCCACCTGGAAAAAATTAGGCTGTACATAAAAGAATTCACGTAGTGGTAGAGTAAGATTAGTAACAAATGTGCTATACTGCCCAGTATAATAATTGACTCACACTCCTTGTTGCAGGCCAAGATCATTAATTACCCAATAAATTCATTATTAAAAATATAACCTGGAAATGTTATCAAAAACAAACCATTAAAAAGAACTATCTGCTCCGAGATTTCTCAGAGAAGTATTATGAAGGCTGCGAGAGATCTTTGAGGTCATCTAATCCAAATTCTTTTATTTTTACAGATTGAGAAAACTGAGCCCTAGAGAAGTAATGTGTCTTGCACAAAGTCACAGTGAGTGGACGATTGGATTCAAACCCATAAGCCCTGGAGTCAAAACCGGTGCCTCTTCTTCTTCTGTACCCCTCTGTTGGGAAAACCTGACTTTGCAATGATAAGAGAATGGTTAAATAAGTACTGGTATATTAATGCAATGGAATAGTGCATGAAAATAAGGCTGACAAATATGAGAAGTATTTTTTTAAATCTGTAATGACCTTTATGTGATAATGTAGAAAAAGCTGAACCAGATTAACATCATACACACTAACTACATCCGCATGAGAGGAAAAGCAAATAAGAATGAATAAACAAAGAATCCTAATGGAAATTTAGGAGGTACTAAAATGTTGCAACATTTTGTGCATTGAAATTCGCTTATTTAAATGTGAATAGTTGTGAAACTAATTCTCATTAATGCTGATGTGTAATACTAAGTTTCTGAAAAATATTGGATCTTCTATGTGTGGATAAAAGTGCAGGTGAGAAGATGGCAGGGTCCTTCCCCCAAGACTGCTCTTAAACATCATTTCTTGTCATTGAAATCCCAGCTGAAGAAGAGGAAAATGGCTTGGGGATGGATTTCAAGCTCAGCATGAGTCAAGAGTTTAACACCAGCCAAAAAAAAAAAGTTAATGTGCACTTGGGTTATATTTACTGGAATATACTGTCCAGAAAGATGGAAGTGATAGAGTCCTCCTGAATTCTTCTGTACTCGGGCATCTGAAATATTTTATTCATATATGTGTGTATACATGTATGTATATATACATGTGTGTATGTACATGTATGTGCATATATACACACACTTCAAGGTACCATGTTTGAGGAAGAATATGAACAAGCTAGAGTATATCCAGAGGCTGATGGGGAGATACACTTTTCCTTTTAAGTATTAACTTGAGGAATGAATGATGATTATACTGTAGAAGAAAGAGATTTTTATCAGGGATATGATCCCTCCTAAATATTACCCCTATGAATACCATCCCTGAATATCTGAAAGACTATACAGGGGTCAGGCTCCCTGTTTTGGTATAAGCCCACAAACTAAGAATGTTTTTTTTACATTAGTCAGTAAAGTGTTATTGTATTTTACAATGTAGAAAACTATTCTTAGTTCAGTCCGTACAAAAACAGACAGCTGGCTGGATTTGAACCACAAGTTATAAGTTTGCTGACCCCTGCAAAGCGGGATTATACTCTGGGAAAAGGACATGGACCCATGGGTAGATGCCATAGAGAGGCAGATTTCAGCACAGCATAGGAAACAATTTAACAAGTTAAAACTCTTCAAAAGTAGAATGGGCTTCCTCTCTACCATGGTAGTAGCAGAGGGGGTGGGTATGAGGAGATGGTCAGGGTGTGTCTGAGGAGATGGTCAGGGTGTGTCTGAGGAAGAGGAAATTATTCTTTTCCCACAAAAACTTGAGAGGAGGCTCCCTTTTTCAATTCAGTTCAATTTAACAAACATGTATTAAGAATGAACTTCAGAGGCAGTTAGGTGGCACAGTGAATAGAGCACCAACCCTGGAGTCAGGAAGACCTGAGTTCAAATCTGGCCTCAGACACTTAATACTTACTAGCTGTGTGACCTTGGGCAAGTCACTTAACACCAACTGCTCTCCAAAAAGAAAAAAAAAAGAATGAACATAGAATTGCTTGTTTTCAGTGTATGGGGAATTGGTTGTTTTTTATTTTGTAGGATATTCAAAAAATAAACGGTACTTTCACCATTAAAAAAAAAAAACATGTATTAAACTGCTGCTTATTAACTGTGTAAGCTTGGGTAGTCATTTAAATTCTTTGTGTCTCAGTTTACTCATCTGTGAAATTAGAGGGTTGGACTCCATGGCCTCAAAGGCCCCTGCCAGCTCTAGGTCTATGATCCTATGACCCCTCCCATGGACCAGGTATTATATTTGATCATGGAGATACAGTGCCTACTTACTTTCTGGGGAGAGAGGAAAGATGTCTACAAATAAGTATGGTGCAATTGAGAGTTAAATAATTACAAAGAAGAGATGGACAATGAGTTATGAGAAACTGAAGGAGAGAAAAAGATCGATTTTATCTGGAGGTAAGAAGTGTCCAGGAGGGCTTCATGGAGACATTATCTGAGGTGAAAAGGAAGAAAGGGAAGCCTTTTGTAGACAAGAGGTGTCAAATATGGAACCACTAGCCTTCTGCTGCCAAGTCAAGTGCTACCCGAACTAAATTAAAATGCAATTAGGACATTTTTAATAAAATAAATAAGAACACAATAAAATACAGATAGCATTCCATTTCAAACTAAGTCAATTGCCTCTGCAGGGATCCTCATTGTATGGATTTGTGGCACCATTTCTATTGTAGGGACCTTAGAAGCCACTGAGTGCAACCATCATTGGACTCCCTTCTATAGTATCCCCATCAAGTAATCATCCCGCCTCTACTTAAAGACCCTGAAGGAAAATAAGTGTTAATGGGGAAAGTCATAGATTTGGAGCCAAAAGACCTGTGTTCAAAACCTCACTCTGCAATTTATCACCTGTGTGGCTTTGGGCACGTCACAATGACTGGAACTCATTTCCTTGATGGGAAGCTCAGATTCCCAGAAGGCACAGAAACAGGTGTTCAGAAACAGGTCAGAGGCTCTGCATGTGTGTATGTAAACGGGATTCGTTCATGGAACATGCTAGGAGGAAAAGCAGAAGATGGAAAAGTTATGGTTTTGAATGATGGATGGATTTTCTTCTTAAGAGAAGATGTAAGGATTGCTTCAGTACCTCTTGACATGTGTAGGTCCCCCAGTGTCTGTGTCTGGAGGCGCTTGCAAGAACCAATGACTGCCGAGAATCTACCGGCAATGTAGATGCAATATTGAGAGCAATAACCATTTGAGTATAAGTTTCAAGCATAACCTGGCTAACCTGTGACTGTGTTAATGCAGAACTGTGAGCTGTATTAAGTGGAGTGAGACAACCCCTCACTGAAATGATACCTTTCCTGTCTCCTCTCCTCTAGATGTTACACCAATGGGAAGGTTCCCATGAACTGACCCTTTTTTGTATCTAGGCAGAAAAGACCTTCCTGCTCCCAACAGTCAGAAGAACCATGGGCAGCTGTACTTTTACTCTGCTGATCCGCCCCTCTTCCCATCCCCATTCACTGTTATTCCTTCCCACTAGAAGAAAACCAATGGTTCCTAGAACCGAATGCTATAATCTAGGTTTGACCTGACTCAGGTACAAGATAGGTCTATCCAGGCAGACATTCACAAATGGAAATTGGGGAAGTCTGAGGACTGAGGGATAGAGTATATGCATAGAAAAATAGAGAACAAGATGAAAACTGGGGGGTGGAGGGCAATGCAGTTTAACTAGAATGCAGAATATATGAAAAGAATTAACGTGAACTAAGGCTATAAAGGTATGTGGAGGTAGACTGTACAGGGTGTTGAATGATAGGACCAGGATTTTATATTTTAAATAAAAGAATAAGGTTTGCAAAGCAGTGCAAGTATTGAAATGGATTGGAGAGGAAATAGGATGAAGGCAGGAAGGTCAGTTAGCAGGGTATCACAATACTATAGATGAAAAGAGATGAAGGCCTGAACTAGTGTGCTTTCAGTGCATATGGGAAAGAAGAGAACAATGATGGAAAGACAATCATCCTGACAAGGCAAGTGATTAGATGTGGCAGTAAAGTATGTGGCAAGGATGACCAAGATATGAACCTTTGTAAATGAGAGTATGGGGGCAGCTAGGTGGCACAGTGAATAAAGCACTGGCCCTGGAGTCAGGAGGACCTGAGTTCAAATCTGCCCTTAGACACTTGACCACACTTACTAGCTGTGTGACCCTGGGCAAGTCACTTAACCCCAATTGCCTTGCCTTCTCCCCTCAAAAAAAAAAAAAGAGAGGATGGTGTTACTATCAACAGTAACAACAAAAAAGAAGGGCAAAAATTTGGAGAAAAGATTCTGTTATGGTCATGTTGAACATAACATCCATTTGGAGATATCCAGGAGACAACTGTTAATACAAGATTAGAGCTTTGGGGAGAGGTTGGAAGTGGAGATGTAGATTTTGGAGTCCTTTGCATAGAGGTAGTAACTGAAGCTATGGCAGTGTATTAAATGACCAAGGAAGAAAAGAGGGCCAATCACAGAACTTTTAGGAGATAACCCACATTTAATAAGCCTTATCACAAAAGTTCTCCTTTTTCTTTTCTACTTTCCTTCTTTCTTTTTTCTCTCCTTCCTTCCTTTATCCTCTCTTCATTTCTTTCCTTTCTTTTTCTTCCTTTCTCTAGTTTCTTTTCTTTCCCCCAAAGTTCTGAGAAGTCTTTGGGAGATTACAAATTGTCCCTACTGTGTAAGAGCCGGGAGAGGAATGGGAAGTATCCAACCTTCAGCTCTGGGATTTATCTGTGTAAGCCTTGTATGCCTTCTGACTGTTCATTGACTAGATGGTCGGTCAAAGTGTGCAGGAGCTAAGAAATTTGGGAGATGTCATTCTGGAGGATCAGAGAATGATTCCAAGACAAGACACCACACCTCTTGACCTTCACACCCTTGAGTTTCTTAAGTCATGCAATTCATTCACCCCTGAATCCCCAGTTCTTTTTTTTTTTTTAAAGCAATTGGGGTTAAATAACTTGCTCAAGGTTAGTATCTTAGCCCGGATTCAATCCCCAGGTCATTCCAACACTGGGGCTGGTGCTCTTACTCGCTGAGCCACCTGGCCCCACCTTGAATCCCCAGTTCTTAACCTCCATCCTCCTACCCCTTTGTCCCGCCTTAGAAATGCAGACTACAACCTGATTTTCTAGCATCCCTCATCTCAACCCTATTCTATAACTCTTCTTCCTTTTCAAGTCTGCCTTTGTTCCTTACATAATTCTCAAATCACCATCAGTAGTTATCTTGCAAAAACATAGAATCTCATAACTGTAAGAGATCCTATAAGTCATCTAGTCCAACCAGTTCCTTACCATAAATCACTTCTACATCATCACTAATAACAAAGGGGCTCAATCAGCTTCTGCCTCAAGAAATCTAGCAGTGGGAAATCTACCACCCTCCCAAAGCAGCACATTCCACAAAGAGACTCTAACTATTAGAAATCTTTTTCCATGGAGATGAAACAACTGATGTTTGCTCTTCAGGGCTCTTCAGGATTTAAAACCCAGATTCTCTGTACCCTTTCCAGTGTACCACAGTGTACTGTCTCATCACCCCTAATCCTTCTCTAATATTTATATTAACATTTATATAACACCTTAAGGATTGCAAAGCACTTTTCAAATGTTACCTTACTTTATCCTCACAGCAACCCTGGGAGATGGGTGCTATTATTATCCTCATTATACAGAGGAAAAAATAGTGGCAGACACCAGATAAGTGACTTCTCCAGGGTCAAACAGCTGGGAAGTGTCTGAGGTCATATTTAAACTCAGGTCTTCTTGATTCCAAGTACAGTATTCAGTCCACTGCCCCACCTGGCTCTCTCATGTGCTCCCTCTTGGGCCAAATAGGAAAAAATCTAACCTTTCCATGTGATGATATTACAAATATCTAAAAACATGTGAGAAGGCTATCATTAATTATCTTCTTCAGGCTGAACATCCCCATTTCCTTCAATAGCTTGCCCTCTAATACACCTTTTAGGTCATCTATAATCATTAACATGTACTGGTTCTCAAGCCCCACTTGGTGTTGTTTGGCCCCTGATTGGGGATGAATGTAGAGCCTTCTGTGAATGTAAATAGAGTGAATGTAAATAGCAATTGATTCTGATTTGACCTGAAACCCTAAGGGTCTTCCCCTCTCAGTTTCATTTTTTCTAAACTAGGTAAAGAGGCCATTCTTTGCCTCTTTTCTTACCTAGACTTAATCAATGAATGAGTTGCCTTGGTCAAACTGAGACCTGTGAAAGACCAAGGTTTCCCACTGCATCCAGGTCCATCTCCAATTGTCCTGATCTATATCTTGGCACTGGACCCAGATGGCTCCAGAGGAAAAAGTGAGGCTGGTGGCTTTGCACAGTCCACCCTCACTTAAATATGATTAACTTGCATGTCGTGGCATCACCTCCCTGATGTCATGGTCCTCTGAGAACAAAAGACAAAACAACATTGGTTCTCTAAAAGTGAGATGTTTGTTCAGGTTTTCTGGTAGTTTGTCTCCTCTTTGGTCACTGGAGATAGAAGTCATAAATTAAAGTCTCTGGCCTGAGGGAACTTACATTCTACTGGGATAATGCAACATATAAACTGATAAGTAAATACGAAGAAAATCCAAAGCAATTTCAGCAAAATGCTACCAAGGGGAGAAGATGACAAACACCCCCAGAAAGGTGAAACCTGAGCTGAGCCTTGAAGAGAGGTAGAGATTACAAGAGGGGGAGATGAAGAGAGAGAGCGTTCCAGACAGAGAATTAATGCAAAGGCCCAGTGCCTTTAGGAATCTATGGGGAGCAATGAGTGGGCACTGGAGAAGGTATGAGAGGAAATGATGTGAGATAAGTCTGGAAAACTAGAATGGAGCCAGACTGTGAAGGGCTTTCAAAGTCAAACAGAGGAGATTGTATTTCTGCTAGAGGCAAGAGGAAGACACTAAATTTTAATAAGCAGGGGAGGATTACACTCCTTCCTGTGTCAGTCAGTCAACACATGTTTATTAAGCACTTTGTGCCAGGTACTGGAGATACAAAGAAAGACCAAAAAACCCCACAAAAAAAAATTTTTTTTAAAGATCCCTGCTCTCAATAAGCTCATGCTCTAATGAAGTATTAATTTAGCAGCTTTGTGAAGATGGCTTGCAATAGGGAGAACCTGAAAGTTGGGAAGACCAATTCTATTATTGAAATAGTCCTGGCAGAAAAGGCTTTGAGTGCCTGAAATAGAATAGTACCCATGTTAATGGAGAGAAGGGAGGAATATTAGAAGTGCTGGGGTGGTAGAACAGAAAGGGAGCAGTTTATGGAATCATAGCCCTAGAGCTGGGAGTTCAGAGGCAAAGTCCAACCACCATACTTTGCATATTAATAAACTGAGACCCAGGGAAGTCACATAGACCATTTCTGAAACACAATTTAAAACCCAGATTCTCTGTACCCTTTCCATTGTACCTCAGTGTACTCTCATACAGCATTGCTCACAAATATTTGGGAAAAAAACACTATGAAATAATTACCCCTGAAGAGCCAACATCAGTTGTAGAGTATGAATAGGCAGAGAAATCCTACAAAAACCTAGGCAAACCTTTGCAAACTAAATCAATCTCTACTTTGATACTCAGTGACTTTATGCTTAAGTTCCTATTATATATGAAGAAGTGTGCTAAGCCCTAGAGATACAAAGAAAGGTCAGAAAACAAAATAAAAAATAAAACAAAATTATGGTCTGTTTCTCAAGAAACTAATGGGGGAGACAATATGCATGTCTAACACATATCTAAATATATACATGTGTTATATAGATGTGTATATTATAGATGTATACATATACATGCATACATATATCATGTATATATACACATATCATATAAATATTATGTGTATATACACATGTGCCTACATGTGTATGTAGATACACACATGTATATGTGCATGCATGTATTATTTATAAATATACACATGTTTATACACATATATAAGCCATGGGAGATTTAAGGAGGGATGAAAAATGTTGGAAAAGCTGTTGTAGTGAGTGGGATGGTATAAATCTCAGGTTTGTGCAAAAGGATTGCCTTGTCACAATAAAGACCCAGTTGAGATTGTGTAACATAAATTTGTAGTGGACGAGTCAGAACAATTCAGTGGTTTTCTCCAACTACATTCAGCAGCACATGAGTTGGGAGTAAAAACAGCAGATGATAGTAATAATCCAAGGCTAAGACTTGGCAGGGCAAGATTGGCAATTAGACAAGGGTGCAAGGGATTCTAGAGAAGAGAACTGTGGAGTTGACTACTTTTACAAAGGTTCAAGATGGGAGGAGAGGAGTGTAGCCAGCAAGAGTGTGATGGCCTAGGAGCAAACTGGGATAGCAGAGGGATTGGAGATCTCAAAGGAAGAAAAACAGTTGTGGGTTCCAAGACAGAGGGAAAAGTGAAATGACAATTGATAGTGATTGCATAAGAGTATTTCAGTGTTCATGAACATGGAAGTGGGTTTTTATTAGTCTTACAGATTTTAAAAAACCTTTTGATTTTATTTCATCTGGGTTTTCCCCTGTCACTTCTACCTTTTTTGGAAAGGAGAAGGAAGAGGAAGAAGAGAAGGAGAAAGAAAAGTAAAAGAAGAATCAGTTAAACCAATCAATAAATAAAAACAAAAATCTGATGCTATATCCACTACTCCACACAATGCTCTGGGAACTTCCTACCTCTCCAAAGGAGTGGGAGGAGTAGGCTGTCATATTTCT
Source organism: Petaurus breviceps papuanus (assembly GCF_028583685.1). NCBI lineage: Eukaryota > Metazoa > Chordata > Mammalia > Diprotodontia > Petauridae > Petaurus > Petaurus breviceps. Next base: position 2,002,450 of record NW_027187372.1, read on the forward strand.
TTTTTGGGGCCAAGTCTGTTGTTTAAAGTTTCACATTTATCGTTGTTTTGTGGTCAAAACCATGCATATTGTCTTCGTGGCTCTGATTACTTCACTTTGCATCAGTTCACATAAGTTCATGTTTCTCAGTATTTATCATGTTTGTCATTTCTTACAGCACAGTAATATTCTATTACATTCATGTACCACAAAATATTTAGTCATCCTCTACTTGATGGGTGTCTAATTTGCTTCCAATTTAGGTTTTTTGTTGTTGGGTTGGGGTTTATTTGGCCACTGCAAAACAAACAAAAAAAATGTTGCTATAAATATTTCAGTAATATCTAGTGACTTTAATGCAAGGTCTCAAACTTTGGGACATAATGGGTGAAAATTTTTGAAAAATACTGTTTGGGAATAAGAAATAAGACTTCATAGAAGTCCTTTGCCAATATTTCATGAATAATTTCTTGGAGGAAAGAACTGGAAATAGCTCAGTCCAAAAATCACCAAATAACAACAAAAAAATTAAATTGATTATAATTTAATCAGTTCTATATTATTTACTCCTTTCAAGGTTTCAGTGTTATCTAGGAAGGAAAAAAATAGAAATGAACTAAGGTAATACCTTACCAGCTATTAAAGTTTTAGCTGGAATATATTTATCAGATTAACCAGAAGAGAGTAGTTAGTATCTCAGAAAATGAGACCTAAGGCAGTCATTTTGGGATGGGGTAGAGGGGAGGGAATGGTCTAAAGTAAAGAGTTCCTGATTGGGGACTTTCTGAAGTGGAGAAGGTGATAAAAGGACCCTGGGTGAATTGAGGAAGAAGATCACCAAATAAGAGAAGTTATTTACAAAAATAGGAGATAGGAGAGGTAGGAGAAAGATTTCACTTACTTTAGAATATTGCCATGGGCCAGCCTGGGTAGGTCTCAGATTGGTAAGGAAATGAGATTAATTATCCATTCTTCCAGTATTTAACTCTACAAATTGACCTAGACCCAAGAAAACCCTGAATGAGGTAACCTGGAGGAATGGCCATATTCTATTCTTTTAAAGATCATAAGATTGGCAACTAGAAAGGACCTAAAAGATAATCTAATCTAACCCCTTCATTTACAAATGAAGGAACTGAAACTCAAGTGGGAAAGTGACTTCCTTAAGGTCCCAGGGGTAGCTTAAAATTGAGGTCTTCTAACTCCAGATTTTGGATTGTGAGAATAGGGAAGAAGAATCTTTGGATAACAAAGTCTGCATTCCCAGTAGACTGATCTAGCCCTAGGTCTTACTGCCTTCTCCTCAGTTTTTACTTCAATAGGTTTGTCCCCAGATGTACAGAAAGGATACAATAACACTGGGGGCCCTCCTTAAATCTCTCACTGCTTTGCATATTGCCATGGGAATAGCTGGTCAAAAGGGAGGACAGGTTTCCAAAGGTGGCATTTTCATCTTCGCTGTATTAGTCATCAGCTCACATTTGCCCAGGTGCTTTGGAGAGATCCAGAAAGCAAACAGTACTAGAAATATTCATGAGATCATAGTATGGAACTGGAAGGGATTTTAGGCACCATCTAGTCCAAACTCCTCATTTTACAAAAAAGGAAACTGAGGCACAAAGGAACTAAAGGACTTGGTCACACGCATAGCAGAATTAAAATTCAAATTAATTTTTTTTAATTTTATTTTTAACATTTTTTTTTAATTTTGAGTTCCAAATTTTCTCCCATCCTCCTACTCTTCCCCCACCCATTAAGGCAAGCAATATCAAATTCATTGCCAAGTCCTATCATTTTTTCCTTTGTAATAATAATAACAATAGCATTTATATATTAAAGTTTGCAAAGTATTTTACAAATATTGTTTCCATTTTATCTTCACAACCATGTTGGGAGGTAGGTTCCATTATTATCCCCATTTTATCAATGAAAAAACTAAGGTAACAGAAGTTAAGTGATTATCCAGGATCACAGAGTTAATGTATCTGAGGTTAGATCACAGAGTTAATGTATCTGAGGTTAGATTTGAACTTATATCTTCCTGAGTCCAGGTTCAAAGCTCTATCCACTGCACCACCTGGCTGCATCTGTGTTCTCTGTGAAATTTATAAGCCTGAATCTCTATTGGGGAGATGATCTGAAATTTCTTGGCCCCTTAACTTCAGCATCCTTTTGGTGATGACCATTGCCTCCAAGAAGTTGTTACAGATATCACCACCTGGTAGACACCCAACTGCAGAAACATTTGACTCCTTGAACTTACAAGGTAGCCACAAAGGCTGGAAATGTCCATCTCCCAAGACTGTTGTTCAGTCACCGTTTGGTTAGTAGCAATATCCTAGCCCATCTCTCCATGCAAATTAGGTTAGTTTTTCCTTTCAAAGTATTGAGACCTTCCTTGAGATTTAATTCTCAGGAGACTAAAAGTTGAGCCTATTGATGTCACTCCTCATTACCTAAAAAACTCCAGATGCACTCTACTGTTTGGCTGGTACATCAGGATGGGTAATGATGGGTAATACAGTCAAGGAAGTTTCTCTCAGTTGAATAAACTCAAGGTTTCCTCAATGCCTATCTTTACTAAAAACCCTTCTGCAGCTATGGTTAAGTAAATCATCCAATTAACTGTTAAATGATCTACAAGTATCTTATTTTCTTGTAATGTTGAAGTTAAACTACCAGGTAACTGACCTGAGTCAACCCCAACCCAGAACATTCATCATGAGAGGGGAAAAAAGAAGCACAAAGCAGAAGAGGCTTCCAGGGACTTGTAATCCAGTCCCAGGCTCATCTAGGCAAACATATGTATTCTCTGCCATGTGTTTATTGCTGTTGGGAGGGTACAGAGAGAAATCCCTTCCTCCTCACCTTACTGAAGGTCCAAGGCAATGGTGGCCTGAATCCCAAATGCTGTTCATCAAAGAAAGAAAAAGAAGAAATTGTTTCTCCTAAGTTGCTTTCATAGCTTGCTGAGTGGAATATAAGTACATCTTTTGTAGGTTTATTGAAAACAAATCCAGTAGCAGATATAATTGAGGGGGGATGGTATGTGATACATACTTCATCCTATTCTCACATGCATTTGATTTCTACCACCAGTTTTCTATATTACAAAAGCCTTTTTTTTTGAAGGGGGGAGGGAAGGGCAATTGGGGTTAAATGACTTGCCCAAGGTCACACGGCTAGTTTTTGTGTTAAATGTCTGGGGCCGCATTTGAACTCGGGTCCTCCTGACTCCAGGGCTGGTGCTCTATTCACTGTGCCACCTAGCTGCCCCCTACAAAAGCTTTTCATCATCAATTATTATTATTCATCTAATTCTCATCTTTTTGAAGAAGCTCATAGAAACAGACTGAGAATGCCACTATCCTGGTAGTATGTTTTTATATTTAATATTCTGCAAACTATTAAATAGGTGGGTCTAATAGCTGCTTTTTGAAACTGAATAAAAATATTGGTAAGTTCATCTTTAGCAGCTGGGACAGCTAGGTAGCATAGTGGATAGAACACTGGGCTTAGGACCAGAAAGAATCATCTTTCTGAGTTCAATTCCCACCTCAGACACTTCCTAGCTATGTGACCTTGAGCAAGTCACTTAATCCTATTTGCCTCAGTTTCCTCATCTGTAAAATGAGCTGGAGAAGGAAATGGTGAACCATTCCAGTGTCTTTGCCAAGAAAAAACTCCAAATGGTGTCATGGAAAGTCAGACACAATTAAAAATGACTGAACAACAACTGCCTCATTTTCTATAGGTCCACTGAGAGCATGTCTGGGACTTCACTGAGGATAATATGTACCTCTTCCTGCTCTCACTTTGTTCCCTCTTTTATTTATTCCACTAGGTCTCCATGTTTTGAAAGCTTTTCATTCCACATAGCTTGGAGATTATGAGTGTCTGGTATGACAATTTCTATTAAAACTTCATTCTTAAATATTTATGTTCAATATTATGTCCAGGAAATTATGGGTAACAGTTTTGTCTGTGATCTTGGTCTTTTTAAATACAGTTTATTAGTTAAATTCTCAGTGTTATTTTGAAGTCTGTATTTGTAGCGTGGGAGTGTTATTTATTAGGTACGAGAAAGATGGGGAACTTTATATTTTAAGCTGGTCATCCCGACAGTGTTCTGTAAAACCAGCCTGTAACTCTGCACTCTCCCATCTTTCTCTATGATTCTTAAGAGCAGTTGTATGCCCTTAACTGGGGTACTAACCCAATCAGTGTTTGTCCAGAGCCCTTGTTTTGCTTAACTATATTTATTTATTTAAAAAGAAGGCTTCTATGGGGCTTGGGATAAGGAGCTCGTAATAAAATATTGAAAATATGCTGGAGAAAAGAAGGAAGTTCAGAAGAGGACACAGTGAAATAAGCAGAGTCAAGAAAACAATATATACAATGACTACAATAATGTTAACAGAAGGAACAATCACCATAAAACTGTCGAAACTAAATGTTTCAAAATGACAAAGAACAAGCCTGGCTCCAAAGAAAAGAACAAGCATGTCATGTGTACACACACACTCCTTATAGAGATGGAAGGATCCCCAGTGTGGAACACAGCATACATTTTCAGACTTTCTCAATATATCAATGGTTTTTGCTGATTTTTCTGCTTCTTTCCTCTTCTTTAAAAATACTCTTTGTTATAAAGGATGGCTCTCTAGGAAACAGGCAGCTAGGTGGAGCAATGGATAAAATGTCAGGCAGGAAGATTCATCTTCCCAAGTTCAAATGCAGCTTCAGATACTTATCAGCAGTGTGATGCTGGACAAGTCACTTAACCCTTTTTACCTCACTTTCCTCATCTGTAAAATGAGCTGGTGAAGGAAATGGCAAACTGCTCTAGTATCTTTGCCAAGAAAATCCCAAATGGGGTCACAAAGAGTCAGACACAACTGAACCTACTCAACATCAACAATAAAAAAAAGTAATGCCCGATGTAGGGGCGGCCAGGTGGCTCAGCGAGTAAGATCACTGGCTCCAGTGTCAGAATGACCTGGATCAAATCTGGGCTCAGATACTCAGCACCACACCCAGAAATAACTGGCCGTGTAACCTTGAGCAAGTTACTTAACCCCGATTGCTTAAAAAAAAAAAAAGTAATGCCCGAATGGTACCTAGTGCTACTCTTCCAACAGGCTCTTGTAGAAGACAGAATCCCAAAACACAGAATGTTAGAACTGGCATGAGAACAAAAACAACTCAAACTGAGATCACTAAAGTTAACAAAAAACTGTCATCTATGAGTGCTGGACTTATAGTCACTTAACACCTTTCTTTACCACAACTTTGTGAGGTAGGTAACGGAAGTATTCCCACAGGCTTTAGATCTGGAAGGGAACTTAGAGAACATGAGTCTATGATTATGTGATCTAATCAAACTCCTTCATTATCAGATGAGGAAATTGAAGCTCTTGAAGAACTCAGATGACCTGCCCATACTCACATAGTTAGAATGGGGCTGACCTGGGATCTGAACCAAGGTTCAGCTACTAGAAGTCCAGTACTCCCAGGATGGCAAGATTTGGAGCTGCAAGGGGTCTGTCTCATCCAAACTGCCCCTATTTTACAGAAGAAAGGGAGGCACAAAGTGATGGAGTGATTTGCATCACATAAGGAGTAACTACCCCAGCCAGTAATAAAAGCTAAGTCCCCACTCTCCAAATCCATTGTTCTTTCCATAATGTCAAACTGTTTTCTGAATCACTAATGAAAAGTTGATTAAAACAGATAGAAAATGTTTGTTCTAGGTGAGAAATATTGTGCTCCATTCTCCCCTGGAGTCAAACTTTAAGCAAAAAGGGGGAAAAGAATAGAGGCTCTTCTAGCTTCCAATATTTTCACCAAAAGGCCACTATTGCTACCTCTGTCACTTCTCAACAGGGGAGGACAGATACTGGAAATAAATTAAGCAATATCTGGATGGAAAAATGGGCCACAAAACAAAGCTGGATATCACTCTTTGCAGATGACACACTTAGAGAATCCTAGAGAATCAAGTAAAAAAACTATTTGAAATAAACAACTTTAGCAAAGTTGCAGGATATAAAATAAACCCACACAAACCATCTGTATTTCTATATAGTGCTAACAAAGTCCAACAGCAAGTGATAGAGAAATTTCATTTAAAGTTACTGCAGACAATTTAAAATATTTGGGAGTCTACCTGCCAAAACAAACTCAGGAACTATATGAACACAGTTACAAAACACTTTTTACACAAATAACATCAGATCTAAATAACTGGAAAGACATCAGTTGCTCATGGGTAGGCAAGCTAATATAATAAAAATGGCAATTCTACCTAAATTAATTTACTTATTCAGTGCCATACCAACCAAACTACCAAATAATTATTTTAAAGAACTAGGAAAAATAATAACAAAACTCATCTGAAAGAACAAAAGGTCCAGAATATCAAGGAAATTAATGAAAAGAAATGCAAAGGGAGGGTGGCCTAGCTGTACCAGATCTTAAATTGTATTACAAAGCAACAATTATCAAAACTACTTGGTACTGGATAAGAAATAAAGTGGTAGATCAGTGGAATAAGTTAGATACATAAGACACAATAGTCAATGACCATAGCAATCTACTGTTTGATAAACACAAAGACTCCAACTTCTGGGATAAGAACTCACTGTTTGACAATAACTGCTGGGAAAACTGAAAAACAGTATGGCAGAAACCAGGCACAGACCAACATCTTACACCATATATCAAAATAAAGTCAAAATGGGTATACAATTTAAATATAAAGATTGCTGCTATAAGCATGCTAGGAGAGCAAGGAATAATTTACCTATCAGATTTATGGAGAAGGGAAGAATTTATGACCAAACAAGTGATAGAGAACATTATGAAATGCAAAATGGATAATTTTGATTATGTTGAATTAAAAAGGTTTTGCCCAAACAAAGCCATGCAACCAAGATTAGAAGGGAAGCAGAAAGCTGGGAAACAATTTTTACAGCCAGTGTCTCAGATAAAGGCCTCATTTCTAAAATATAATGATAACTGAGTCAAATTTATAAGAATACAAGTCATTCCCCAGTTGATAAATGGTCAAAGTATATGAACAGGCAGTTTTTAGATAAAAAAAATTAAAGCTATCAGGGGCGGCTAGGTGGCGCAGTGAGTACAGTGCTGGCCCTGGAGTCAGGAGAACCTGAGTTCGGATCCGGCCTCAGACACTTAACACACACAAACACACACACACACACACACACACACACACACACA
>NW_027187372.1:2009773-2041838 GCF_028583685.1 Petaurus breviceps papuanus
AAAAAAAAAAAAAATAAAGCTATCTATAGTCACAGGAAAAAAATGCTCTAAATCACTATTGATTAGAGATATGCAAATCAAAATAACTCTGAGGTACCACATCACACTTATCAGATTGACTAACATGACAAAACAGGAAAATTATAAATGCTGGAGAAGATGTGTGAAAATTGAAACACTAATGAATTGGGGAATTATGAACTGATCTAACCATTCTGGAGAGAAATTTGGATGCATACTCTTTGACCCAGCAATACCACTTCTCAGTCTGCATCCCAAAGAGAATATAGAAATGGGAAAAGAACCCACATGTACAAAAATATTTATAGCAGCTCTTTCTGTTAGTGGCCAAGAATTAGAAATTGAGGCGATGCCTACCAGTTGGAGAATAGTTTAAACAAGTTGTGGTATATGAATGGAATGGAATACCATTGTGCTATAAGAAATGATAAACAGGCAGATTTCAGAAAAACCTGGAAAGATTTATATGAACCAATGCTGAATGAAGTGAGCAGAACCCAGAGAACATTGTGCACAATAACAGCCACATTGTGCAGTGACTAACTTTGAGAGACTTATCTTCTCTTAGCAATGCAGAAATCTAAGACAACTCCAAAGGAGTCATGACAGAAAATGCCTTCTACAGACAGAAAAAGAACTATGGAGTCTGAATGCTGATCAAAGCACATTATTTGCTCTCTTTCTTTTTGTGTGCGTTTGTTTCTTCCTTCTTGTGGTTTCTCCCGCTGGTTCTAATTCTTCTCTACAACATGACTAATGGTCAAATAGGTTTATATGAAGTTATATAGAGCTATTTGATATATCAAACACATATTTGATATATCAAATTGTACACCATCTTGGGGTGGGTGGAGAGGAGAGATGGGAAGAAAATTTGGAACTCAAAATCTTATGGAAGTGAATGTTGAACACTAAAAATAAATAAATATTTTAATAGGCCACAAAAAAGTGTATCCTAACCTTATGGAGGTTAGGGACACACACCCTAATGAGGCTACCCATGGAGAATAAGTTATTGAATACCAAAATAGACGTAAGTGCAATATAATGGTTTTGCCAAAGACAGACAGGTCAACAGCTCAATCTATCAATAGCCTTTATAACCACTTTGTTTAAGCATCGTTTTAAGTGCTGGGATAAAAAGAGCCCAAACAGCCCCTGACCTCAAAGAGTCAACCTTCTAAATGGAGAGACCACATATACCTAAAGGACCATAAAAGATAAATGCACAGTGGATAGACGGTAGTGTTGAAAAGGAATGCCTTCTTTATGAGACAGCACTTGAGCTGAGCCTTAAAGGAAACCAGGGGTTCTAAGAGGTAGAGATCAGGAGGGAGAGCATATGGGAGAAAAGTAGAACAAAGACCAAGAGGAGGTAGATGGGGTGTCATGTAAGGAAGAGTAAATGGGTCATAGAGTAAGACTGTAGACCAGTGGCATCAAATTCCAACAGAAATTCCTGCTGACTGTATAATGATTTAGAAGACCACAAATTAACATTAACTTTGTTGTACTGAGGGCCATAAGTTGGACATTTCTGCAATATATGAAAGGGTGTAACATGACAAAACATTGAAAAGGCAGAAAGGGTCTAGGGGGTGAAGAGCTTTAAATGTCAAACACAGGAGTCTATATTTGATCCCTAATGGCAATAAGGAGCCAGTGGAGGAGGGAGGGTGGCAAATTCACATCTTAGAAAAATCATTTTGGTCACTATATAGAGGATGGCTTAGAGTGGGGAGATAATTAAGGCAGTCAGTACCTAAAATATTAAACCTCTCTGAAATTAAAGTCTCTTTCAATACTCCAGAAAATAGGTGATAAGAGCCTGAACTAACATGGTAGCTATGTGAATGAAGAAAAGATATATCCAAGAGATGTTGTAGAGAAAGAAATTACAATATTTGGTAACTGATCATACATGTGAAGCAGTCAAAGGTAAGGAGTTGACACCAAAGTTGTAAACCCGGGTGACTGGAAGAATGGTGGTATCCTTGATAGTAATTGGGAAGTTTGGAAGGATGAGATGAAAGGAAAAACAGCTCTGTTTTGGACACATTGAGTTTGAGGGGCCTGCTGGACATCAAGTTCAAAATGTACAATAAGCCATTGGTGACAGAGTTCAGAAGAGAGCCAAGGGCTAGATAAATAGATCTGAGAATCATCTGTATCAAGCTCATAATTAAATCTATGGGAATTGATGAGATCACCAAGTAAGTGATTATAGAGAAAAAAAGAGAGGAAGGCCTAGGATAGAGTCTTGGTTGATGCTTATTAAGAGACATTTATTAAGAACCTACTATTTCAAAGCTAGGGAACTTAGGTGGCAAAGTAGATACAGCACTGGGCTTGGAACCAGGAAGAATCATCTTCATGAGTTCAAATCTGGCCCCAGACACTGTAATGGGAATGCAGATTTGGAAGATCTTCCCTGCCCCTAGGCTAAAGTGCACCTGAAGCCTGGGGTGGGAGGCTTGTTTTTCAGTAGATACTTCTTGATTGGCCAGTGAGTCAATAAGGTTGTTACATTCTCTGAGCCAGGAGAAGGCTATATAAGCCCTGATGTGTAGCTTTGTTTTGGGGGCTCACTTTGAGAAGTGTTCTGTGATCTGATCTGGATTCTGGGAAGCTGTTGTCCAGAGCACCCCCCCCCCCCCGGCTTTGAAAAACCCAGATGTTGAAACCCAGATGTTGATTGGGTATGGATGTAATGGCTGGACAGTTTGGAAAGCTGTCTACTTGATCTGTTTCTGTCTTGATAATTCTGCCTGTATACTTTGAAGTTCGGGGTGCTGACCTTTTTCCCCTGAACAAGGTAAACGATATATGGTCTGACTGGTTAAAGTAAGCTTGTTAACCCATTTTGAGTTGCTTTCCTTTAACAAAGCAGATCCAAGAACCTGTATTGGCAGCAAACCCTGAGGATGCTTGGGGTGCTTGCTGCTATAGACACCAGCTGTGTGAACCTGTACAAGTCACTTAACCCTGTTTGCCTCAGTTTCCTCACCTGTAAAATTAGCTGGAGAAGAAAATGGCAAACCACTCAAGTTATCTTTGCCAAGAAAACCAAATGGGGTCGCAAAGAATCTGATACAATCTGACACTTGACAATATTGTATATACCTTCTATGCAACCAGTTATTTACATACTGTCTCTCCCATTAGAATATGAGTTCCTTGAAGGCAGAAACTGTTTTTGCCTTCTTTGTATTCCTGTCATAGAGTTAACACTAGTAAATGATTTTTGACTGATTAATGAGATTACTCTTCTCAAGTCCTCTCCCTTGACCCACCCCAGTAGGTTTGGAAGATGCATGAGGTAAGAAGGAAGTTACAAAGAAAAGAAAGGAGGGTTTAAAGGGTTGGGTGGAAGTGATGGGAAATGAAAGAAGGAAATTGCACCTAGAATAAGCAGGAAATTATTAAAGGGCCTCTCATTGTTCTTTTGAATGTTGTTGTTGTTGGTTGTCCTGACAACAAGTTTTGTTCTGACCTTAAGGATCTGTGTTCTAACCTGAAGAAGAGTTCAAACTGACCCATCATTACTTAGTTAATTTTTCTTGCAATAACATTGCAAATTAGGGAAGGGTAGATATAATCAGCCTTATTCAGTATAAAGAAATGGACTCATGACAGAAAAAGGCAGGAGATCCATCATCTTCCCTCTATATTCTGGGGTTAATCAGGCCTTTAGGTTATTCTGTGGATGGGTCACTATATTTCCAAAAGGACTGTGGAGAAACTGGAAAGGGTTTGAGTAGGGTAACAAATGTGATTAACTAACTTACTTTGATCAATGACGTTATCTTGTCATTGGTATAAACGTTCCCTCCATGTGATTCTTATCCATGTCCTGTAAAAACTCCATAATCTCTCCGATGTGGAAGGCCTTCCTTTAAGGTTCTCTATTTTATAGTCGATCAATCATAAAATTTACTAAGCACCTGTTGTATGCCAGGCACTGTGCCAAAAGCTAGGGATACAAATAATATAAAAAGGCAGTCCCTGCCTTCAAGGAGCTTCCAATCTAATGGGGGAATATGACACACAAAAAGAAGCTGAAGGGCTATGTTGCAAAGCAACTTTATCTGCTGCAGCTCAACTTAGTTTCAGTTTGAATTGGTTCAGAAATGACAGAGTCTCAAGTTTGATCCACACACACATACATATGAATAAAACTAGTATTTATTTATAAACTAATAATACAGGTCTCAATCAGTAAGTCACAACACTTATGTCACAATCAGTAAATCTAAATAGTTGTGTCACAATCAGTAAATCTCAATAGTTGTGTCACAATCAGTAAATCTCAATAGCTATCCAATATTACCACAACTGATCAGCACCTGGGGGAATTAGCTACACCTGGATCGCAGCTGGGGAGTTCTGGGTCAGCCTCCAGAGTTCCCATGGGAAGATCTTGGGCTACACATCCACACCATGGGGGAGACTCCCCAAAGATGGCTCGGGACTACCCGCCTTCAGTAATTCCTTCTAATCAAGAAGACATTTTGCTAATTGAGTTCACAATCTGTGGGAAAGTTGCTGTTCTCAAAACATCCTTGAGAGCATTTCTGTTTAGGAATGTCTGATTTCAGGAAAGTGTGGCCAGCCCTCCCCAGGAGCAGATTTGATAAACAATTCTTCAACATCTAGCTAAGAATAAGATTAGAGTCAGACTGCAGGCTTACTGAGTGAGGTCAGAAAGTCCTAAAGAATTTATGCATCACAAGGGCATCAGGGAAGGTACTAAGGACAGGGGCATGATGGAGGAGTCCCAAGGAATGCTGCTGGGTGGGAAGTGAAGAGATGACTGGCTGGTGACACCCTCATTAAATGGAGGACATATGAATGTATGTATGTATATGTATATATGTATGTATGTATGTATATGTGTGTGTATATATATACATATATATATTAGGGCTACTAGTTTAATGCTACATTGGCTTTGTCCGTTTGTTATACCTCTCCCTTGTTACTCATCTGCTTTTCTGGTCCTACAGATCCTTATTAATGCCTTCTGAACCACTTCTCAGTGTAATTAAAGATTGAGAAAATAGACCCTTGGGATAAAATTAAAGAAACAGGTCATTAAGTATAGGAAAGAGGAGTGGGGCATTATTGCAAACTTCAAGGATTCTAAAGTATTTCTAAGAGGACTGCTAATTAATAACACCCTCTAGGTGCTCAAGAGTGGCCCTTTGACTGAACCCAAACTTCACAGAGCAAATTTGGCTTCATGTGGCTTCAAAGCCACAGGCTCCCTCACCCCTGTGCTAGGCAGTAATCCACTATCCTCCATTCCACAAGGATTGAAAGAGAGAAAAGAGGCTAAAAGTGAGGTTTCCTTTGGATACAAGTTAAACTTGATTGAATACTGGAATATTCTGTGGAGTGAAACTACAGAGTTCCCCTCATTGGAGGGCTTTATGAGTAGATGTAGTTCTCTGTCTTGGTTAGATGATTTAGACATTGACCTACCTAATGGTTGACATACAGGGACATGGTGATATTTAAAAGTCTTCTCCATCACTGTGCACAGTAAAAACTACGTTATAATGATGATCAACTGTGAAAGACTTGGCTACTCTTATCAATACAATGATCCAAGACAATGCCAAAGGACTCATGATGAAAAAATGCTATCTACTGACTGCCAGAAAGAGAACTGATGAACCCTGGGTGCAAACTGAAGTATAATTTTCTCACTTTATTTTTCTTTCTTTTTTAAAAAATAAGACTGATATGGAACTGTGTTTTGTATGAGTTCACATGTATAACTGATATATTGCTTTCATTCTCAATGGGAGGGAGGGAGAGAATCTGTAATTCAAGATTTAAAAAGAAAAGAATGTTTAAAATAAACAAATAAATTTTAAGAAAATGATAATAATAAACCAAAGTCCTCTCTAGTTCAGTGATTCTGTGATCTAGATGTCTAATTGTCAAATAAAGAAATAAGATGAAGAAACATTATGAGACTTAAGATAACCAGTAAGGATTAAAGGTGTTTTACAAAATGCACATTTCTCCCACATACATTTTTCAGGCATTTGGGAATCTGTTTTTTTGACTACCAGGAGAAGAGGGCATCTTTTCACTTGCCTCTCTTTGTGTGTGGGAGAGGGAAAAGGGGTAGGGATGGAATTGGTCCTTTATTAACTGATTTTCCCTCCAGCCCAGTTGATGAAATTAAAAGATGGAGATGTAGGGGAGGGGGAGGAGGAATCAAGGGATTAATTCCAACCTACAGTATTAAGATATCATCTCTTTGAAACTTCTGGCAACAAGTTATTCTGGCAGTTAGTTCAAGGCACTGTAATTTATTGTTAGGAAAGGTCACTGTAGTTCTCACCATTCATGTAATTGGCAGGGATAGATGGGTTGTATAAAGCACCTAAAATACCCTATCACCTAATATCTCTCTAGTAGTTTCAATACAATTCAACTCAAGGAGAATTTATTAACTGCTTGGTATTTAGAAGGCACTGTGCTAGGAGCTTGGCATAAAAAGACAAAAATGAAATCATTCTTGCCTTCAGGGAGTTTATATTCAACTTCAAACCACCTGAAACCTTGTATAGTTACTGTATTGTCAAAAGCAATGACAGAGTCAGAAGACCTAAATCTGAGTTCCATCTCTGCAACTCACTCACCACAAGACTTTGTCTAAGTTATTTAATCTCTTTGAATCTGTTTCTTTATCTGTAAAATAGAGTTAATACTTGAACTATTGTGGGATCAGCCCAGAGCTATTGTGGAAGAACACTGTGACTCTAAAGTGCCATTAAAATCATTATTTTATCAATTAATCAATCAATAAGTGTTTATTATGTTCTTGTTATGTGCTAGACACTGTGCTGAGTCCTAAATGTCTGTATAAAAACAAAAGTGAAGTGAAGCAGTCCCTGTGCTAAGTTCTACTTGAAGATATACAAGACTACATTATGGGCCTAATAATAAGACCAGCTGTCCTGCGTCACTTGTGAAAATGAATTATTTTGACTGCCATTGGAGAAGGAGGATGAGTTGCTTTGTGTCTACAGGTAGGAGAGATGCCCCATGCCCTCTCTCGTCCAGAGACTGAAGCTGAGAGTCTCTGCCATATCCATTCAGTCTAGCTTTTACCTATAGAAGTTTGAGATAGTTATGACCTTCAGAGCTTTGAAAGTTTAGAAGACTAAGATACCAGAAAGTCTGGGAATATAATCCATGCTCAGTTTTACAGCCAACCAGCCCAGCATTTAGGCTCTGCAGACTAACAGAGTACAGATGGGGACTCAATCATCCATCAGCATTCTGAATTTGGAAGTGAAGCTGGAGAGGTGAATTCCATACAGAAATTACACCTTTTTGAGCCTGCTTTTCCCAGAGACCAGTGGTATAGGGAAAAATGTTGAGGAGGATATTGTGTTCTTGCTATAGCTTTAAAATAAATGTCCCTTAGTTAAAAAGAAAACAATCATTATTATTTTATAACCACTCCCTCTATAGGCATGTATAGCTGAAGTCAATATATGTATGTGTCTTCTAAATGGTTGTATATGTACCCAGGGAGTGTGGCGGAATGGAATAATCACTGGATTCGGAAAAGAGCTGGGATCGAGTTCTAATTCTTCCATTAACTTGCTATGTCATCTTGAAAGCTATCATATCCATCTCTGGACACTGATTTCCTTATATGCAAAGTGTTGGTGTTGGACTACATAACGTTTAAGGTCTGTTCTAGACCTTGAATTTGCACAAATATACCAGGAAGGCCAGTAGCTATGAAGTGAAGACAGAATGGTAAAGTAGGAAGGTGACGAGGCAGAATCAGAGGATCCTTATTTTGGCCCTTATTACATAAGCGACCTTAAATGAGGTCATTTAACTTCCATTTCCCTAATTATGTAATGAGGAGGATTGGGTTAAATCAGTAATGTCATACTCAAAAAAAAAAAAAACCAGAAACGGGGACCACTAAGCCATACATGGGGAACCCCCACATGTTGAGATTTTTGTTAAAAACACATATTAACATTGTATTCTATTGTATTTTTATTTAGTTTGTTACCTATTTCTCCCTTATATCTTAATTTGGTTCTGGCTGCCAACATGTGTTTGATTCCTCTGGGCTAAATGTCTCTTTTCAGTGTTAGATCATAGATCCTATCATCCAGCTGCCTGTAGGAACCTGGATGACCCTAGATAACACTTTTCTGGGCTTCATTTGCTACCCCCTGTAAAAGAGACAGGCTGGGCTTGCTGATTCCTAAGTCTCTTCCAGCCTTAAATACTGTGATTCTAGAAGCAGGTATAGTAGATAAGAGTGCAGGACCTGGAGCCAGAAAGACCCGAGTTCAAATTCTGCCTTAAACAATAATATGACCCTGGACAAATCACTTAATTTCTCTCTGCCTCAGTCTTCTCATCTATAAAATGGGGGGTAGGGGCGGCCAGGTAAGTAAGAGCACAGCGAGTAAGAGCACCGGTTCCAGTGTCGGGATAACCTGGGGATCAAATCCGGGTTCATATACTTAGCACCACACCCAGAAATAACTGGCTGTGTAACCTTGAGCAAGTTACTTAACCCCGATTGCTTTAAAATAATAAAATAAAATAAAATAAAATGTGGGGTAATACACCTGCCTCCCAGTGTTGTTGTGAGCACCAAATAAGATAATATTTAAATCACTTCACAAACCTTAAAACGCTAGACAAATGTCCTATTAATGTGGTAGGTTAAAGTATTGTCATATTTTGGAACTATCATTCCAGTGACTATGATGTCTTGGCTGATGGGTGACATATGTGGATGTCAGAAGGACAGATGTGGCCTTGCAAAGGACACATTTTCCCAGAGTTCCCACTTCTCCTATACTTACGTGAAAACAAACTGCCTCTCTTGTGTCCTTTACTTGCTCTCCCTTTTTCCTATTTTTCTCATCCCATCATTTTTATTTTTTTTCCCAAACCTGGAATTCTTTAAACTCTCTGTGTACTCTGGTGGAAAGAAAACAGATCCTGAGAAGTTCAGTTTTGGAAAGGAAAGGGAAGTGGCCATAATACCCTTTTCCTAAATGTGGCTGCAAAGAAAAGATAAACTAAGCCCCTTGGTGAAAGCTAACCTCAGGGTACATCCACACCCAGGAAGGGGCAGGGCTAGATCTCTAAGAGCCCCTCTGAATACTCCTAGAGCCTAGTAGGCAACTGGGCAGGAGGCCCAGAACTGTGTGTACATAGGAATGAAAAATCCCTTCAGTGAATAAGGAAAGAGTATGGGAGTGGAGGAAGAGCATTACCATCACTAGGGTTCCAAGCTGTGGCCACCTGACTCTGGGTACAAGGCTACAAATACAATTCTACTTATAGCCGAAAACAAGTGCAGTGGGCAAGGGGGAGACCTGAGCTGCTGGCTGCTTTGGAACTTGCTCAGACAATTCCTTGGGTGGAATGAGGAAGGGCGGTTGACCCAGGAGCAGGGAAGGAGGAGAAGAGCCTTGCTCAAGCAGCCAGAGAAGAAAAAACAAAGGCTAGAGAAGACTGTATGGGTGATGGGCATGGGAGGGGAGTGGAGACAAGAAAGCTGCCTTTAAATATCTGAAAGGGCTTCATACTGAAGAAGAGAGACACCTACACTTCTTAGTAGTTTCAAAGGGAGGAACAAGACCTACTGGTAAAATGATAGCTGATGTTTATATAGCTTTATAAGGACTTGATAGATAATATCTCATTTGATCTTCAGAGCAACCCATACAAAGTCCATGAGGAAGACACAGGAGGACACCATCCTAGGTGGAATAGGTATGCACCAAACTGCTACTACAGTAGTAGATAAATTATTTTCTCTATTTTACAGATGAAGAAACCGAGGCTTAGAAAAGTACACAGCTCCATAGTCACTTAGCTGGTAAGTGTCACAGGTGGGTGTAGCAGCAAGCACCCCAAGCGTCCTCAGGGTTTGCTGCCACCACAGGTTCTTGGATCTGCTTTGATAAAGGAAAGCAACTCAAAATGGGTTAACAAGCTTACTTTAATCAGTCAGACATATATCGTTTACCTTGTTCAGGGGAAAAAGGTCAGCACCCCGAACTTCAAAGTATACAGGCAGAATTATCAAGACAGAAACAGATCAAGTAGACAGCTTTCCAAACTGTCCAGCCATTACATCCATACCCAATCAACATCTGGGTTTCAACATCTGGGTTTTTCAAAGCCAGAGGGCTCCGGACCACAGCTTCCCAGAATCCATGATCAATCCAAATCACAGAACACTTCTCAAAGTGAGCCCCAAAACAAAGCTCCACACAAGGGCTTATATAGCCTTCTCCTGGCTCAGAGAATGTAACAACCTTGTTGACTCACTGGCCAATCAAGAAGTATCTACTGAAAAACAAGCCTCCCACCCCAGGCTCCAGGTGCACTTTAGCCTAGGGGCAGGGAAGATCTTTAAATTTACATTCCCATTACAATGGGCACTGTTCTATATTACTTCTATGGGAGTTACCTGGAGGCCAAAATTGAACTGATGCCATGAAGAGGAGTCCAAAAATTTGAACTACTTCTGCGCTGTTACATAAGCATATGAGTTCCCTGTCACTAGAAGTGTTCAAGCAGGAGCCAGATTATTGTTAGGAACCCCTACCAATGAGATGAACCTCTTGAGACCCAGTGATTCTCTAATTCTCCAAGGTTTGTATTTCCAGGTTAGAAAAAGGCTCTCCCTAATATTGTTGTTTGGTGTTGGTGAGGAGTTAATGTAACCCTCCAGAGGGGGACCCTGGAGGGGAAAATGCCAGAATTTAGAGGTAGAAGAAAGTTCCCATTGAAATAATCAGATTGATTCTATGTTCTTTTTAAATTGATCTTATTTAAAATTAATTGATTTGTCCTGTAACTGCCTAAGTCATGATACTTGGTCTCTGAACTTAAGAAATGTATATGGTTTGTAATGAATTAAATTTAGAAATACTACTATAATCACTATTCTCTTCTCGTGTCAAGGAAATCTGTTGCCCTTGAAGGATTCAGGTGGACACCTACACCATCAAGCTATACTTCATGTATGTCTGGTTAGTTATCTCTGTCCTTGAAGATACAGTTGGACTCAAAAAATGAACATTTTTCAGTCAAGGAAGGAAGGGGGGGTGTTGCTAGCTTTCTTTCTCTATTTCTAGCTAATCATATTTTCTTCCATCCATGATGCAAGTCTTCCTATTTTCTGTACTCTCCAGAACTATAAAAAAAAGTTCTGTTAACTCCATAACTGGATCGTAGCTTTGCTGGGGAAGCTGAGCTCCTATTTATTAACAAATTCTCACTTGATAATGTGATCATCCTCAGACCTTTGTGCCTCAATCTACCTTAATTTCTTAACTGTTACAGATTGGCAAACACTAAGGGACCTGGGGGAGGAAAATTGATTTCCAGGGCAGCCTCTTGGGTGGAATTCCTCTTTAAGAATGCTCAGGTAAGATTTTTCTACCCAGGGATTTCTCAGCTGAGAGCTGCACCAGGATTAGACAGACTCCCCTCACCTCAGTCCTGGGCCCTTCTGAGCTAAGGCCCCCACAGCTATTAGGGAAGATGTAACTTTACTTGTTTATCTTGGTGTCCTGTTTGTGTTAAAGTGTGACTATTAAACAGTATTTGACAATAGTAAACCCAGGAATCAGAATTAGGGACTAAGACTTTTATATTTTATTTTGGGGGGAGGAGGGAAGGATTAAGACTTTTAGAGAAATTTTGTTTTCTTCTTAAAGGGCTCCTGGTTCCCAGCTAGGAACAGCACAAACTATTGAGGTCCCTTTAGGGAAGTACAATAACATTGAGACACTCCTAGGTAATTTGCCAATTTCCAAGGGGTAAAAAAGAAATAGAGATATTTGCTATTTAAAGAAGGGATTGGGCAAGCACCACATCACAAGAAACCTTTTTTGGCAAGTGGTACAACTGGCAGTCACAAATAACCATAGATTGGCAAGTAACTTGCAAACTGGTAGAAGATTCTTTTTAGTCAGAAAAAGGAAAAAGATATATAAGAATTTCATAGGGTCCTAAAATTAGACCTAAAAAGAGGACTTTCTTTTGCACAAATTGAATTTTTTTTAAGTAACCTGGTCAACAAATGCTTTTGTGTCTGTCTTGTTATATTATCTATGTTTGAAAGTCAAACTAGTATTTCCTGGGGCCATATCAGCCCAAGGAGAAAGAATAAAACTTTTTTCTTGAGAAAGTCTCTCTCTCTGTCTCTGTCTCTCTGTAAGTCAGGGAGGCAGACAAGAGAAACACTGATAAGAGGAACAGATATCTTCTATTGTGAATTTCCAAATTATAATTTGAATGTTTTTCTACAAATGCTGAAATGTTTTAGTGAGTTTTAATTCTCCACAGAATTTGTTTTGAGAATGAAAAAATAGCTGTGAAAGTTACAGGGAAACAACACTTAGATCTTGTATTATTCTTTGCCTGGAAAGTGACAGACTTAATGCTTTAGGGGGAAGGTAATTTCACTCACTCGAGAAAAGGAAATTGAAACTAGTTTGAAAGTAGTATAGGTGAAATGCCAAAGTGAAGAAGGGAAAAAAAAGGTTGTAACTTGCATTTTGAATAACTGTGGCACTTAGGCACTAACTGCCTATTATTAGTTCTTTAATGGTTCATGAAAAAAGAAAAGTTTATGTAAAACAGGAAGCAACTAAAAGTAAGTGTTTTATTAAAACATCTAATTAGATACTTGGGAGTTTTACAAATTAAAGTTAAATACAAATCAAATTAGAAGAAAATTTTTGAATTGGTATGTGTTCTGAAATTAGAAAATTTGCTATAAATTATACTAAACTCCTCAATTTGGGCATGGATACTAATTGTAGTAGATTTTGAGCAACTTGTCAAAAAGAAAATGAGACTCCTACCCATTTTATAATAATGTAGAAGTGCTAGGTGGGATTTGGGACTAGATCCTCTCAAACCATGTGATACAGAAATTAACTCTACTTTTGTTAATCAATCTCTGCTAATAATTAAGTAGTATGTGTTCATTTTCTGCCCTAGGTGGCATGAAAAGGGTATAGACAAACTTAGAAGCATCTCCTTTGATGTATATGAGAGAAAGGACAAAGGAAGAGAAAAATCTTCACCCCACTCTATGGAAGGGAAGGAGGGCTTTCACTCCTAAAAGGTCTTCCTCCTCTGCTCTACAACACAAACAAGACTGCAGGTTAGAGAGTGGGAAGTCAGTTTGGGCTAAATTTCAAAACCAGTTTACAATTATAATTTTTAGAACTGTCTTGTTTCCTGCCAATGGAAAGAGAAGCTCATTTAAGAAAACTACTTGAATGTGGATAACATGTAATTTGTTGCAATACTCCAGCACCTCTGCACTGCTATAATAAATGCAAGTATGCAAGATCTTATTGGTTTCAATCTGAATTTGTAGGCAACTAAGTAAATTAGTTTTCAAGCTTATCATTCCCTTGCTAATACATACATATATATGTATATATATTCATGTATAAAATATCTCAGAACGATATGAGAATAATTAGAGAAAGATGAAAAAGTCTGTGGGACAACAATATAAATGTATTAATTAGTAAGGCTAAAATTTTTGGTTCCGAGGAAAAAAATTTCCATACAATCAGTTATCTTAGGTGGTGAGAAACTTATGAACTATCTTGTGTTGCCTCAAAGGGAAATCAAATTTTACTTAGGTTTATGATTTAATTTGTGATTAACACCTGTGTGTAGATGTTATCATGAAGTGCAGGCTATTGTAGACAGCTCCTTTGAAATACATGCAGCACACAGCATATAATTTGAGATTAAGTACTTAATGTACATCCCAAGTCTTTGATTTTGGTTCCAACAGAAGTTAAATAATTTGTCTTCTGCAAGTCCATTTGTGTGCCAATGAATCTAGGAATAAAAGTCATATGCTTACAAAGAATGCCGATAATTATATATTTGTGTTTAGGATTATATCCCTTAATCTCATCTTCCAAAAGAGGGAATGAGCTGGAGTGGAATTTGAAAAAGCAACAAGATCAAATGATTATGTATATCAAATGTAAATTATTCTAATTGGGTATATAGGCCTCCAGTATATTCTAATAATAATTTCTAAAAATTGGGTTCAGGAATTTATATGTAAAATTTATATATAATTTATGTATATTTTTACATTTTATATTATATATGTAACATATTACATGTAAATATTGTTATATTATTTTTATATAAATTTGTATATAAAATTTTAATAATTGTGTTGTTCACCCTCTGCATAAGCTGGTACTCTAGAATTTTTAGTTTTTGATTCTTTAGTTGAATTTCTTAAATATGGCAACATAACAATTTGCTCATTTATGTCACAGCATAGTTATAAGTAGTGAGTGGTAAAACTGAAGTTTTTCCCTTTATGAGACTTAAATCTGAAATAAAGAATGAAATACATGAACACCAGTCTTAAAAAGTGAAATAATAACGGAGTCAATGCCAATTTAGAAAAGCACTCTTAGTCCTAACTTACATGTCTACTTTGGTAAATATTAAATCTTTAAACAGAAGGGCTCACTTCACAAGTCAGATTCACATAGATTATTTTTAAGAGTCTTACTTCAGACTGTTGTTGGCAGTGCCTGTATCAAGTACAGGGTTTGGGTAAATGTCGAAACAGAAAGGGGTATATAAAAATTTAAATTTCCTGAAGTTTCAAGTGAATTATGGGTTCCTAATTTGATGTTTTTTTATAACTCTGTTGTTAATGGGATTAGAACCATAAGGTTTGAACTGGTTTTCAACATATGAACTACATATTGGAAAAGCAAAATGTAAGGGTTTCTACTAAATTGTATTGAGTTTTATTACTGGTAGATTTTAATAGAATTACCTAGGAATCTCTGCAAGTGACTTGGAACCAAAGAAGCAAATCTACTGAAGAGAAGCCCCCTTCACAGCTATTTTGAGAACAAGATCTATTCCAGAATGTCCAAGAAAAGATGTTCCAGAGACCCAGAGGACTACATGGGATATCTAAGATCCAAGATAAAGTGAGCTGATTAAATGGACATTGGGAGTGTGTTACCAAGCTACAAGGAGACTAGATGTTAGTTAATGTTGATGATCATTATTATATAACTTTGACTTTTTGTTTCACAGTATGTGTGCTGAGTTTTCTTGGTTACCTTGGTGACATATAAATCTCTTTTCTAAAATTAGCCCATGGTTTTAGATAGTCTTACTATGATTGTGCTACGATTAATCAATCTTGTTCTTACATTAACCAATCAGTAGAAATTGTGACAAGACTACAGAAGATCTAACAAATTACAACAGAAATGCAACTACTTCCCACAGGGAACCCCTGGTTGAATTCCTTCTCTCAGTTCACTTGCCTGCAGGAAAACGTCCTGTTAATCACCCTTAGTAAAATGGAATTTATTACCTTCTGTCTTGTAATCATCAGGAAAACATTCTGTTAATCACCCTTAGTAAATGGGAATTTGTTACCTGCTGTCTTGTAACCATTCTTAGACTTTGCATTAGTTGTGTTAAAGCCTGAAGTTACATCAGAAAAACTGATGTGTTAAAAGCCTGAAGTTGCACTAGAAAAACTGATGTCAGTATTAAAAATGACTATATTTAAGAGTCTTATTGTATTAGCCTATAGAGAAGTATAGATCAAAAGGGAGGGGGGAATTGAAATAATTAGATAGATTCTGTCTTTTTTTTTTAATTGCTCCTATTTACAACTGATTGATTTTGTCCTGTAATTGCCTGAGTCATGTTTCTTTGTCTCTGAATTTAATTGAGAAATTTAGTTGGCTTGTATTAAGTTTAGAAATCCAATTCTCCTTCCAATCACTGTTTAATTCTTGTGTCAAGAAAATAAGTTACACTTGAAGGATTCAGGTGAATACCAGGGATCTGATCTAGTATCTTTACTCCACCAAGCTATCCTTCATGGATGTCTGCTTTGTTATGCAAAGATTATTATCTCTGTACTTACAGATGTTATTGCACCCAAACAATGAACATATCAGTTCAAGGAGGGAAGGAGGAGATTGTTGCTAGCCCAATTTCCATCTAATCATATTTTCTTCCACCCACGATGCTAACCTTTCTATTTTTTTGTACTCTCCAAAACTATAAAATAAAACCCCATAACTGGGTCTTAGCTTTGCGGGGGAAGCTGAGCTCCCATTTATTGGGAAACTCATGTTTCACTAATAAATTGATCATCCCCAGAACTTTATGTCAGTCTTTCTCAGTTTTTCAACTGTTACATTATGTAATAAATTTATGTTCTAATATTAGCTCTGTGGCTACTATGTGATCCAAGGGACATTTCTTTTCTCTGGGTCTGAATACTTCAGTTGAATCAAAAGTTTGTATTAGGTCATCTCTAAAGTCCCTTGACTCCCTAAATCCCACGACTATATGCAAGGGTATGCTGGAGCCATATCATATAGGCTAATAAGAGTCGTCTGTTAAAATCTTCCCCTTGAAAATCAGCAAATACCACAAATTAAGGCTTGATGCATTGATGCATTGTTTTGTTCATTGACTAGATTTAAGGAAGTGACAGGAAAAATATTAATAATGCATATTAAAGTTAAAAGTGTGTCCTGGGGCACACATTCCCCCAGAGAGTTGGTTGTTAAATATTTGCCAGCACAGAGCTGATATTATATGATTTAATAGAATTTCAGCATTGAAAGGGACTTGGAGGGAAAGGTGCCAAATAGGCTTTAGAACTAGAAGGGGCCTTGGAAAGGAACTGTCTGTCCCCTTTTTAGATAAGGGAATGAGGCCCAGAGAAGTTGGTTGACTTGGCCACCTTCACACAGGTTCAAAGATAGGTCTTTCAGCTCTAGTCAGTCTAAGAAGCGACACTCTAGAGTTCTCATAAAATTAAAAAAAAAAAATGTGGGAGGTTTAATGGGTTACAAGCTCAATATTATTCCGCAGTGTGACCCAGAAGCAACCAAATAAAACAACAAAAAAACAAGTAACTGGATCTCAGACAGTTTTGTTTACAGAAGCACAGTGTCCGGAAGGAGGGAGATGATAGCCTCACTGGACTCTGCCCTGGTCAGACCACTTGTGGAATATTGGGTTCAGTTCTGAGCCTGGCATTTTGAGGAGTTTGATAAACAATGGAACATCCAGGAGAGGACAGACAGAATGGTGGAAAACAGGAGACCATAGGAGAAGCTGCTAAAGGAATTGGGAATATCTAGTTTGAAGATTAAGACTTAGGGGAAGGGGACAGGCTAGATGGCACAGTGAGTAAAAGTGCCGGCCCTGGAGTCAGGAGGACCCAAGTCCGATTCCGGCCTCAGACACTTAACACCCACAAAAAAACAAAACAAAACAAAAAACTAGCCATGTAACCTTGGGCAAGTTACTTAACCCCAATTGCCCTCCAAAAGACAAAAAAAAAAAAAGACTTGGAAGGCATGATCTCTGTCTTCAAACATTTCAAATTTTCTTACATAGGATTTAATTTGTTCTATTTAACCCCAGAGGGTAAAAACAACTGGGGAAGAAAGGGGGTTACAAACAGATAGATTTAGGCTTCATATAAAGAAAAATGTCCTGACCTTGTGCTTTTGAAAATGGAAAGGACAGCCTTAGGAGACAGTGGAGTCTCTCCCTCACTGAAAGTCCTCCAGCAGAAGCTAAATAGCCCTTTAGCAGGGAAAGAGAATTCCTGTTCTGATGTGGGTTGGGCTCGATGACCTCCAAGAACTCTGTCAGTTCTAAGTTTCTATGATTCTATGCTTTGGTTGCTTTCCACTTGAAAATCCCTGCTGAAAGGGAATTTATCACCAGCTACTTCTGTTCTCCCTCTATTCAGCCCATAGTTTTGTTGAAAAGAGGGAGGAGAAAGATATCAAAGGAGGGGGAGAAGGAAAGATGGCAGGATAAGCACTGATGATGAAACTGGATGGGAAATAAAGAGATGCCTACCTTAGACACCTTCCTTAATACCTCCCATTCCCAGGGCCATCTCCAGTCGTCCTGATCTCTATCTGGCCACTGGACCTAGATGGCTCTGGAGGAGAAAGTGAGGCTGGTGACTTAGCACAGCCCTGCTTCATTTAAACCCAATTCATCTGCATGTCATGGCACCCCTCCCTGATGTTATGGTCTCTTCAAAAATCAAAGACAAATAACAACAACAACCCTCCATTCAACCATCTGAATGATCTTCCTAAGGCTCAGGTCTAACTGTGTCATCGCCCTACTCAATAAACTCTAGTGGCTGCCTTTTATCTGCAGGATCAAGTATAAAATTCTCTGTTTGGTATTCAAAGG
Organism: Petaurus breviceps papuanus; assembly: GCF_028583685.1. Classification (NCBI taxonomy): domain Eukaryota; kingdom Metazoa; phylum Chordata; class Mammalia; order Diprotodontia; family Petauridae; genus Petaurus; species Petaurus breviceps. The sequence continues at coordinate 2,028,104 of NW_027187372.1, forward strand.
CCTTCATTAATGGCCCCTTCCTACCTCCCAATTTTTTTCTACCTTGCCTGCCTCTATATACCCTGTGATCCAGTGACACTGGCTGTCTGTCTGTTCCTTGCACGAGATGCTATATCTCTGCATTTTGAGACAGTTTCACTGGCTGTCCATATCTGGAATGTTCTTCCCTCCTCATCTCCATCTTCTAACTTCCTTGGCTCCCTTTAAGTCCCCAACAAAAGCCCAACCTTCTACAAAAAGCCTTTGGTTATTCTCCTCAATGTTAATGCTTTCCCTCAATTATCTCTAGTTGATCTTGTATATATCTTGTTTATACATAGCTATTTACATATCATTTCCCCCATTAGACTGACAGTGCCTTGAAAGCAGGGTACCTGACACAGGGTAAGCAATAAGTAATTGGTAAATTGACTTCCATTCTAATAGGAGAAACAATGTACATAGGGAAATAGAGAGGAATTCTAATTTCTTATTATAATTATCATAGTAATGAAAATTATCAGTACTTTGAAAGCCCTAAAGCTCTTTATAAAACTAGCTATCATTATTATCATCATTATTAAAACTAGCATTTGTATGATGCTTTAAGGTTTGCAAAGTGCTTTACAAATATTACCTCATTTTATCTTCACAGGAACCCTGGGAGATAGGTGCTATTATTAATCTCATATTACAGTTGAGTAAAAGAGGGGGAAGAAAGGCTAAGTGACTTACCCAGGGTCATACAGCTAATATGTATATGAGGATGAATTTGAACTCAAGTCCTCCTGACTCCAGGTCATGCGCTATATCCACTGGACCACTTTGTATATTTTGTATTCTAAAAGTTGAGGACAAGATCTTGCATGTGGAAGGCACTTAGATGCTCATGGACTATCTGACAACCCACCACCATTTCTTACCCCTTTATCTTCCTCCTATACCCTAGTACACTATTCCACTTTGGGGCAATTCTAAAGGTCAGGTAATTTTTTCCTTTTGTTGACTCAGAATCAGCCTATCCTACTGTCTCTACCTTCTCTCCTGGTTTTTCCCTCCATGATCAAGCAAAATAAATTGAATCTCTCTTTCAAATGAACAACCCATGAACATTTGAAGATGGCTACCATGTCCCTCATCTTCTCCATTCCAAAACATTTCTCTCAACTGTTCCTTGTGTGGCATGATTCTGAGTGCTCCTCCCCAATCTGAATGATCTCTCTACTTCAGTTAGACAATGTTGCTCTTGATATGTCAGCACCCAGGGCTGAAAACAATGCTCCAAAAGTTGTCTGACCTGGACAGAGTGCTGGGGGACTGCTCCACTCCTAAATTCTGGACACTACACTTCTATTAAGACAGCCTGGGTTTTCATCACTTTTTGGCTACCATATCAATCACGCTGCTGATTCATACTGAGCTCAAATTCTACTAGAATAATCCCTAAATCTCTTTTACAAAAAAAAACGATTCTATTTCATGACAGGTGAGTAATCAGTGTACGTCATACCATTTTAAGTAATATAATAGACCACAGAGCAAATAAAACAAGACTTAGGCAAAATTATATATTAGGAAATATTTCTTTATGGTACCATTCTATAGCCTTCTTTACCATTTACCACTCTCCCATCCCTTTTTTCATCATTCGGTTAATAAACATACATTAAGAATGTACTCTGTGCTAGGTATATGCTAAGCCTGGAGGTACGAAGAAAGGCAGAAGACAGTCCTTGCCCTCACAAAAGTCACAGTCTAACGGGAGAAGACAACACATGAAGAAAAGTTGAAAAGAGGGAGAAGAAAGTTATCAAAGGAGGGGGAGAGGGAAAGATGGCAGGGCAGGCACTGATGATGAAGCTGAATGGGAAATAAAGAGATACCTACCTTAGATACCTTCCTTAAATAGAGGATGTGGGAGGAGCTCTCAACTGGCCACCCTCCACCCTCTCCAATAAGGAGAGAGGGAGTTCAGGGGAAGAAAATACAGATGAGGTTTGAATTCCTGAGTGATCTTACAGGATGATGAGGTTCTGAGGACATGATGATGTCCAGAGGAGTGAAGTCAGGTGAGAAGTTTGTTGGGTTTTTTGTTTTGCTTTGTTTTTTTTCTCTCATTTGAACCTCAAGAAATCCCTGCAAAATATCTTTCATCTGTCTTATTTAGATTTTCTGAAAAAAAGGCCAAGGCTTCTCTGATAATTAAGGCATTAGCAGATTGTAGCTTTAGGTTTAACTTGTCCTATGGGGCATTTGCTCTTAAACAAAGAAAGAAACCCAAGGGAATAAAGTGCTAATAGGGCGTGATAAGCAAAGAGATTGCTATTTTAGATTAAGGGGCTCTACAAGGTACACCCTTTTCAAACTACTAGTAGCTCTAGACCTTTAAGGATTCTATACATAAACCAGCCAAATGTAGTTAAAGAAAGTTAAAAACATTTAACATCTGAAAGAAGACTCTGTGCCCTCCCTGCCTCCACCACTTTCTGGTGTCAATAGAACCACTCTTTTTCTGTACTCATGGAAAGGGATAATACCTTAGTCTGGATTCTAGGTTGTACAATAGAGTTAGAGGAAGACCTTAACTCAACTCCTGTCTCTGACACTAGCTGTGTGACCCCCTTAATTTCTCTGTTCTTGAGATTCATCATCCATAAAGGGGATGATAATATAGCCTGTCTCCCAAGGTTGCTGTGGGAATGAAATAAGATAACATTTGTTAAGCACTTTACAATTAAATCATTATAAAAGTGTTGTCATTCAGTCATGTCCAACTCCTTGTGATCCCATTTGGGTTTTTTTGACAACAATACTGAAGCAGTTTGCCATTTCCTCCTCCAGCTCATTTTACAGATGAGGAAACTGAGGCTAACAGGGTTAAGTGACTTGCCCAGGTCATAAAGTATCGGAGGTCAGATTTGAACTCAGGAAGATGAGTCTTCCTAGTTCCAGACCCAGTGCTCTATCCCCTTCACCACCTAGCTGCCCCCATAAAAATGCTAGTGGTAAGATCCTTAAATTTAGAGTCAAAAGACTGGATTCCAAATTGCTTCTCTGCTGTTTGCAAACCATGTGAATTTGGACAAGTAACTTAGCTTCTTTGATAATGCTATTTTTTTTCATTTATAAAATGGAAATAACACTTGTAACTACCTCCCTTACAAAATTCTTATGAGGTTCAAAGGAAATGGCAAACATGAAATAATGTGTAAACTATAAAGGGCTCAATCCATGTCAGCTGTGGAAGTGGTAGTGATGATGCTGTCTTGGGAATAAAGGGGCAGCTGAGCCGTCCTTGGGCATTCAGAGAGCCAGGGGAGGAAGAATGCTAGGTGGAAATGGGAGCCACTACAAAATAAGAATAAGGCAGACCCCAAAGAAACTATTTCTGTGACCTGTGTAATACAGATAACTAAGCATAGGATTCTCCCATTTATCTCTGGATTTGGTATAAAAAGGAAACAGCTTCAATGTTATTATCATACCTAATCCTGTTATTTTAAGTTCCTTGTTGGAACAAAATGGGGCACTCAGAAGTTAACAAAAGGAGGTTTACTTTGCTCTAACATAGCAAGGAGATTTGACGAGGAGTTGGGATATTTAGTTTCTCTGTATGTGTCCCCATCTCCACATGAAATTTGGTGAATTGAAATCCCCATCTCCTGCATCTGGTCTGCAGGGCAAGGTATGGTGCTTCATGTGGTCTCCAGAAATCCACCATATTGGAAAAGCTCTACATATGAATGGTACTTTTTAATGCCCTTGGATGACCAGGAAACTGTGTCAAAGGAAGCAGGGATCAATCAAGTCCAAAGAACAGCTTTATTCCCTTTTGGGGAAAACTAATCCCTATTTCCTCAGGGAAACAAGGGAACCCTAATCTTCTCACGCTTAAGTTGCTTGAGTGAAAAATGTTGGCTATCCAAAATCTCTAAACTCTGAGGAGTAGAGCTGCTACCTCTCTTCTTTCCCTTTTCCTTTCCTTCCCATCCCCATACCTCCAAAGCTTGGTCTCATGTTATACCACCTGGACAGCATGGGTGGCAGCCAGCACAGGGCAACAGAAGAAATTGGAACTGTCTGAGAGTGATGCCAGGCCTGGTAGAGGACAAGGAAGAAAGCCAAAGGCCTCTGGCTATTTCTGTCCCTTCATACATTCCAGGTCTGCCTGGCAAAGTCCCCTAATGCCAAATTTGAAATCTGCAGAGCTCATTCACGAGAGCAGGGAGGTCAGACAGGGTATGGGACAGTGCCTACCTTCCTCCTCCCCACCCCCCTGCCCCACCTCCTGACACACCCCCAGCAACTGCCAACACCACCCAAAGATAGCAGGGGCCCAGCACATGAAAGAGAAAGGTCAGTTGACTTAAATAGCTACAGGATATATGGTACTGCCACTTTGATGGCTTACCAGAGCAGATATGGATTAGGGGATGGTGATAGTTCTGTGAATCCATCTAAATGAGAACTCCTGGATCCTAGTTAAAGGAACCAGAAGCTGGAGTGCCCATGAGCTGCGACTACTGTTTATTTCCTTATGTAAGAGGACAAGACATCTTTACAGCAAGGAGAGCCAGTGACTCTCCTCACAAACTCTGGGATTAAGGAATGCCAAGCTCTGAACTGTGGGGAAATTCGAGAGTGATAGATTTGGTATCTCTCCTCAAGGAGCATCTTCCAAAGGAAGACCACATTGTCCAATTTCCAGGGTGAACTTCATTTCTCTCCACTGTGTAATCTTGAGCTCTTCTTTCCTCCTTCCACTCATTCTTCACACAGTTGCCAACATTATCTTCCTAATGCAATTTTAACCATGATGTTCCCCTACTCAAAAACCATCATGGGCTCCCTATTATTTATAGGAGCAAATGTAAACTCCTTATCCAAGGATTTAAAGCCTTTCACAATCTGCCTGTGACCTACCTTTCCAATCTTGCTTATTTCACGCTTTCGAACAGCGTTATGGATTCATGGCGTTATTCTAGTCTATAGAATGCAAGGTGAAAGATGGCGAGCAGAGGAGTGAGTCTGGTTCCCACCCTTGAGTGAGCACTACTCTACTCTGTGGCTCCCAATTCCCTGTTTCAGCCTGGCTTTCTCTTTAAAGAAAACCCTTCAGAGAGATAGATGGGTTTCTTTTTTTTTTTTTTTTGGATGCAATAAGGGTTAAGTGACTTGCCCAGGGTGGCACTGCTAGTAAGTGTCTGAGGCCAGATTTGAACTCAGGCTCTCCTGACTCCAGGGTCTGTCTTATCCACATAGTCACCTATCTGCCCCTGTCTTTCAAGCTTGATGTAGGAAGAACAAAGGGAATAAAAGGTACCTGAAGCAGATGGTATCTTAAGAACTAACGAGCTTTCCTCCTTTTTTTCTTCACCAGGACATCCTTAGTTTCCGTTGTGCCTAGGTTCTGGTATGGATTCATTTGATCTCCCTGCTTTTGGGAAGCTATAAAATATAAATCAGCAATGACTGTCTTGTTACTCTGAACTCCCAATTTTACTGTAGAACACTATGTCCTTTAATAAAGAGAATTTAATGGGGAGGCTAGGTGGCACAGTGAATAGAGCACCAGCCCTGAAGTCAGGAGGACCAGAATTCAAATTTGGCCAGCCTCAGACACTTAACACTTACTAGCCATGTGACCTTAGGCAAGTCACTTAACCCCAATTACCCTGCCTTCCCCCCTCCAAAAAGAGGAGGAAAGATATAATTTAATAAAATAGTAGTTAATGCCTTCAATGAAGACTATCAATCTCTCTCCCTGGGTATCCTTGCCAAACATTTGTCCCTCTCAATAGGCAACATTATTCCAAAGGATACGCTAAACCAGTAATTTATTTTTTTAATTAATTTTTTTTAATTTTTAAACAATTGGTGTTAAGTAACTTGCTCAAGGTTACACGGCCAGTTATTTCTGGGTATGGTACTAAGTATCAGAGCCCGGATTCAATCCCAGGTCATCCCGACTCTGGGGCCCGTGCTCTTACTCGCTGTGCTACCTGGCCACCCCTAAACCAGTAATTTATTACACAGTGACTTTGTCTTAGAAAAATTGGTTTCTTTTAAAACAGATAACAAAACAGAAAACAAACACTCTTTAAAAGCATTGACAAAGAGGACTTTTCACTCCCTAGAGGAGGTGTTCTTAATCTTGGATCTGTGAACTTCCACTCAATTTTTTTTATCTTGATAACTATATTTCAATATATTTCTTTTGCAATCCTAAGCATTTTACTTTATGTGTGTAAAAATATTATTCTGAGAAGGGTCTGTAGGCTTCACAACATTACCAAAGGGGTCCATGACATCAAAAAAAAAATCAAGAATCCTGACCTCAAGAGAATGACACAGTAGGGAAAAGGTAGAAGATGAAGAGTGGAATTCACCAAATTCCATCTCCATAGCTCTGTGGGTACAGTATTCTTCATAGGTTACTTAGGCATAAGAGGCTTTGGCAAGAGTCCCTGCTTCCTCACACAGTCTCCCCTACTCTCCTCTTAACTAAGCTAGTCCACTTTGATTCCCTAAAGTAGGTGGCAGAGGTATGGTGAGGAAGTAATACAGAGTCTGGGTCCACCCTAATCAGTAGGCCAGTATCCTAGAGCAGCAGCTAAAACTGCCATGTTGGAGATGGAGGCTGGAACACAAGGAGCATGGACTTAGATCTGAATCTCTCATCTGACACTTACTATTTTTTGGACCTTGTGTAAATCTCTGGGCCTCAGTTTCTCCGTCTGTAAAATGAAGGATTCCAGTTCTAATTCTGTAATGCTAGTTCTACAACTTCCTCAGGTGAAAATTCTCTTTCCCTCCTCAGATATTCTCAGGACACTTGCCCTCCAGGTACTTGTCAAATTCTGTTCTATGTCACGTTGATTTGTACATGTACCACTAACTTCCCATTTGATTGTAAGCGCCTTGAGATAAGGGACTCTGCTATTTTTTCATCATTTCATCCTCAACGCCTACCATAATGCCTTGTATATTGTTATACTGAATTTAAAATTCATTGAACTACTCACTTCTCAGGAAGTTGTAACATGAGGATGTTCATAGATTCATAAATTTTTTTAAATTAAATTTTGTGTTTTTTAAATTTATATCACTCATTTCCACAAGATTTTGAGTTAAATTTTCTCCCTGTCTTTCCCCTACCCACCACCCCTAAACAGCTATCCCACTGTATATCCCCTCCCCCAATCTGCTGTCTCCTATATTCTCCCCCAAACCCCCTCCAACTTTCCAGAAGGGCAAGATGGATCTCTATATACCAGTGCCTGTATATTTTATTTCCCAGTTGCATGTAAAAAGAAATAATAATAATAATAATATATATTTTTTAAACATTTGATTTTAAAATTTTGAATTCCAGATTCTTTCCCTTCTTACCTTGTCACCCACCCTTACTGGGAATATAGGCAATTCAATATAGGCTGTATATGTATAGCTAAGCAAAACATTTCCATAGTGGATATATTGTAAAAGACTGACTATATTTCCCTCCATCCTATCCCACCCCCCACTTGTTCTATTCTCTACTTTGACCCTATCCCTTTTCAAAAGTGTGTGCTTCTAACTTTCCTTCCCCCCCAACCTGCCCTCCCCTCCATCATCCCCCCTCTCATCCCCTTCCCTCCTACTCTCCTGTAGGGTGAGATACCCTATTTAGTGTGTATATCATTCCCTCCCTAAGTCAAAATCTATGAGAGTAAGGTTGACCCATACCCTTTCACTTTCCTGTTCTTCCCCTCCATTGTAACAGTTTTCCCTTGCCTCTTCTATATGAGATAATTTACCCCATTCTGTCTCTCCCCATCTCCTCTCATTATATTCCTCTCTCACCTCTCAATTTCACCTTTTAAATATCATCCCTTCCTATTCAAATGATCCTGTGCCCTCTGTCTATGTATACCTGTACACATATATACACACACTCACATATGTATTCATGCACCCATATACCCTCCTATATAGACATATATATGAATGTGTGTGTATACACACACACACATTTATATTCCCTTCAACTATTCTCATATTGAGAAAAGTTTCATAAGTTATAATTATCATTTTTCCATGTAGGAATGTAAATAGCTCAACTTTGATAAGTTCCTTATGATTTCTTTTCCCTGTTTACCTTCTCATGCTTCTCTTGCTTCTTGTATCTGAATGTCAAATTTTCTATTCAACTCTGTTTTTTTTCAGCAAGAATGCTTGAAAGTCCACTATTCCACTGAATGACCATATTTTCCCCTGAAACATGATACTCAGTTTTGCTGGGTAGGTGATTCTTGGTTTTAATCTCAGCTCCTTTGACCTCTGGAATATTGTATTCCAAGCCCTTCTATCCCTCAGTGTAGAAGCTGTCAGATCCTGTGTTATCCTGATTGTGTTTCCACAATATTGAAATTTTTTCTTCCTGGCTGCTTGTAATATTTTCTCCTTGATCTGGGAATTCTGGAAACTGGCTATAATATTCCTAGGAGTTTTCTTTTGGGGATCTTTTTCAGGAGATGATTGGTGGATTCTTTCAACCTCTATTTTGCCCTCTGGTTCTAAAACATCAGGGCAATCTTCCTTAAAAATTTCTTGAAGGATGATTTCTAGGTTCTTTTTTTGATCATGGCTTTCAGGTAGTCCAATAATTTTTAAATTATCTCCCTTAGATCTACTCTCCAGGTCAGTTGTTTTTCCAATGAGATATTTCACATTGCCTTCTATTTTTTCATTTGTTTGTATCTGTTTAATAGTATCTTGATTTCTCATAAAGTCACTAGCTTCTCACATCATTTCTCATAAAGTCACTAGTCATTTGCTCCAGTCTAATTCTGAAGCAATGATTCTCAGTGAGCTTTTGAGATTCTTTTTCCATCTGGCAAATTCAGCCTTTTAAGGCATTCTTCTCCTCATTGGCTTTTTGAGCCTCTTTTGCCATTTGAGTTAGTCTATTTTTAAGGTGTTATTTTCTTCAATCCTGTAACCAGTTTATATTTTTCTTGGAAGCTTTTAGTACAGGAGTTCTGACTTGGTTGTCTTCCTCCTGTTCCATGCTTTGATCCTTTTTGTCCCCCAAAAAGGAATCCAAAGTTGGATTGCTGTGCTTGCTTTGCTTCCTTTGCTAGCTCATGTTGCCACTCAATTATTCGACTTTTGAGCTTTTTGCCACAGTAGAACTCTGCTTCCAGAGAGGAAAGCTTTGTCCCAAATAGCTGGGGTTTTCACAGCTGCCAGAGCTATTAGCTGGGTGCTCTCTCTGAAGCCTCCACCCACTCTGGCACCTGGTCAAGTATCCCAGGACCTCCACCCTAGACAGTAATCCAGATCCAAGCAGGTTAAAGCAAGAGTAATTACCCCTCAGGATGGTCGCTTAGTCCCCCTACAATCTGCAGGCCAGGAGCTCTGAAGCAGCCAAGCTGCAGTGGCTGCCATGCCTCAGCCACTTCTTCCTCCAAGGGCAGAGGCTGGACCGCCCTCCCAGATGCCCTGTTCCCAAAGTCCACTGACCTCTCACTTTGTCTTTGGCATTTATGGGTTGATAAATCTGGAAATCACCACAGCTGCTGGTGATCCACTCTCCTGAAATCCACTCCAGAGTTGGGACCACCCTGAGGCTAAAACCATGGGCTCATGCAGGGCTACGCTCCCAGCATGCTGCAATGGACCCTTCCTGTCTGCCTGCCAGGCTGCCTTCAGCAGGAGGTTTCTCTCTGTCATTTTGTGAGTTCTGTAGCTCTAAAGTTTGTTTAGAGTCATTATTTATAGGTATTTGAAGTGGTTATGGGGGGAGTGCAGGGAGTTTTCCCACTTCTATGCCGCCATCTTGGTTCCGCCCCCAATTCATAAAATTTTAAAACTGGCAGTCATCTTGAATTCAACATGGAATGGTGAAAAGAGTTCTGGCTCTAGAAGCAGAGATCCATGCTTCAGATCCTGCCTCTGATGCTTACTACTTTCATAGTATCCTCCCTTGGCCTCAGTTTCCTCATCTGTAAAATGAGGAGGTTAAACTAGAATATATCTAATGTCCCATCCAGCTCTCAATCTATGATCTGATATCCTATAGTATGAAATCTTTTTCAGGTATGAATTGGACTAGATGTTTACTGAGGTCCTTTCGAACTCTGGGATTCCATGAATTAGCAAATGGAAAAACAGTACTCTGAATCCAGTAGGATAAAAAAGAGAGGTGCCATGAATACAATCCTTATGTTCCTTTGAGTTTCTGGATCTTCAAGGAGGGTGTTATTTTGTTTTCATGTGTGGTTTGGAACCCAAAGTGGATTTGGTTAAGGTGGTTGGGATGTTTGAGGAAGGGAAGGGCCAGGGGACTTAAAAGGTAATTACTACTTGTCTCCCAACTACAAGAAATGTGGACAGTTCTGTTCCAGCCCTGCTCTGTTCAACTGGACTCACCTCTGCTTCCAGGAAACATTGTTCGAATAAGCCTGGAATAAGTCCTTTCACATAAAGACTGAGGAATAAAAATTAAAGAAAATACATATGGCATAATTTGCCTTAATTGTCTGGGTCAAACCTTATTTTTCACTGTTCTACAATATCCCTTTATGTAATAATATTCATCTCTTCTACCCTCCAGCTGCCTGCTGTGCAAGAACAAGATTCTGATTTGATAAAAAGCCCTTCAGGGAACCACCTGGGTTTTAGTAGATACTGGTTGATTTTCCACTGAATTGGACCAAAGCAAAGGAGGAGAAGGAGAAGGAGAAGGAGACAGAGACGAAGAAACAACGTCAAACTCAGAAATAGGGACCACTAAACATACATAAAGATGTCTGCTGATGCAGTTTGACTTAGAAAATCATATATTAACATTATCAATGTTCTATTGTATTTTTATTTATTTTGTTAAGTATTTTCCAATTACATTTTAATTTGAGTACCACTGTATTTCCAAGCATTGGCTGCCATGTTTGAAATCTTTGTTGTACAGCCATTTTAACATCTTAAGACATTAAACACTTCACTCAAACAAACAGAGAATGCCTGTTTTCTGCTAGCAGCATCAATTATCTAATAGTCAAAACATGTCATCTGTCAATATGAAAGAGGCTATGATCACTTAGACTTGGGTGGGGTGGGGAAGGAAAGGAAACAAGCATTTATTAAGTACCTACTATTTGCCAAGCACTGTGTCAAGAGCTTTTTGTCAAGAGCTTTACCAATATTATCTTATTTGATACATGGGACAAATACAAATAAATGGACCAGCTTTGAAAAAAAATATCTGAAAAAGGTTAACCACAAAAATATTTTCACCCACTATGGAAAAAGATATATCACAAATCTCTACTTGTTAATTTGGAGAACAATCAGCTAACAGACCTATTTTCATTTTTAACTGGAGATAGTCTATGTTTCTGAATGAGACAAAGGTATTGTTGGAATAGCATAGTTGTATAATCTAGACTTACTCTTTTCAATCTACACCAGGAGGTCAGGTTTCCAGAGCAAGACTGATTATTCTGGGGGCAGCTAGATAGTGCAGTGAATAGAGCACCAACCCTGGAGTCAGGAGGACCTGAGTTCAAATCTGACCTCAGACACTTGACACTTACTAGCTGTGTGACCTTGGGCAAGTCACTTAACCCCAATTGCCCTGCCTGCCTCCCTCCAAAAGTAAAAAAAAAAAAAAAGTGATTATTCTTCCTCTTCAGGGCTCTAGGGGTATCTCTGAATGTCATGAGTCTTCTCTATTGCTATTGGCTCAAACCCTCATTATAGTATGTTCTTTTTTTTTTCATCACCATCTAAGGTTAGAGCTAGAAGGGTACCAAGAGGTTTTCTAGAAAAGTGACTTGTCCCAAGTCATAGGGTGAATTAATTAGTAGCAGAACTAGGTCTAGAAACCCAAGTGTCCTGACCCTCAGTCTAATCCTCTTTCCAATACATAATACTGTCTTCCATCCACAGTCATCATTATCAACAACCAGTCCATTCTATTTGCAAAAAACAAATTCGTCCTACTTATTCATTATATAGATCTTTCACATGTTTGATACTCCATCAGTGGAGACTGAGAATATTACCTCATGGCACTGTTGTATCGTTGGTATAGTTGGCACTACTCTCTCCATGTTATATATTCCAAAGTGCTAAAGTCACAGTTACCCAAAACTCAGGAAAGAAAGTTCTTCCCACCAAAGTCCTTGGGCATTGTCAAATGGTTTGATGTGAGATCTTTTTAGTGGAAATTAGATTAAAGAAGAGGCATTAGCATGGACCATGGGACCTTTCCATCTGACTAGTACCTGAAACCTTCTATGTTTATGGGCTCCTTTAAAAACAAGGACTATCTTTTTTTGTTTGCATCTCCAGCACTATAATAGCACAGCACTTTATGCTAAATGCTTAATAAATACAATTTTCATTCATTCATCCACACACCATATGTGTGTACTGCCCAATTCTATCATCTCTTTGTGGTCAGAAAGTCTTAATATGGAACTCCTTTGAACAGCAGCTCACCTGAAATTTAAGAGTCTTAGAAAGCTGTCTGAGTCACCGAGAGTTCAAGTACAATGGTCACTTGTCCATGTTAACAGGGCTAGTATACAAGTCACAGGCTGAACCTGAATCTAAATTTCTTGAATCCAAGTCTGGTTCTCTAGCTACTACCTATATGCTATGTCTCATCTCTGTAATACTAATGAAAAAGACTGAAATTTACCAAGTTGTGCAATTCATAGACATGTCCAGGGACAGATATAGAACCAAGTCTCATCTCATGAAAGGCAGTATGAAGTAGGGGAAAGGGTCTTAGGATTTTAGTTCTGGCTCTGCCTCTTACCAGATTGTCACCTTAATTCAAGTAATTTGAGCTCTCTGAGACTCAATTTCTTCATTGGTAAAGTTGCATTGGCATTTTCTCTAACTACCTACCTCATTCATGGTTCAGGAAACATGAATTCATTTGAAGCAGCTAGGTGCTTGCTTACAATTGCTTCACCTGGACTTTAATTATACTTTAATCATGTTAGTTCCACATTTTCCAGAATGGAGATAATCCTCCCTACATTATTATAGTAGGATCTTGTAACTGAAGGTCAAATGGACTATGTGGTAAGTGTTGAATGGAGAATGTATGGGACAGTGCTTTGTAATAATAGAATAAGAATTAGAGTGAACAATTGTAATGATTTAATTCAGTGACCTACAGCTACCTTTTCCTGTTCTCTGGATCAGCCAAATCGGATGTAAGCAGCTAATTTTTAGTATTCCCTTGGGGCTCTAAATCCTATGATCCTCTGAGATAAGCCGGGGAACCCAGAAAGGCTATTGAGATGTAAGAATGGACAAAGATAGAGATGGCTTGGTCTAGTCAGCATGCACACAAACCACATAGGGCTCCTTGGGTAGAAAGCCATGCTCACAGTGGGCAGAAAGTTGAAATAAACAAGGCAAGAGCTACTCTAGACTAAATTAGTGAGATGGAAGTGAAAGGAGGCTTGAGATCCTGGATTTAGAAGTGTATGGGATCTCAGAGGCCATCTAATCCAAGCCCATCATTTTACAGATGAGAAAACTGGAGAACTTGTTCAAAGTCATATAGGTAATATCAGAGGTAGGATTTGAATCCAGGTTCTCCAAGGTTTTCTCAAGAGGTCAGATTTTAAAAGGACAGTTATAAAAAATGGAAGGTTGATCAATGAAGGAAGGCAGGAAGGCAGGCAGGCAGGCGGGCGGGCAGGAAGGAAGGAAGGAAGGAAGGAAGGAAGGAAGGAAGGAAGGAAGG
>NW_027187372.1:2041848-2142259 GCF_028583685.1 Petaurus breviceps papuanus
AGGAAGGAAGGAAGGAAGGAAGGAAGGAAGGAAGGAAGGAAGGAAGGAAGGAAGGAAGGAAGGAAGGAAGGAAGGAAAAGGCCCCCAAACAGTAAGAATAGTGCTATAACAGCTAAAAATTCATTATGAAGTGAAGCCTGTAGAAATTGTTAAGGACAACAACAAGAAATAAGGCTTTTTGGCTCAGTCTATAACAGGAAGAACAAACAAGAAAATTTCATTCTGCGGTTGAAGTACATGACATAATATTAACTGATGATTGAGGAAACCAAACTGCTGAGCTCCTGTCTTAATTTCTTCTTCTTGAAGCATCTCTCAAAATCACCTTTCACAATTGGAAGACGTCTCAGAGGTCAGTTTGTCCAACCTGTGCCTGAAAATATATCCCCTTAACAATATACCTGACAAACTTTTGAAGATCTCACAAGAAAGGGAATTTTCTACCTCTCGAAGACAGTTTTTGGATAGTTCTGATCATTAGCAAGCTTCTCCTACTAAGCCTAAATTTGCCTCTGTAGTCCCACCTATTGCTCCTTGTTCTTCCTTCTTGCCCTAAGAAGAACAAATAGCAACCAGTATGGTGACTAATGGGGCTATGTGGTTCTAGGGCTATGTGGTTCTAGGGCTACGTGGCTCTGGGCAAGTCACTTAACAGTTATCCAGTCTCAATTTCCTCATGTGTAAAAATGGGGTGATAATAGCATCTATCTCACAAAGTTGCATAAGGATTAAGTGAATTAGCATAGGCAAAGTGCTTTGCAAATCTAAAGTGCTATATAAATGCTAACTATTATTATTCTGTATGATGGACCTTCAAATACTTAAAGATAGTTATGTTCTTGGACCTGATTCTTCTCTTTTCCAGGATAAAAATCCCCAGCTCCTCCAAAAGGCCTTCATTTGACAGGCACTCGAGGTCCTTCAAGCTTCTAACCACCCTTCTCTGGGCTCTCTCTAGCTTATGAATGCCTTCCTTAAGATAACAGTACTTCAAACTAAGCACAGTTAGACCATACTCCAGATATGGTCTAGCCAGAGTAGAGTAGGACCACAATTTCCTCATTCCAGATCTTTCTTAATGATGTCTAACATCATATGGGCTTTCTTGAATGTCATATCATCATATTGACTTATATTGTTGAGACTCAGATTCCCTGAGATCAGAACTGAAACAGCTCAAAGGAAATGCAGGATACACAAATTTAGAGAATCCACCCCAAATGTTCTATTTGTGCCCAACGTGTAACAGAGCATTCTGAGCTCTTATTGGTCTGATCAGTCACAGTCAGACACACTGAAACTTGAGGCTAGCATAGTGATGTCATTTTGGTCCCCTTCAAGTATGAAAGACAACAAGCAGTTCCGTATATCTCCAATAGCCTGTTGGACATTTCCATCTGGATGCTGTGTCAGCCTCTCAAATTCAACATGTCTACAGTGGAATTCATCATCATTGACTCTTCATGATCCATGAATTATCCATATTATCCAATATTATCTAATCAGTTAATAACATCTGCAGGATGTTCTTCCACTTTTCTGACAGTTTCCATTCATACTTGATGTGGACTGTCTTCTCTAGTCCATACTTCATACAGCTACCAAAGCAATCTTCCTAAGGCACAGGTCTGATCATGTTACTTACACCGGAGACCAAATTTTGAAAGAACTTCCACCCTGGAGCTCCAGGCCCCATAGCCACTGGGCCATCCACTACTGCCCTGAGGGTGCCCCTTTATCTTTTACCCTCTCCACTAATCCAGTCAATTCTCTACTCTATTGCCAAAAAGATATTCCTAAAGCAAATCTATGTCACATACACTGCTCCTTCAGTAAACTGATGGCTTATTACTACTTCTAGGATCAAATATAAAGTCCTGTGATTTGCATTTAAAGCCCTTCAGAAGGATGAAATAGTTAAAAAACAAACAAACAACCCCTTAATATCAAATTTCTCTGATAAGGACATATAGACATCCTAGACATATAAGCAATTTGCAGAAATACACATAACTAAAAGCCATTCCCCAATAGATGAAGAAATCAAAGAATATGAACAAACAGTTCTCAAAAGAAGAATCACAAAAACTAAGAACCACATCAAAGAATTCTCCAAATCATCAATAATATGAGAAACTCGAATCAAAGCAAGTTGGACATTCCATCTTTTACTCTGCAAATTGGCAAAGATGACAAAAGGTGGGAATCGTCAATGTTGGAGGGATCGTGGGTGGACTGGCCCAATGGTGCACTGGAGCTGGGAATCTGTACAACCATTTTAGAAAGCAATTTGGAATTAGGCAAAAAAAGTAACATTAATGGCCATATTCTTGGTCCTAGATCATCCATTACTGAGCTTATATACTAAGAAGGACTTTGATAAGAAAAAAATCCCCATACACAACAAAATTATTTATAGCAACACTTTTTGTGATAGCAAAGAATTGGAAACAAAGTAGATGATCATGGTAGTGGCTAGGTGACACAGTGAATAGAGCATTGGCCCTAGAGTCAGGAGGACCTGAGTCCAAATCTAGCCTCAGATGCTTGAAACACTAGCCATGTGACTTTGGACAAGTCACTTATCCCCAATTGCCCTCCGAAAGCAAAAAAAAAAAAAAGTAGATGACCATCAACTAGGGGGTGGTGAGACAAACAGTGGTACATGAATGGAATGGAATCTGATTATGCTAAAAGAAATGACAAATGTGATGACTGTAGAGAAACATGGAATGATCTACATAAACTGATTCAGAGTAATTAGATCCAAGAAAACAACATACACAAGGACTACAACAGAGTAAATGGAAAGAACAACCAGACATAAAAAAATCAAAACTGAATGTTGCAAAATTGTAAAGAACAAGCATAGCTCAAAAGAACAGATATGAGAAGACACTCCAACTCACCCTTTTGTAGAGGGAGGTCCACAAGTTGTAAATTTTCATATTTTCAAACTTATTCAGTATACTAATCAGTTATACTGTTCTCCCTAGCCCCCTTTCTTTTCTTTTCTTTCTTTTGTTTTTGTCTTTAAAAATATTATTTGTATTTCATGGCCCTCTGGAAAGGGAAAGGAGAGAGATACTGGAGAAAAATTTAATGTTAAAAAAATACATAAAACACTAGACAGATTAGATAGATAGATAAAACCTTTCACAACTTTGCCCCTTCCTGAGCTCCTTTTCAGTTTTCTTTTTGCCTTTTTTCTTTGGAGGGTAATTGAAGTTAAGTGACTTGCCCAAGGTCACACGGCTAGTAAGTGTTAAGTGTCTGAGGCCGAATTTGAACTCAGGTCCTCCTGACTCCAGGGCCAGTGCTCTATTCACTGTGCCACCCAGCCACCCCTCCTTTTCAGTTTTCTTACACCTTACTTCTCACCATCCACTCTACAATTCAGCAGCACTGGTCTTTTTGCTTTTCCTCAAACACTACATTCCATCTCTCCACTCTGTCTTTTTTTATTTTTTTTATGAAATTTTTTTTTAATTTTCTTATTTTAAGCAATCAGGGTTAAGTAACTTGCTCAAGGTTACACGGCCAGTTATTTTTGGGTGTGGTGCTGAGTGTCTGAGCCCGGGATTCGATCTCCAGGTCGTCCCAACACTGGAGCCTGTGCTCTTACTCGCTGAGCCACCTGGCCGCCCCTCCGCTCTGTCTTTTAGCTGACTATCCCCGTGCCTGGAAGGACTCCTGTTTCCTTAGGCTTCCTTGAAGGCTTAAATTCAACCTCCTTTGAGAAGCTGATAGATGAAATGAAGAGCATGTCCAAAAATACATTTATTTAGTTTAGTGTGAGAATCAGAAGGACCAATCAGATTCTATCTTGTGAATTCGGACTCCATCTTGTGCTGCCACATGTGTTCTCCTTCGTTTTGTTGTTTTTCCGTTATTCATCCATGGGGAAACTAGATTATATAAGCCACCTATTGTTTCATCTATGCAGGTAGATGTCATTCATCAACATCTTTTCATTTCATGAATACAGGACCCCGAAACCTACTTATCCCCCTCCCAAATGGACTGAAACTTCCTCTTTTCCCCTCTCAACTCAGAAAGCCCCTTAATATTCCTCCAATTAGAATTTAGATTACCTAATTTTGTGTTCTGGTTTGTATTCTGATTGTTTTTGTTATAATTAACTGGACTTTTGATCTTATTTGATTAATTGGGAGTTCTTTGTGTATAAAAATCTTCTTTACTCTGTATTCAGGGTCTCTGTATTAACTGGGGAGTACACTGACACATTCTTTCTGACTGCCTAGCCAATAAATCACTTATTTAAGGCTCAGATTATTTCCTTAGTTATTGTGGCAAAGCTTTTCCAGGACCCTCTCCCATTCCACACTCCCTCCCTGTTTGTGCCTTCTCTCTGAGATTATGTTCCATTGACACTATATGTATCTTATATGTACAATTTTTTGCATGTTGTCTCTTCCATTAAGCTATGAGCTCCTTGAGTTCATGCGTTTGCCTTTCTTTTGTATGCCTGGTCTTATCACATTTCTGGATCTTAATAAATGCTTATTAACTGACTGATTACTTTCCTTCCCCTTCCTTTTACTTCTGAAACCATGAACCAAAATCAAGCCAAAGCTATTATTGTTCTTGAATGGGGTGTGCCAGTCTACTCCCATTGGCCCCACTCAAAAACCTGTAACTCTCTGTGGCCAAAGTGCCTTTCACTGACATCTATTTCCCGATATTTTATGCATTATTTCTCTAATTAGAAAATAAGTTTCTTGGGGCGGCCAGGTAGCACAGCAAGTAACGGGATGACCTGGGGATCAAATCCGGGCTCAGACACTTAGCACCCACCCAGAAACACCTGGCCGTGTAACCTTGAGCAAGTTACTTAACCCCAATTGCTTAGGGGCAGCCAGGTGGTTCAGCAAGTAAGAGCACTGGCTCCAGTGTTCTGGGCTCAGATACTTAGCACCACACCCAGAAATAACTGGCTGTGTAACCTTGAGCAAGTTACTTAACCCCAATTGCTTTAAAAAAAAAAAAGAAAAGAAAAGAAAAGAAGTTTACTGCAGTGGGACTTGGCTTTACTTTTGTACTTGTGTCCTTAAGTCTTAGACTCTGGTGCTTGACACATAATCAACAAGTTATTTATTATGCACATAATTAGTACCAGGCACTGTGCTAAGTATCTGGGATACAAAATTAAAAAAGGGCAAAAATATGGTCCCTGGTCTCAAAGAACTCACACTGATGGAGACAACATGCAAATAACTATGTATGTGTAATATATGAGGCCTCATGGTTTGTGAGATCCCATGGACAGCAAGGGCTGTCCTCCATCCTGTGTCATAGGGGTGTCATTGTTTGGCTTGAAGAGAGGTAGAATAAACATCTCTAACCTCCTTTCCCCAAACTCTTCTCCAAGGGAGACTTCCATTCCTTCCAGAAGGGGAAGCAGGAGGTTTTCCAAGGCTTGACCATTTTCCCACCAAATGCCAGTTTCACAATGAATGCACATAGCAAGTCACAATGAATTCCATTTATCTAAATCATAGCAAGACAGATATGAGAAAAGGTAAACATGGGAGAAAATATACCAGATATTACAGAAAGAAGGAGCTGTCCTGTTGGGAGTGAGATAATTCAGTTCAACCAAGAGACAGCCCTGGATCTCACCCAAGGATGAGAAACTTCCTAAAATTCTAGTAAGCTAGATGTGAATTGGGAAATGATGGAGACTGCCAATGTCCCAGAGTCTTTTCCTTCAGCAATCTGAAGTGGGGTTGGCCTCTTCCATCATCTTCCATCCTCTCAAAGCTGAAAACCTGAAAGTGGTTGGAATTTGCTATCTCTCACAACTCTGCCCACCTCTCACTCAAGGCAGGGCATTCATCTCCACCAATAAGTAGCTTTGTTTTTGTTGTTGAATCTTTTCAGTATTGTCCAACTTTTCACAACTGCACTTGGGGTTTTCTTGGCAAAGATACTGGAGTGGTTGGTCATTTCCTTCTCCAGTTCATTTTACAGATGAGGAAAACTGAAGCAGATTTAAATGACTTGCCCACCGTCACTAGTAAGTGTCTGAGCTAGATTTAAACTCAGGTCTCCCTGACTCCAGGCTTAGAACTCTATCCACTGTGCCAACAATAAGAAGAGAGTCCCAGGGGCGACCAGGTAGCACAGCAAGTAAGAGCACTGGCTTGTGTCAGGATGACCTGGGGATCGAATTCAGGCTCAGATGCTTAGCACCCACCCAGAAACACCTGGCCTGTAACCTTGAGCAAGTTACTTAACCCCTATTGCTTAAAAAGAAAAAAAGAGTCCCATATCAGTGGGACTTGGGACAGGGGTTACATACATATAAGGTATACACTGTATAATGTAAATGGAAAGTAATTTTAGAGGGAAGGGACTGAGGTGGGGATGGAAGATGGAAACTAGAAGAGGCTTCTAAAGAAAATAGGTCCCTGAGTCTTGAAGGAAGCCTAAAAAGCTATGAATTGGAGGTTAGTGGGGAGATCATTGTAATCCTGGGGGACAGTAAGTGAAGGAAAGATACATCATAGGGAGAGATGGAACATAATGTGTTAGGATAGCAAGTAATTTGGTATCACTGGATAGTAGAAAGAATGGTGGGGGAAAAAGTATAAGACTGGAGAGTTATGAAAGGGCTGGTCAGTCAATAAATGTTCATTAAAGTCTACCATGTGCCAGGCACTGTGCTAAGTACTGGGGAGATACAAAGAGAGGTAAAAGACAGTCCCTACCCTCAAGAAGCTCACAAACTAACGGCGGAGACAACAAGTAAACAAATAGGTACAATCAGGAAATTGTACAAATAAAATAATGAACAGAAGGAAGGCAGTAGAATTAAGAGGGTTTGGGGGACAGAATCCTATAGAAGATGGGATTTTAGTTGAGACCTAAAGGGAGCCAGGAGACAGAGATGAGAAATGAGATCATTGCAAATAGGGTGGACATCTGGTGAAAACGCCTAGAGCTGAAAGGTAGAGTGTTTTGTTCATAGAATAGGCAGGATGCCAATATCACTGGATCCAACTTGGGTCAAGTTATAAAGGGTAAAATACCAAACTGACCTTTAATCAATCATTTAATTAACTGACATAGCAAGCACTTCATAAATGCTTTTTCAAAAAAAGCTTCAGAAGTTCTCCTTTGTTTCTAAGATAAAATGCAATCTCCCCAATCCAGCATTTATGTTTCTCCACAGTTTATGACCTTCCCATTGCTTCCTTCCATTCCAGACAAACTGGACATACCATCAATTCCTCTGAGCATTCATACAAGCAACCACCACCCCAGGCTTGGGATGGGTTCTTTTCTCACCTCTCTATCTTTTGGATTCTTTATCTTCCTTTTAGAATCTGCTCCAGCGCCATCTTTTTCTCATAGCCTGCCCTGATCCTAGTTCCTAATGTTGCTTCTGAGTTCAAATATTCCTAGAGCACATTGTCTAAACTCTCTTTGCTCCTTATAAGCATATTTATCAGGGCTACAGAAACGTTCATCCTACCCTAGCCTACTAGGGTCTATATAAGCTCCTTGTGGACACAGAAGTTTTCATTTTTGACTTGAGAACCAGGGCAAGCAATTAATAGATATTTATTATATTGTTCAATGGTAACCTCCTTAGGGGAAAGCAGCATGAATTGCCTACAAGAAATAGAATGGGAAAGATCACTACTGAGGATGGTGAGTCAGGAGATGCTTTAGGCAAGAGGTAGCATTTGAAGTGGATTTAAATGAACTGAAAATAAGGTGAAAAGTGGAGGAAGGATATTTCGGGGAGAGGGAACAGTGTGAGAAAAAGCATCAAGATAGGGAAGCCCAGGAGAGAGAGCAGAGTGAGCAAAAGTGTAGTGGAAAAAATCAAAGTAGGAGGCAGAAGATCTGGGTGAGAATGCTCCCTGATGCTTGCTGCTTGGTACTTATGGGACCCCACTGGGCAATTCTCTTCACTTCTCTGGTCTCAGTTTCCTCATCTATAAAGTCAGTGGGTTTTTCTATTCTGACCTCTAGGGTTACTTCAACCTCTAAATTCTATACTTTTCTGTTGTGTAATCTATCACAGATACAGGGAGGATGAGGCAATTGTTTCTGTTGCAAACTAGGTCATTTTTTTGCCTCTATTCTTACCTAGCCTTTAAATACTGAATGTATGTTGACTCAGACAAACTGAGACCTGGGAAAGACCTTAGCTTAAAAAGAAAGGCTGAGGTCTCCACTGCCTCTGGGGCCATCTCCTGACCTATGTCTGGCCACTGGACTCCAAATGACTCTGGAGGAGAGAGAGAGGCTGATGATTTTTCAAAGCTCTGCCTCATTCAAATCTAGTTCATTTGCAAATAAAGACATGACCCTCCTGATGTCACTGGTCCTCTTCAAGAATGAACGAACAACAAACAAAGAAGGCTGAAGATAGTTCATTTTGGTCACAAGTGTAAACTACACAGGAGAATGATGTAAAATATAATCAGAAACAGACATATGTCCACAAAGAACAACTCATAACAAATTAACCTAATTCATTTTTTGATAAGATTATATTAGAAGGGTATATCAAAGTTGCTATAGGCAGAACCTATTTTGATTACAACCAAGGCTTTGATAAAAGTTCCCCAATAGAGTATAAGCTCCTTTAAAAAATTAAGATTTTATTGATGTCTTTTATTTTTCACTTTACCATAGTTTCCCCTTGGATCCTACTGAACCCTTTCCATGGAGCCATCCCATCTAACAGATACATTTTAAGACAAAAAGAAAAAGAGGGGGGAAAGTAGCATATCTCATTAATTCACTTAAAAAATCTGAAAGTATGCACAATGTAGAACAATTATGGACCTCCTGTCTATGAAAAGGATTGAGATAGGAGTGTCTTCTAACATCTCTTCTTTTGCGCCATGCTTATTCTTTATAATTTTGCAAATTCAGTTTTATTTATTTTTTTATTTGTAATAATATTGTTCCTCCATTTTTGTCATTTTTGTTTTTGTTTGTAAGGCAGCTAGGTGGTTCAGTGGATAGAACACTGGGCCTGAAGTCAGGAAGACCTGAGTTCAAATGTAGCCTCAAATACTTACTACCTTGTGATCCTGGGCAAGTAAATTAACTTCTGCTTGCCTTAATTTACTTGAGAAATGGCAAAACACTCAAATATCTTTGCCAAGAAAGCCCCATGTACACCATTGGGTGTTCTATGGTCCACAGGGTCATGAAAAGTTGGACACAACTGAACAGGTCCTTAAGTATATTGATTTCTTGGATCTGCTTACTTCACTCTGAATCAGTTCAGGTAGATCATTCCATACTTCTCTGTATTCATCACATTTGTCATTTCTTTTAGCTATTATAGCCCATTCCATTCATTTACATGATTTGTACAATTATTCCTCAATCTGTGGCCATCTACTTTGTTTCCAATTCTTTGCTGTCACAAAATGTGCTACTATAAATATTCTGGGTTGTATGGGGACTTTTTTCTTATCATGGCCTTCTTGGAGTATAAATCTAATAACAAATTTGTCCCAAGAGTATGGACATTTATACCATTTTTTTTTTGCGTAATTACAAATTGCTTTCTAAAATGGCTGTTCAGATTCCCAGCTCTACCAACAATGCACCAGTGTGCCTATCTACCCACAATCCCTCCAATACTGATGCTTTCCTCCTCTTTTGTCATCTTTGCCAATTTGCAAAGGGTTTTTGAAATGGAATGTCAATATTGTTTTTATATGGATTTCTCTTATTATTGATGATCTGGGACATTATCTGATGTAGTTGGTAATTTTTAGCAATTTTTTTTGAGAACTGTTTATATTTTATTGGAAAATAACTATTGGTGTTATATATGTAGCACAGCGATATAGTGTTGGGCCTAGAATCAGGAAGACCTGAGTTCAAATCTGGCCTCAGATATGTAGCTATGTGAGCCTGGACAGTCTCTTTACCCTGTTTGCCTCAGTTTCCTCATCTGTAGAATGAGTTGGGGAAGGAAATGGCAAACCACTCCAATATCATTTCTAAGAAAAATCCAAAAGGAGTCACATAGAGTTGGACACAGTTGAACAACAACAAACATATATGTAACTTGAGTCTCAGTGCCATGAGGATATATCAATACCTCTCAGCTGTGTGAGAGGCAAAGCTAAGTTGGGAAGAACAGGAGAAAACAGAGTTTTAGTCTCTTGATTCTTCAAGACCTACAGTCACTTCAGGTACCTTTTGAATTATAGCTTTAAAAGAAAATACTGACAATTCAGCAGCCACTTCAGGTTGCTAAGGGGAGAATAATACTGTGGGAAGAAGTTCACATGGAAGGAGCTGGTGGGCTCCATCATACCCCTATCTCCAAGTGGATACTTTAGAAACTTCAGGGCATTTCCCCTTGGATGACATCTGAGCTGAGTTCTCAAGACCAACAGTGGGTTCCTTCACTCTGTATTGTTCAGTCTATATTCTCCTATGTACATTTTCCCTGATTTCTTTTTTGCTATCCACTTGGATAAGTGGGTTTCTTAGCTGCTTGCTATAAGTATTCATTGTAAAACTGATATTTGGTAGGAAGATAATCAAGTCTTGGATATAAAGCTTGGGATCTTTCTTTCCCCAATAATGAACAGAAATCAGAAGTTTAGCTTAAAATAGAAAATCACATCCCCAAACCAATAATATTTAAAGGAATAGACAGATATAATTATAGCCTGATTCATTCTCTCTCTCTGTCTCTCTCCCTCCCCACTTTACAAGGTAGTGAGTCTACCCTTTCCCTTCCCCGCAAATCCAATTTGAAATGTTTGTGGAAAGTCTAGATGATCAGTCCAGAGGAATACTCTGGGGGAAAGGGAGATTCCTACACTGGGTAAGACATCAGCTTTAATGGCCCCTTCAAATTCTATAACTGAATGCACATCAAAAAATTCTTTTAAAAACAAAAGCCAGGGTGGTGGGAGATTTTGTTAACTGAGAAAAAATTAATTAAAAAAAAAACAGAGATTTTTTTGTTCACTTTTATTACTTGATTTTTAATTGAGAAAAAATTAATTTGAGGGGGGAAAAGCCAGGACTAGCCATAATCTCAGCGCACTGGGACGAGAGGGAGGGAGGGAGCATGTGCATGCCACACACAGCTTCCTAGAAAACGGGAAAGAAAAAGTGTCTTTTCCACTCTCCAGGCCCCAGCCTCCCCAGCTCCTTTCCTGTCTCGGTGAAGTCAGTTTGCAGGTGTGAGGGCCAATGGGCGTCAAGAAACAAAGTCAAGTGTGTTTGTTTTCCCCAGAGAACACAGTGTGCCACGCTGGCTGCTTGTCCTTCCTCCTCCTACCAAGCTGCCGCCTCCTTGAACTGGGGAAACAGGAGCCTAGCCCACGGGCTGCTGGCTTTTGGCTGCTGCCTCCAGGCTCTCCACAGAGCCTGCCCCTCCCTCCCCTGGGTGGTGGAGGAGGAGGAGACTTTAGGGGAGGGGGGGGAGAGGAGGTGGCCTAGGAGAGGGAGGGGAAGGGAAAGGAGGAGGAAAACAACAAATGAAGAGGCATGGCACCCCTCTCCAAACAAGGCTGCTGCTGGGGCTAGGGTAAGATCCAGAGCCTGGCACACTGTCTTAGACGGGGAGGGGACAGGAGAACCTGGGCAGGAACCCTTCAGGTCACTAACTTGGGGATTTAAACCCTAGGGTAGAAATAAGCAGCAAAGAAAAAAAAGAGAAGTGTTTCCCCATTGCCCTTTCCTCCTCTTTCTCTATTCCTTTGTCTCTTGTTCTTCTGTCCATGTTTCTCTCCTTGCCTCTCTTCCTCTTTCTCTTCCTCTCCCCTTCCCTCCGGCAGTGACCTCTAAATTGGCACAGTGTCATTCTTCAAGATGTGAGTTACATAATGTAGCTTATGAAAACAAAATTACCCCAAGCTTGCCAGCCTGGGTAAAGCCCAGAGTGAAAAGAACACCCATTTGGCTAAAGGCTGCTCCAGGAAAGGATGTCCCTATTCTGACTCCTCCACAGACTAACCTCACCATGGGATTGGGGTTTTCAGGCCTGAAGCACCAGAGACCAAGAGGAGAGGGGAGGAAGAGGATGGAAGGGAAAGAAAGAGAGACAGAGACGGACAACACCAAGAAGGAAGAAACAGATAGGCAGACAGAGAGGAAGAGTTAGGGACAGAAAAAGACAAAGACAGAGAAAGACACAGGGACAGTGAAAGAAATAGAGAAAGACAGAGGTTCAGAGAATCCAAGGGGTAAAGGGGGAGTGAGACAGATGGAAAGAGAGAGAGAGAAGTGAAAGAAATAGAAAGAGACAGAGGGGAGAGAAAGATGGGAAGAAAGACAGAGGCAGAAGAGAGAGAGACAAGAGAGAGAAACCTCAAAAATAAAGCAGAATAAACAAGCTAGAGAGGGAACTAACGAAGGATGTCTCCATTCTTCCCAAGTTGTCATTGGGCTTAGGCCTCTCAAACAGCATCTTCCCTGACAAGTATCTACAATTCAATTTAGTGATATTTCCTGGAGGTTTTGAGGCTGTGTATAAAATAGCACCAAACAAATGCTTTCAGGACCTGAAAGTAATTGTTCTAAGGTAACTTTGGCTGTTGGGAGACTTCAAAAGTCCCTGGCACAATCTATCCCCTCCTGGCAGTCAGCAGGAATGGACAGAGGAAGGAGGCCTTTGGGTGATTGTCTCCTTCCCATGGTGGCCCCCTGACACAAGAAAAAGGATTTAATGGAGGAGAATTAGGTCATTAATCAATGCTAGAGCCCAAAGGGACCTCAGAGATTACATAGTTCAATCTTCTTATTTTACATATTATTAAATACACAGACAAATTGACTGGTTCAAGGTCACCCAGATACATGGTAAGAGTTGGATCTGGTCTTAAAATACTTGAGTTGAAGTTCCCTTCTTTTTCCATTCATGCCACAGGAGGAAATGGGAGCCAGTGTCAGATTCAAAGATGATGCAGAAGGGGTGGGTTAGGGAGAGTGAGGTTGATGGCATATAATGGAAGAACTGAAAGGGACCTTCAGGATAATTTAATCTGAACCACTTACATAGTAGGTGCTCAAGAAATGTTTGTTAATTGATTAGTTGATTGAATTGTAACCAAATCCATGGCTACCAAAAAGAAAATGTCAGTTTCCTTATGGCTCCAACCCCAAACACCCCAAATGGTTGACACTCCACTTTTTGTTTATTCTACCCTTCCTCTCATAAGATTGTAAATTCTTTGAGGTCAGAGACTCCTTTGCATTTGGTAACATTTAGTAGGCTGCTTAGCACATAGGAATTAATCAATTCATGTTTTGTCATTTATTCAAGACTCCTGTCTTTTGTCCTCTGATAAATACTTCTCTGGAGTTCATCCAGTGAGCTGGAGATGTATCTTTCCACTTTGCATGAGTACTGATGAAGAACACAGACTCACTCTCCACTATCAACTTTTCTTTAGGTCATACATGAGTTCTTTCACCCCCACTTCTGCTGAGTTCTCCCTAGGTAATAGCCTAGAACACTACCTTCTGGGGACCTCAACTTTCGCTTTGGTGTTCTTCCATCCTTTAGAGTCAGAAAAACTCATTGGAAGATTTTTGGAATTAGAAATACAGGCCTTTGTGTCATTAAAAGCTCTGAGCAACTGCCCAAAAGCAATTCAGTTCTGGCCCCAGCTGACTATTCGTGCCATCTGTCCAAGATATACTCATAGTGACTCCAGCTCTGTGGAGTTTTCATTCGCTCACATATCACAGAAAAGCCAATAGACTTGACCCCTCTACTAGATTTATTCTAAACTTGTTTAGTTGGGACTAAACTCATTTGCTTGATGATGAATTTAATTTAGGAGGTTCTGAAATGTTCTAGGTCTTAATATAATCAGTAAGATGTCACTCATGTGATATGTAGAACCTCACTATCAACAGAATATAAATACCTTGAGGGCAGGAATGGCTTTCCTAAATTTATTCTCAGGAAGATTTTGTAGAAGCTGGCATGTGGGGCAGAAGTGATTCTGAAGTTTTCTTAATCCATTTTTTTGGGGGGGGAATAACAATTAGATTTCATCTGTATTAAAAGGTTTGTGAAGGTTGGGATAGCCTTATAGTATGATTTGCTGAGGGCCCTCAACCCCTCCAGACTTCCCTGCTAGGAAACTGGGAAGAAAGGTGTTTCCCAACATCTAAAGTGGTATTTTAATATAGTAGAAAGCAAATTGATTTCTCAAGAAGAAAACCTTTTCAAATTTCAACTCTGATAATTTTCTCATTTGTAAAATGGGAATAATCATATCTGTCTCATAGGTTTGAGTTGTGTTTTTTTCCCAATGAGAATCAATAAATATACGTGTAGAACACAGACTCCGGAGCAACTTTCCCAACTCCCATTCCCAATGGCAGCCTGGGGCCACAGAGTATTGCTATTACTTATCCCCTCAGAGACTAGGAGTTTTTTTTTCTACTGCTAAACATAGCTCATAAGCCCCAACCAGTACACTCTCACCCAGGGAATTGGACTTTGGTGTCTATAGAGGTTTCTAGCTCTAGTGCTCTAGTTCAATGATCTGAGCTCAAATCATTTCATTTCACAAAACTGAAGTCCAGAAGTGTGTTACATGACTTGCCCAAGATACACAGGTAGTAAAACAAGGGAGTTAAAATTGAAAACGAGGTCTAATTCCTACACAATCTAAAGTTCTTCTCCTGACTGATATATTCTGTACAACAAAGTCCAACAAAAAATGTAAATGCTTATTATGTCTAATAGATGCACTCAAATCCCATGTCATTTCCCTAACAATGATAGCCTTTTCTTTCAGGATGGGGAAAGAGCTGTATGTATTTAGATAGATAGATAGATAGATAGATAGATAGATAGATAGATAGATAGATAGATAAATAGATAGATAGTGGATATAGTGCTGGGTCCAGAGTCTGGAACATTCATCTTTTGGAGTTCAGATCTGGACTCACACACTTACTAGCTGTGTGAACCTGGGCAAGTCACTTAACCCTGTTTGCCTCAGTTTCCTTTTCTGTAAAATTAGTTGGGGAAGAAAATTTTAAAAACCACTCCAGTATCTTTGCCAAGAAAGCCCCAAATGGGGTAAGGAAGAGTTGGACAAAAACGAAAAAACATTTAGATACAGTTGAGAGGGGTCAGGAACAGTGAGATGCCACATCTTAATACGTTTTGCTTTATACTTTCAAAATGTACAGTTTAAGGATTACTTGTAATTTTCTTTTGAATACCTCCTCTTGCTGCTAGGGCTGGTGAGGACTGAAATGACTAGCATCTGATGGATCTGGGTGGAGATAATTACAGTTTGTGAATTGGAGATGCCTAATTTTCTAAGATAACCAACTACATAAAGCATAATGAATCCCTTTGGGAAGCACCATTCCACCACTTAGATAGGGTACTTCACAAAACAAACTGACTCTCCAGTCCCAGTTCATCATTTCAAGAAAACAAAAATACCTCCATTCTCCATAGTATCCTGGCCCTTTCTTCCCCATCCCCCCTCACAGTTTTATATTGAACTTCTTTGACTTCTCCACAATGTCCCCAGTAAATTCATCTTTGGGAAATATCATCTTGTAAGTTCCAATCAGCCTTAATAGCTACATCCCTTCTGTCCTCTTTTATTGGAGAATGGAACCACCAACTCCTTAACCTCCACTAAGGTAAGACTGCAGATACATCTCATTTCCCACCACAGCACTCATTTTTTGATTTCTTTGATTCCTCCACCTGGCCTTCCACTATCCCCTCCCCACGCCTCCACTGACACCTTCCCCAACCCCCACCCTTCAGCTCTCTTTTGTGTCCTCCCCCACCAAAATTAAGTTCCTTGAGGGCTGGGAGTGTCTTTTTAATTTTTTTTTTTTGTATTTGTATCCCCACTTAGCACACAGCAGGCACTTAATCAATGATGATCTTCTATAAACCAGAGTGATAAGACTTTTCTTTTAAAGATTCAAGATTAGAAGAAAGGGATTCTTTAATATCCCAGCCTTGAGAGTAAGGGTTTGTTTGCTTGTTTTACTAGTCAAGCTAGGAACAAATTGGTTTGACAAAATACAAGTGGAGAGTTGCAGTCTTGGTATGCAACTATTTTAAGTCGTTTAATGCCAGGAAACCAAATCAACAAAAGTCTTGCTGAGCACAAGATAGTGGTATTAGCTGCCTAGATTCCTAAATTTCTCTTTAGATTTTGGACTTTACTGGCCCAAGTGTCTAGTGACAAAAAGGGAAGGATTCATCCAAAACCTCATTGGTGTAGGAACTGGAACAGGTCATTAAAGATGTTACCTTTTAGCACCTACACTTTCATCTTCTGGGTTTGTGCTATGCCTGACTGTTTAATCTTTTATCTCAACAGAATTCAATGGAACATATTACTGACATCTGGAGTGGGTCGGGTTCCTTAAGCTACTATTGTCCTGGGCGTGGCTCCCTGTTTGACAGTGATAAGTTATCAGTTAAATGAGCCAGGAGCCACAAAACAAAGAAATTTGGGTTGGTGGCTGGGAGCAAATGCCAGGTAGATAGGAATATGGTAATTTCTTCCTACTCTCATTCTAGTATCCCTTTCCCCAAGGCAAATTAGAACCAGTGAAATGAACTAGAATTCCAGGGTCCACTTAAAAGTTTTAAAGCTCAGCTAGGAGAGTGGGTGACAAGAGATGGCTAGGTGATTGGTTGAACAAACAGACACGTTTTGGACAGTAAGCCACATTAACTACCCAGATCCTACATCTTCTGGGAGTGACATTAGAAGGTTTGAGAGAAGTCATCCACTTAGTGGGTATAACACCCAGAGATTCATTTTGTACTACTTTTGCTAATCTCTATTTTCTGTTGCATTTTCAACTACTGGTCACATATAATGCAACTAGTAACTTTTTTTTTTAAAGTACTATGTCAACAGGGAAAATAATACCAGGACTGGTAGGCAGTCTAGGTCCACATTATTGGGTTACTGAAAGGATCAGATAGAGCTACAATTTGGAAGCAATCTTAGTCCAATCCCTCATAATGCCACCAAAATTAAGAGTCAGGAATGGTAAATAACTGAGGTCAGGCAGATATATTCAATCACTAGACACCAGGTCCTGCCTCCAACCACCACCCTCTCTCCCCCCCAGTACTTCACTAAGGGGAGGGACTGCTTTTTATATTTCATGCCAAAATTAGTAAATTTGAACTGAATTCTACAAATTCCATTGAGAGTAGTTTTCCAAAGAGCAATGAAAGTTTTATCAATGGTAGGAATACCCAGACAAGGCCTGGAGGCTTTTGAAAGACAAAAAAAAGTCTCCACCGACACAAACTCTCCAGCTATTATGCTGAGATTAAGTACACAAATATCTATTAGAGGCAAGAACGTTTCAAGTAAATTCACTATTTAATGGTAAGACTTCTCGTAAAACAGAGGTAATAAGACCTTTTTCTTTGAAATGATGACAATAGCATCCCTAAGTAGTACGTTCAGATAATTGTTTAATTTTCTAGTTCTCAAAAACCATCAGCTCCCAGGCAGCAGTGAGCTCCTTGGAATTTGTAATTTGAAGAAATAAGATGGGGGCCCTCTTTTTTTTGTAAAGGGCATTCAGAATCTATCTAATCCTATATAGGGATATACAAAACTTGGTGAGAATGTCAATGGAAATGATTCTGAAAACTCTTGGGTTGGTTTACCAGAGCTATCCTAGCAATTAAGTAGCTTGTTTAAAATACAGCAATACCAAGTGCTGAATATGCTGTCCATATCCATGAGAATTCCTCGTGGCAAGGGTAAGGAGTAAAAAAAACTAGCTGGAGGTCAAAGCCAGGAAATCCACACAACAGTGTCCAATGGTGCCCAACTAACCAAGTCAGTAATGGCATAATAAACCATAGAGACCAGCAAGGGGAAGAGCTAGGGATTTGGGTTTTTTTTGTTTTTATTATAAAAGGAAAAAAAACTATCAAATCTTTTGACAAAAATGCAAAGGAAGATCTGGCAATCAGAAAATACCAGGGTACAAAATCACAATGTCTGAACCCAGCTGTCAACCCCAACCTCATCACTAAAAGACAGTTAGGCAAAGGGATGGTTTGAGTGTACTAGGGCATTACATGCATGCAACTCTGAAAAACTGTACAACTTAGAAACCCTATAAACATTAGAATCTAAAATTGTTTTGCCTTTATAAAGGTTTTTTTTTTTAATATATCAAAAGGCCTGCTTTAGTGACATGCTAGTCCCACCAGAAAATAAACACCCACAACCCCCTCCCCTGCCTTGTCAGTAACATGGTTAAGTTGACCAGCCAACTCACACTTTATCACCCCCCCAATCCCTCCCCTCCCTCATATGTGCGCTTCATTCGATGTGTGCTTGTTACAAATCACAGCCACCCAGTGCTTCCTGCTGCCTTTACCTGTGACTACCTCTACATGGACAGGCAAGAGGGTAAGCTGAAAGATGATCAGCCACCAAAGCAGGCTTTTTTCAACCGATTCCCTTCTAGTACAGTCTTTTCTTCTCAGCAGGAGCTCCCTGCCTCTGACTACACCCTCCCACCTGCTTTGCCTCTCCACCCCCACCCCATGTACATATAACCCCATAAGTTTTTTTTTTTGTTTTTAAATTTAAATATAAAAATACTACTCTGCTTTGGGTAAAGGGAGGATGAGTGGGCAAGGAGGTTCCTTTTCTCTTTTCTAAAGCTGAGCAGTCCCCATTGGTTCACAAAGCCTACAGACTAACTTCTGGCCAAGAGTTCCCACTAGGCCAGGGAAAATATAAAGAGACCCATACAGCTAGAAGACAAAGGGTTTGTTTTCCTGTAAGCTGAGACCACCACCCCTTACTAATTCTTATATTTTAAGAAAAGTAGATTAGAGTCCCATCTTTTAAGAAAAGTAGATTAGAGTCTCATATGAATTTAATACTCTTCTCCCTCCCTTCCAAAAAACTCAGTAAATTCCTCCTTCTGCCCACCTTCTACTCTTCCACAACCCTCCCATCTCAAAGACTTATTCTTTTATTTTTTTTTTCCTGGAAGTCACAAGTCTCTGTTGATGTACAAACTTGATTAGATGGAAGCAGTGGTTATGTTCCCCAACCCCTTTTTCCCCACTAACATACTATTTCTCAGTCTTCAAAAAAGTCAATGATGGGAGAAAAAAGATTAAAAACATCCCCCAACCCTACTCCCCTTCCCCCACGAAAAAAAGCAAGGAGTTATCTGTGGGCACAAAAAAACATGGTATTTTGTGCCCTGAGTTACATCTAGTAGGGAAAATTGGAAGAGGGGAGAGGTGAGGTGGAAAAGGGCATGAGAAAAGGGTTATGGGGTGGGGGATACATAAGGTATCTGTAGGTCTAGTCCACTTAGTTTTTATACTGAAAAGGTTCTTCTCCTGTCTCGTTGAGGAGACAGGTACGGATAAGTGCCTCTGTCACTGCGTAAGGGTCACAGTTGGCAGAGGGGCGGCGATCTTCAAAGTAGCCCTTCTTGTCCTGCCCAACCATCCGGGGAATTCGGATGCTAGCGCCGCGGTTGGCCACGCCAGCAGAGAACTCGTTGATGTTGGATGTCTCATGGAAACCTGTCAGGCGACGGGCATTGTCCAGACCCCCCTTGGGGTCATAAGCTCTGATGTGATACTTGTGTCTCTTACTTAGTCTCTCGATGGCTTCTTCAATAAACCTGAAGAAAAAGTATGTGCAAGGTCAGCTCAGAGAATTCCCAATGAAAGGCAAAGAACCGGAAAAAGGAGCTAATATGGAGATTAATATGTTTCTAAGTTTAAAAGGTAAAGGATTAGAACACTTCTGTCAATGTTCAAATCTGAAACAGGAGTTCTCAACCTGGGTTTCTCCCCCCAATGTTTTTATTTCATTAAATATTTCCTAATTAAATGCACAAAACTTTAGCATTCATTTTTTAAAATTTGAGTTCCAAATTATCTCCCTCCTTGAGAAGGCAAAAAATTTCTCAACCTGTTTTAAAGTAAAACCACTATGGCTCATGACTCAAGACTTTGTAGTCTTTTAAGTTGTAGGAGTCCCAGAATTGAGGTACTTATTAACCAGAGACAAGTCACTGAACTTTTCTTATCTGCAAAAGGGGACTTGTACCTATCCTTCCTCACAATCCTGGTAACGTACTCTGTAAACTTTAAGGCACTAGGCATAGACCAAATCTATAAATGAGTTATTCTATTCCCTACTCATCGATGATTTATATCAGCCGCTATTAGTACAAATTTGGTTTGTAGACACTGAAGATGCGAAAATGAATCTCCCTCTTTTAGCTGAAAGGGGAATTATGGTTCAGCTATGTAGAGTAGCTTGTGAGAGTGCAATTCCTGTATGTTTAAAGGACGTGTGTGTGTGTGTGTGTGTGTGTGTGTGTGTGTGTGGCCTTTGAGGAGCAACTGGAGAAAGCCTAAACAGGTATCAATTTTTTTTAAACAGTCCAAATTATTGCTGATTTTCATCCTTGACCAGGATTTAATACCTGTCACTGAATTTGTTCCTCTGGGATAACTACTATTCCTAAATCAATGTGGCGCATGCTCTGAGGACCCTAGTCACAAACAGAATCCCAAACATTTTACCAAAAAGGTTATTTTCTTTCCAGCTAGAAGAATCAATGTGAACAAGTTGTGCCCTAGGGAAGCAAGGTGGGTCTGTTTCTATCTACCCAGACTTTCTAAACTACCCTGTATTCTCTCATTTCTCCCACAACTCCACATCCCCCTTCCTCACCTCCATGGTAAAAGCCTAAATATCAGCAAAGCTACTCAGAAGAAGCAAGTTTCTTACTTTAGACCATTCTCTTCTCTCATGGCCTTGGTGCTGAAATTAGTATGGCAACCAGCTCCATTCCAGTTCCCAGGGATTGGCTTGGGATCAAATGTCACAATCATTCCAAAATCTTCACACACTCGATGGAGGATGAAGCGGGCAATCCAGAGGTGATCTCCCATTTCAATCCCTTCACATGGTCCTATCTGGAACTCCCACTGAAGAAAACACCAACAGGATTCATGTGGTTCTTAAAATTTAGCTGCCCCCATCCCACACCAGATCAAGAGACCCTCAGGTGTGGCCTTAGGGGATGTTGCTACTCGGTCTGTGCTCTCCCACCCCAAATTACTCTGGGTATGTATTTCATCTTGTCTGCCTTGACTTGTTGATTTTATCAGTGTACAGTTACCATCCAGTAGAAGGTAAGCTGCTTGAGGGCAGAGTTTTATTTCTTAACTTTGCATTCTCAAAGTCTAGGCAACAAATAGAAGGTAAGCATCTCGAGGCAGTATTTGGCACAAAAACAGGTATGAATGCCTGTCCAAGTGACCTTTCCCCTCAACTCAGGCTTACCGCGATCGCCATCCCTAAATTCCCTAAATTGTTAACCAAAAATCAGGGACACCCCATAGAGAAGAACCTACTTCCCACCACCCGTCCTGTCCCAATTCAGAAGCAACTTCCCCAATTCAGCTTCGTCTGGGCCAGCCTGAGCCCTGGCAATGAAGGACCAAGTGTGGAAGTCTTTACCTGGGCTGGCATTACTTCAGCATTTGTCCCCCCAATTTTGACTCCAGCATATAGACAAGCTCGGTAATGAGCTTCTGCTATATCTCTTCCATAGGCTTTATCAGCTCCCACGCCGCAGTAATATGGACCTATGGGGCAAGAGAGACAGGAGGCAAACACATCAGGCCAAAGTCCCAGAGAAAACTCAAACCCCTCCAAGCCCTTTTAAAGAGGGAAAGTGTTTGTCGGACCTTAAGGCCTGCACAGCTATCCCCTGGATAACTATTACTTCTTTAGTTTGAAGATTACCCCTCTCCCTTTCTCCCAATTTTCCTTGGCGGGGTCTGCAAAGCCCACCAATCCTCCCCCTTCACGTTATAAGGTAATGTCTTTGGTTCAAAGATCTGACCATTTAGACACAGAATGGACCCCATGGAAAATGTCATGGCTTTTTGATGAAACTGATTCCAATAGGATTAGCTGTAGTTGTTCAGGAAAGGAAGTAGTTGGGTTCAGTAGTGAGGAAGAGCTTACCCTGGGGCCCAGGGAACCCATTGGAAGGCCAACCAAAAGGGTGTCCATCTGTTCCCATGAGAGTATACTCTTGCTCCATACCAAACCAGGGTTTCTGGTTGGTCACCATATCCATTATCCGTTTACAGGTATGCCTCAAATTGGTCTCTGAAATAGAAGAGAAAAATAATGAAACCATTAGGAACATACCTTATGATCAGTCCTGGATCAATCGAGTTCCACCCCAAATAAGTGCATTGCTGCTGATTTGGTAGAATTAAAAAAAGGTGGCTTGTCACACTTGACCAGCTATGTGAACTGGCTCTCAGGCCCTCACTCCCAACTCCTATCTGCTGCAGAGCCTACATTCTTTACACATCTGAAGGGTCATAGACAAATTTGTTCTAATTATAGAAGAAAGCTGTCCTTGGACTTGTCAATGCATTATGTCTTATTCTTTCCCAGAGGAACTGTGACTAGAAAACTGGATTTGTAGTCAGAGAGGCCAAGGTTCAAACTTGTCCTGCTGAAAGGACTATAGCTATGTGACCCTAAGCAAGTGACTTCAAATTTCACTGTGACTGTTTTCTCAACTATAAAATGAGAAGGGTGGACTCCAAGGCCTCTCTAAGGCATCTCTGAGGGACTCCAGAAAAATTTTACTTCTAGTTAAGTTGATGGTTAATTGAAGTCAAAGCAATTTATACCTTTTTATCTCTCTATACAGGGATGCCTCCCAGAAGCCAAAAGCCTTCCAAGAACAATGCTGGGGGAGAACACTGCTTTTAACTTTCATTCAGGTGACACTGTCCCTACATGGATCTTGAATATCTCTTGCATTGATTAGGTCAACACTGATCATGGTGTGGGTGTGTGGGATAGACAAATAAAATATTCGTAAAAAGTCCTTTAGCATAGGGTCTGGCACATTTGTTATTGCTGATTGTGCAGTCGTTTTTTAAGTCATGTCCAACTGAAAACCCCCATGTGCCAAGATACTGGAGTGATTTGCCCTTTCCTTTTCCACCTCATTTTACAGATGAGTTAACTGAGGCAAAAAGGGTGAAGTTACTTGCTCAGGGTTCACATAGCAAAGTATCTTGAGGCCAGATCTGAACTCATGTCTTCCTGAATTCAGGCCCAGTACTCTAACCACTATGTCAACTTAGATGCCTAGTCAGGCACAAAGCAAAGCACTATTACAAATGCTTCTCTCTTCCCCATGATAGTGACTAAATAAAACCCCAGAGCTCCTATCAATCAAGTTAGCCTCTGCTAAAGACCTTCACTAACAAGAAAAAGCTGGTTTCAAGGATTTCACATTCTCATTATTTAGTACACAGTATAGCACTAATTAGTAGCTAGGGAAGCCTGTAAAGGCCTACCAGATAGACAGTACTTGAGATGAATCTTTAAAACAAAGGAAGTCAGGTATTCTAAGAGATTACAAAGGAGAAGATTCCAGGGAATGGGAGACAGCCAGTAAGTCTAAAAGGCAGGAAATGGAGCTTCCATTACTCTCAAGCCAACTTCATTTTTTTCCCCCTTATGTTTGACCAAAAATCTGCCTCCCCAAAACTTTTAAGTCATTGATACCAAGTAGAATCCTTCCAAATAGGAGCAGCTAGGTGACGCTGTGAATAGAGCACTGGCCCTGGAGTCAAGGAGGACCTGAGTTCAAATCAGGCCTCAGACCCTTAACACAAAAATTAGAGCCGAGTGACCTTGGGCAAGTCACTTAACCCCAACTGCCCTCCCAAAAAGCAAAAAAGGAATCCTTCCAAATAAAGACCTTTTTCAAATACCTGCAGAGTGTCATGCTGACTTCTTAAGCCTCCTCCATTTCAATCTAAACATCTCTAGTTTCTTCCACTGATCTTCATGACAAAGTTTTGAATTCCCTGGTTATCCTCTCCTCCAGGGACATTCCAAATTTGCCCCTAGTTCATGCTAAGAACTGAATGCCAATCCTTGTCTTTCCTACCTTTATAGTATCTCTCCCATTTAGCCCATTTAGTTTTATTTTATACTGTGGCTCCTCATTCAGGATCTCATGACCCTTGCTTGCATGGACTACTACAACAGCTTCCTTTGGTTCTCCCCACTCTCTGGGAGTTTACTAACCACTATACCTCTGCTCCAAATCCAAATCATTTTGAAAGAGGGGAGGGGGGCATTCCCCTCATTCCCTGTCAGAGGAGGAAAAAAAGAACTATTCTTACCTGCAGGCTTGCGGTTATACTTGAAAACTTCACAGAAAACCAGTTTGTTGGGGTCCTTTCGGAAGGGGTCTCGGAACAGAGCAGCGGGAACAAGGTACATATCACTGTTAGAGCCTTCAGATTGAAAGGTGCTAGAGCCATCAAAATTCCACTCAGGTAGTTCTGGGAGGGGTGGGGAGAGAAGACTGGAGGTGAGCCAATCCACTCCATTAAAACATGTACATGTATTTCAATCCAGATTACCATTCCCCTCAACCTTCCCACCTAAATGTTTCCTTTTCCTCCACAGAAAGAATGAATTCTTGAGGGCAGCTAGGTGGCACTGTGAATAGAGCACCCGGCCCTGGAGTCAGGAGGACCTGAGTTCAAATGAGGCCTCTGACACTTAACACAAAAACTAGCCATGTGAAGTCACTTAACCCCAACTGCCCTCCAAAAAGCAAAAAAAAAAAAAAAAAAAAAAATAAAATTTTTGTAAGAAAAAAAAAGAAAAAAAAATAACAACAAGAAAAAAATTAGGGAACACTTTTTCAGCTTCAGGCACTCTTTATCATTCCAAATCCTAGCCCTTATTTAAAAGGGCTTTCTCAAAAAAAAAGAGTTTTTTTTGTTTGGCCCCCCCCTCCTCCCCCCCCCCCCCCCCCCCCCCCGGGGGGTTTTCCTTGCAAAGGTTCTGGATTGGTTTGCCATTTCCTTCTCTAGGTCCTTTTACAGATGAGGAAACTGAGGCCAACATGGTTAAGTGACTTGTCCAGGATCACACAGCTAGGAAGTGTCCCAAGTCTTCCTGCCTCTAGGCCAGTGCTCTATCCACTGAGCCACTTAGCTGCCCTAACTTACAAAATAGGGAGGCTTATACTACTTGACTTTACCCAAATGTCTTTCTTAGTCACTACTTACCCTACTCTTCCTTAGTAAGATAAAAATTATATTCTAAGTTAGTTGGAGTCACTATCCTTTTTCTATTCTGTAGAGAGAAAGTGCAGTGTGATTCTGTACATCTAAGACTGTTTCCTCATTTGTTAAAAATAGGAGTCTTAACTATACCCTCTTCACAGGCTAAAACATGATGATGACCAGATCAATTCACCAGGATCACATTTTTAAAATTTCTAATAAAGTACTAGTAGCCAATGGGATGGGACAACTCCTCAGTTACAGATTTTGATTTAAATAAAAAAGGCCTCCATTCTTTGTCTCCAATTGGAATACAATGAAAATTAATCTGGTAGGAATTAGGCTAAGGGTTGCACAGGCTTTGCTCTCAGAGTTCAGAGGCACAATACACAATACAAAATAGTCAAAGGAAAATGTTTTGGATAGAAGGAAAATTGAAAGAAGGGCAGCTGCAAGGATGGATCTCCTTACCATCAATGCTCTTCGGTTCACTGTCTAGGGTCCGAGTTTTACAGCGAAGTCCTTCTCCAGTGCCATCGATCCAAATGTACATGGCCAGGACTTTGTTTCCTTGAGGCAGGTTCAGGTACATCTGCTTGATATTTTTGTTCAAGTGAGAACTGGCTGAGGTGGCCATGCTGGAAGCTGTCCTGGTTAGTTATAAAGGAGGGAGGGGGGAAAAAAGAAAACAATATGAGAACACGGACCCCAAGCTGGCCTGTTGCTAGGATCCCTCAGAAAGGCAGATTTATCCAGACAGGTAGAAGCATACCCAAAGCATTAACTCCAAAGCTTTCAGTCAATTAACGTTTATTCACTTAACAAATATTTGAGAGATTAACATAAAGCAAAGCACTAAGGTAGGTCCTGGGGGGACATAAAGACAAAACCAAAACAGTTCCTACTCAAAACTTTTTTTTAATTGGGATTACAGTATGTACACAGAATAATGGAACATATATAGCAACTTGAATCAAAAGAACGAACTAGCAGCTGGATGGATGGAAGTCAAGGAAGGCTTCACAGAGATGGTAGCTCTCTGCATAGGGAGATACAGATGTTGAATCAATTTCAATTATGCCTCTTCTCTCATGGCATGAAGGCCACAAATTCTATGAATGTATAATAACAGAAAAAAGAGGAGAGCCTAGAGAAAAAAAAAACTTAAAAAAAAATTAGAAGACCAGAAGGCTTCCACAAAAGGGATCAATAAATGGAAAAGTCTTATAATGCCTTATATGCACCCCAACAGTATAGACAGTTTATCGATCCATTCACACAGTTTTTAAGACAGGGAGATAGCATTTTTCTTCATTCCCCTGAAGTAGTGAAGGAGAAACCATCAGATTTAAAAGTTGGGATCAAATCACACCCTTGTCCCCACTAGGGCTAACTTCAATCAGTCAGGAAAACTCCCAAATCCAGAACTTGGGTGAAGGATTAATTTATAATCAAAAGATAAAGGAATTCTGAAAAACTATAGGACACCCAATCATAATAATTCAAGCTTTTTTTAAAGAAGCAAATACATTCCCAAAATCAGCAAAGTATAATTAAGAGGGCAGAGTGGGATCTCCCGAGGTAATTTTTCATAGAGTAGCAACTGTTTCCATGGGTAACCACAACCCAGGTCCCACTTACCAAAACAGATACTGTCTTGTCTTTGGGGGGGAAATTCACCTGGTCCCAAGTAATATTTGAGAAGTCAAACCTTCAGGCCATGTCCTCCAGGACACCACAGCCCAACTGGGCCTCAAGTCAAAGCCACACCTCAACCTCTTCCCCAAAACCAGAGAAATCCACTTCTCCTTGAACTCTTCCCAGGAGACCTCCCTTCCAACTAACTTGTCAAGTCTAGTCAATTCACCCCGGGGCAAGTTTTTTTTTTTTTAAGAGAAAGTACTTCCTCTATAGACCAACTTTACTTCGGTGTCCCTAACCTCAGGTCAAACCCCATCGGGCAGGAACACCTGTAGGGACTTAAAAGTGGTCTGGGGTGCAAGCTGCTGCTCCAGATCTTTTCTTCTTCTTCCTCTTCTTTCTTGGAGATCCCCCCTCCCCCCTGTCTCCTCCTCTTCTCCACTCACCCCGGCCATTGTGGGATAAGGAAATCGATCTGATTAGGCCTACGCTTCAACCGCCTCTTTTTCAGCTTCTGTCCATGCCTTTCTTCATAGTCACTGGTCTCATATTGATCGCTGTGGTTCCGCTTTTCCCCCTTTCCCCTCCGGACCCGAGGAGAGGAGGATCGAGAAACAAGGTGCGGAGATATCGATGGAGGAGAAACAGTCTGGGAGGAAACTGCCTTCATAATCACTACAGGGGTCCCCCCTGACTTCAATGTCCGAGGAATACAGGAGCTGTACGAGGAGGTGGATGACCCCGAGTCTTCTGGGCTTTCCACCCTTTTCTCCCTCCCTTTCCCCCTCGCTTCTTTCCCTTCCAGTGGTTGGCAAGGAGATGGACCCCCTGCCCCCCTCCCCCCACCCCTCCCCTCCAGCTCCTGATTTTACGATCTTACAGAGAACTGTAAGAAGGAGCATGCCCCTCCTTAGAAAAGAGGGTGCCGGGGGGAGGGTGAGGCAGCCAGGCAGAATGTAAAAGAGGCCAGGCCGGCTGCCTTCTGTCTCTGGCCTCTTCCAGTCTCCGGCCGACTCTCAAGGTAACGCAGCAGCTCAGGAGGTCCCATTGTTTGGTCACAAATGGAAGCCTCGAATTGCCCCGGAATTTCCCCGGGACCTATCGGGCGGTTGCAAGCAGCAGAGGGGATGCACAAGTCTCAGTGAACTGTGACCAGGCCGGCCACTGTCTTTCCAATAAAATTTTGAAACAAAACCCAAAATGATTTCTCCTCCCTCCTCCTAGAAGAACGCGAAACCTAATAAACACACCCCTGGGTTTCACTCCCACAAAGAAAATAAAGCAGAAACGCCGCAATCATAACCCAGATCCTCAAATACCGTGCCCTAAAGTCCATAAAAAAGGCCCTTGGGGGAGGTCCTGCGGCGCACATAGCACACACACCAAGAAAAACAACTCTCTTCCCCTTCTCTCCACCCCCCCGCCCCAGTCTTACAATGGAGGGGCCCGCCCAGCATAGGCACAACCCTTGGAAAGAAGATAAGAAACAGCATTCTTTGATGCTTTGGTACGACTTTGCACCACCAGGAAGGGGGGAGGCATAAGAGGGAACAAGAAAGATCTTGGGGATGGGAAGACGGAGTTGGGGAAAAGAAGAAACAAGTTTTGCAGAATATCCTTTGCAGGGTCCCTCCCCGCCCCTCTGAGGAGGACTCAGGATGGGCTGGCTGGTTACCTGAGTCTGGAAAGGTCCGGAAAAAAGGTGGCAAAGTCGAGGGCGCGGGACGATAGTTCCGCAGGGTCGCCGACTGACGGAGCTGGTTGGAGGCTCTAGCTGCTGGCTGTGGAAGTGGTTCAAGTGGCAGCGGTGGCTGTGGCTGTGGCCAAGACAGCGGCTTCCATTCTCAGCTCTGCCCGGT
The DNA here is from genome assembly GCF_028583685.1 of Petaurus breviceps papuanus. Classification (NCBI taxonomy): domain Eukaryota; kingdom Metazoa; phylum Chordata; class Mammalia; order Diprotodontia; family Petauridae; genus Petaurus; species Petaurus breviceps. The sequence continues at coordinate 2,070,487 of NW_027187372.1, forward strand.
TTGCCAGCCTGCTTAGCTCCATTTATTCCCCGTGCAAGGCCGGCCCCCTCAAGCCCTGATTGGTTCCCAGCAGCCGAGCTCCCGACCTGCTAAGCTGATGCGGGGCGCAACAGTCCAGGCCATTGGGCAGGGGGTGGTGCCTGCCAAGGGGACGTAGGGCTGGTGCAGGAGGGAGAAAGAAAGGGAAGTGGGGGATGGGGCGGTCCGGGTGGGAGAAGAGGAGAGAGAAAGCAGGGCTGGGGGTGGGGAGGGTCATCCGAGCCAGCGCGCGCCTGGCCCGCCGGGGGAGGACCCCGCCCACTGCAGCTGAGAGAGAAAAACAACCCCGGCTCCACCGGAACGGGGGACTTCCCTCCAGCTGCTGCAGCAGCCCGACCCCTGCCATGCAATCAGCATATTGTGTTTTCCCCCAACCACTGCCTTTCCTCGGGCTGCAAAGCTCAAGAACCTGGCGCAGCTTTGGGTTACTGCGCCGCGCCCTCCTTCCTTTGCCCATTCACCCCCTGTCTTTGCCAGATCGCCCACTGCCCTCTGCAACCGGGAGCGTCTGTGCAACTTCAGTAAGACCTCGGATCACGCCTCCCTCTCTGAGACCCCCCTGGGGCTCCCCCCCCCCCCCAAGAACTAGGGCAAGGTTGAAATGAGCCGAAACTTCTCCACCCTTGCAGGAGAATTGTGCTGGGGGGATGCTGCCCCCACCAGAAGGGAGATATTTGCTTTAGGCTCAATTGTTTGCTGTTGTACCAACTCTTCCCCTTTAAATTGAGAGACAAACAGGCCCAGGAAGGAGATATGGTAAAAGTGTGAGACTTGTCTCTGTGGCAGCTCGGACAGCAGGGCTGGGGGAGGGGAGATAGAGACTAAAATAAGTCTGCAGGGATTCCTAAAGCCTGGAGGTTGTGGGTTTGTTTGTTGTTTCTCTCCTAAATGTTCTTGGAAAGTGACCTGAGACCAGTCCTTTCGCAGTGTGCATGAATTTTTTCATAAAAACGAGAAACCAAAACTGCAGGCATGGAGGAGTACTTCCCCTTGCCCTATTTCCACTCCTAATTTCATTTGATTTTGAGCCCCAAAAATTCTCTCTGTAAAATGGGATAACCTTTCCTACGTACCTACCTCACTAGTATGTGAAACCCCTGTTTATACTATCTGTAAAAATACAAGAAATGCTATTTGATAGATTAACCGAATGGTGCTGTTACATAGTCGCTAGAAGCCCATTGACGATTATTAGTAGCACTTCATCTTTACGAAGTTTTAAGACTTTGCAAACCCCTTGCTCAAAGAGCTTGAAGAAAGTAGGATTCTTCTACCCTGGCTTCTTAATTTGCAAGAAAAAAAAAATGGGGAAACACTTCTGCATTGAATGTTCAGGCCATACAAGAGAAATCTGACCTATGAGGGACCACAGGCTCCCATACTTAACTTCTCTGCGTCCTCAGAATCCCCAGTCCCTAAAATGTGGATAGCAATATTTAAAATTTGCTTAAGTATCATTCCTTGGTGTACATTTAAAATAGGATTGTTCAGTACTTGAGAAATTCTGAAAAAGCAAATAAATGCAAGGGATGAGAATGAAAGTAATATTGAACTAAGAGCTAAGAGTTTTTAGTTGCCTTTGGGTATAGACCTGTGTGTGACCTTAATGGAGAGGAAAGTGCTATTATGCTCCCAATCAGACTTGAATTCAGGTTTCTTCTCTGCTTCTTACTTCCTTTGTGACCTTGAGTAAGTCATGTAACTCTTCTGGGCCTCAGTTTCCTCAACTATGAAATAAGGGGGTTGCATTAAAAGGTCCCTTTCAGCTCTGATATTTTATTTTTCTTTGAGGGGAGATGAGGAGATTCTAAAAAACAAATAAAAAATGATGCTGCTGTTTTACTCCGAAGGAAAACTTTTGAATGTCCAATTCTTGGAAGAGGAGGCCGAAGAGTTTTATTTTGCTTTGCTTTACTCTTTTTTATTTTGCCTTTCTAGGACTTAAATAAAGACCTCATGCCAGTAGTGAGATAATTCATTCAGCAGCCATTTACTAAGCAAGTTAACTAGGCACTTAGGTATTCAAAGCCAAAAGAATGAAAAGGTGCCTGTCCTCCCAGAGCTTACTTTCTAATAGCTCATTAATCCCGATGACTTTATAAACTTTCAATATCAAAGTAAACTCATACTCAGTCACAATTAACTCATAATCAGTCACTATTTCCCATAGTTTTTATAAATTTTAGATGCCAGAATTCATTGTCAAATGCCATCATCACCATCCACTTTAAGCACTTATTTATATAAAAGATAAAAAGAATTAGGAGAATCAGTTCCTTAAATCAACAAGCATTTGTTAAGTACCTGCTGAGAGCCAGACACTTTACTAAGTGCTACCGTGTTTCCCGATAATAAGACACTGTCTTATTAATTTTTTTTGAAAGAAAAACACCAGAGGGCTTATTTTCAGGGGAGGGCTTATGTTGTCCTGCCTCAGCTCTCCTCTTCGGCACTGCTCTCAATGGCGCCAGCAAGCAAATCACTGGGGAAGAACAGGATTACGCGCTCACTGCTGCAGCTCTGATTGGATGCAGCTCGGAGCTTGGTGTGCGTTTCACTGGGGGGGGGGGGGGGGGACGGTACTTCACTACAGTAGCAATCTCAATAGGGCTTATTTTAGAGGAATCTTACACAGTAAGGGGAGGGCTTATTTTCGGGATAGGTCTTATTATAGGGGAAACACGGTAAGTCTACAAAGAAAGGCAAAAGACTGACAGTCTTTGCTCTCAAACTCTAATGGGGGAGACAATAGAAAAAACAACTCTGTACAAACAAGCTATATCTAAGATAAACCGGAGATGATAGGAAAAAGATGACACTAAGATAAAAGGGAATAGGAAACACTTCCTCAAAGAAAGATGTTACAGAAGATAATTCCCCACTATTATTAGTATATTAATGTGTTGTCCTTTAAGGTTTGGGGTATTTTTGTCATCTTTTTTGGTTGATTCCTGAAAGTGACGGTACTTACACTAATCCACAGTTGGACTCATGGTGTAGGGTCCTAAGCTTTGGGGCTGCATTCTGGGACCACAGAGCAGATTGAGAGTCAAACCTACTTTAGAACCCAGCCTGTAACCTTTGCCTCTATTGCATCATATTTCAAGCATTTGAGTTAACCAGCCTGTGCATGAGGATCCCAACCCAAACCCTAAAGAAAGCCAGTCCTAGAGAGCATATTCACATATGGAGGAGAAAAGTTCAACTGGTTTGTCTTTCTGAACCCCAAGGCAATTAAAGAAACTCAAAGCTGGACAGCATTTTTCCCCCAGTTCTGCTCCAACCCACAGCAGTCTGGATGTCCTTCAACCAATCAGAAAAAGACTGAGGGTCCTCGTACCCCTAGATTCTCCTCAGCATCTCCTGGGACAGAAATACCAGTGCTCTTAGAGTAATTCAAAGCTCTAACCTTGAAATCATGGGTTTTTTTTAGATCAGAGCAAGGCAAAAGAGAAGCCAAATCGTGTTTCAGTTTCCATTTCAATACTCACCTATCTTGTATCAAGTCATTTTACTTTTCTGGGTCCTTTTCTTTCTTTCTTTTTTTGACTGTTCCATTTTTTAACCTTTTTAATTTATTTAGTATTTTATTTTTTCCCCAATAACATGTAAAAACAATTAACATTCATTTTTAAAACTTTGAGTTCCAAATTCCCTGCCCTCCTCTCCCCACCCTCCTCCCATTGAGAGAGCAAGCAATTCGATATAGGCTACACATGTGAAGTCATGCAAAACATTTCCATAATAGTCATGTTGTGAAAGAAAACATGGACTAAAAAAAAAATCCTTAAGAAAAATAAAGTTAAAATTATGCTTCAATCTGTATTCAGACACCATTAGTTCTTTCTCTTGGGATGGGTAGCATTTTTCATCCTAAGTCTTTCAGAGTTGTTTTGGATCGCTGGTCTTGCTGAAAATAGCTAGGTCATTCACAGCTGATCATCTTACAATATTGCCGTTACTTTGTACACAATACATTTCACTTTGCATCAGCTTGTGAAGTCTTTGCAGGTTTTTCTTGAGAACATCCTGCTTATCATTTCTTATAGCACAATAATATCCCATCACAATCATACACCACAGTTTGTTCTGCCATTCCCCAATTGATAGGCATCCCCTCAATTTCCAACTCTTTGCACCACCTCCACCCCCCGCCAGAAAAGAGCTTCTCTTTATATTTTTGTACATATAGGCCCTTTTTCTTTTTATTCTCTTTTAGGATACAGACTTAGTAGTACAATTGTTAGACCAAAGGGTATGCTGGGTTTTACAGCACTTTGGGCATAGTTTCTGGGTCCATTTGCTCTGCCAGGTAAGAGTTTTAGACTAAATGAAGGAGGTGGGAGTGGAATGGGAATGTATTAAGGATTTACATAGCACTTACCAAGTCCCAGATACTTTCTTTTTTAACAAATATTACAATCCTGTTAGTAGGTGCTATTATTATTCCCATTTTATAGTTCACTATCCCCATTTAAACTTAGGAAAACAGAGGTTAAATGACTTGCTCACGGTTACACAGTTACTAAGTATCTTATTATAAGAAGTCAGATTTGAAAGCAGATCTTTCTGATTCCAGTCCCAGCACAGTAAGTTCTGTGCCACCAGCTGCCAAATGCTAAATTACTTGTATGACCTTATTGATTCTAAGATTCTATAATATGAGGACTGGGGGTGGGGGGGATGGGGGGTGGGGCGGTGTGAATAAGAAGAAAATATATTATGTAAGGGTATAACCCTTTTATGCTGTAGTAAGGACATGGCTTGTAAGTGTATAAATTCAAATTGGGGGAGAGGAAGGGTGAATTTTGTAGTTGGGGATGCCTCAAAACTGGATGTCAAGACAATAGATTTAATGAAGGAATAGAAGAATTTGTGAAATGGTGATCCCATGTGCACTAGTCATAAGGACCAGGGTCTGAAATACAAATGTTTTTACTGCTACTTACTATGGGCTTGGGCAAGTCAAACTTTCTGGGTGTCAGCTTTCTCATTTATAAAAGGAAGGGTGGGAGCACCTCATCTTTAAAGGATCTTCTGGCTCCAATAGCCTATGATCCCATGGAAGTCTCCCTGGGGAAGGAAGGAAGGAAGGAAGGAAGGAAGGAAGGAAGGAAGGAAGGAAGGAAGGAAGGAAGGAAGGAAGGAAGGAAGGAAGGAAGGAAGGTAGGAAGGAAGGAAGGAAGGAAGGAAGGAAAGAAGGAAGGATGGATGTGGGAAAGGAAAGCAAAAAAGAAAAGATAGGAAAGACATTTTTTTCTATTTCTAAATATTTTTAAAAACAAGTTCACAGATCTCCTGAAATCTATTAATGAAAAAGACCCCAGGTTTAGAACTCTTAAGAGAGCTAATTGCCTTTATCATGAAGGCATTAAGTAACTGGACCAGGCTCAAACATTTAATATAAAGATAGGATTTGCCTGACTCCAAGGCCAGCCTTTTATTCACTGATTCCAAATTGCACCTCTGTTAAATACACTTAAAACCTAGTCCTTTCTTGCTTGCTTCCTTCCTTTCTTCTTTTCTTTCCTTCCTTCCTCCCCCTCTCTGGACCTGTGATTTCATCCTCATAGAAAGGTCCTGTTGAGAAAACTCCCTCACCTTCGAAGTTATCTGTAGTACTAAGAAGTAAAATGTCTTTACAATCCTGGAGACTGATTGAGACTTCTTGGGGGTCACAGTGTATGTGGAGAACTGGGCTGAACTCCTCTTCCTGACTCAGGCTGGCTGTCCATCCACTTCAAACACTTTACTGTCTTTATCTGAGACCTAATTATCCCAGGCAAATTTCAACCAATATTTGGTGACTTGTTCTTTGTGCTTTATGAGACATCTCAGAATTTGGAGCTGGAGAGGATTTTTCAAAGGTACAGAGTTTTCCATTATGACATGCAAGCTGCTACCCTGCTTCCTTTAGTTTCAACTTATATTAAGTTGCATTGCATTACATTACTTTACATTCTATATTCTAATGGCTTTTATGGGCACCCACTGAAACCCATTTAAGCCCATTTAAATATAGATTTAACTCCCAGAATTAAAAAAAAGAAAGACACCAAATCCAAGGCTGAGGAACATGAAAGAAAATTGATATCAGGAATATAAATGCAAACTTCTTATTCAGTCATGCCTGACTCTTTGTGACCCCATTTGGAGTTTTCTTGGCAAAGATGCTAGAGTGGTTTGCTATTTCCTTCTCCAGCTCATTCTACAGATGAAGAAACTGAGGCAAGCAGGGTTAAGTGACTTGCCCAGGGTCACATGGCTAGTATCTGAGGCAGGATTTGAAACTCACAGAGATGAGTCTTCAGGCCCAGCACTCTGTCCACTGTACCCCCAGCTCGCTACCCCCAAATGTAAACTGGTCTTTTCTTTTTTTAGAAGTCAACCCTACTCCTTTCCCTAAAAGTCGATACATTGAATTCTAGGGAAGTGACTTTCCTCTGAATTGATCGGTTTTTTAATAAGATCTACAGTGTTCCATTCCAGCATATTTCCTTGAACACAATGAATGGAAGAATTCAGCAGAGGTCTGATTCTACTTCCTCTGCACAAGAAGCACGACTTTTTGCACCCAGGTGGTAGCTTGACAACTGAGTAATTGTGATCTTCAAGCCAACGAGAGTGAGAAATTCAGAGGTGAATATAAATTCCTCTTCAAATATAAAGATACTTGTAGAAGCAAGGAGGACAGTCTCATCTCAGACACAAAGGAGGGGGGGATACTATGAAAAAATGTAATTAAGATCTATTGGGGGATTGCCTAGCCTGTATAAGGAGTGGGGATTTGAAGTGAAAGCCTGTGTTCCTCTGCCTTCTTGCCTTATGAAGTTAAGGGCATTAGTTTCCTCATCAGTAAAATGAGGAGCTGGAGCTAAACTATATAGCATCTAAAATTCCTTCTAGCTCTAAGTATCTCAATGGACAGAGATTGTGTGACTTGGAGTCAGGAACACCTGAGTTTAAATCCTGCCTCAGAAGTTTACTAGCCAGCTTACTAGAAGCAAGCTTACTTCTCTTTGGCCTCAGTTTCCTTTGCTGTAAAATGGAGGTAATAATAGCACCAGCCTCTCAGGGTTGTCACGAGGATCTGATGAGATCTTAATTGTAAAACTCTAATCTAATCAAATAATCTAATCAAAGGCATTTATTAAACTGGAGCCTACATGCTAAATATAGTGTTAAATGTTGGGGGGATACACAAGTAAAAACAAACCTTACCCTTACCCTTAGGGATCTTATTTCTAAAGAAGGATCCAGCATGTACATTTTATACGTACATTAGGGAAGGGAGGAAAAGGAATTTTTTATAGCACCTACTATGCGCCAGAAATTGTGCTAAGTCTGCTACAAATATTCTCATTTAATCCTCACAACCCTAGTAGGTAGAAGCCCTTATTATACCCATTCTACAGACAACCAAAACTGAGGCAAACGTGTTCTTTTGTTTGTTTAAGTGACTTTCCCAGGCTTTCACAGCTACATCCCTAGGAGGTAGGGGAGAGAGGTGGGCAGGGCATCATTATCTCTATTTTACAAATGAGGAACCTGAGGTAAACAGAGGTTTAAATGATTTTTCCAGAGTCTAACAACTATTAAGTTGATATTCATCAACTTCAGAAATGTCATTTTAGTTCCTCCTTCACTGCAATGAATACTCCTTGAGTACAGAGGCCAAATCTTTTAAATATTCTATAAATAGACAGTGCTAGACTTGAAGTCAAGAAGACACTAGTTTTATAAATCCTGCCTCAGACACTTGTTAGCCTTTGTCCTAGGCAACTCACAACCTCTACCTGCCTTAGTTTCCTCATTTGTAAAACAGGGATAATTTCCCAGAACTTAGCATAGTGCTGATTGTTCACAGGGTTGTTATAAAGGTAAAATGGGATAATCAATCAGTCCACAAATATATGGCAAGGCTCTTTTACTGCCAGGCCCAGAATTCATTAGGAATATATTTGAGATTCTTTGTAAAAGCAGATTCAAAGACTCATCTAAATAGCTAATTGGATATTCACATGCAGGGTTTGCATAAAGTTCACCAATACTTGTCAATGAAAATTTTACTGAGGTTAAGAAAAGGTATTTTTCCCTGGCTTTGATGGGCACTTAATGAAATCTTTTTTTCCTTTCATCCACGTGAATATATAAATCTCTTTTGATTATTTCGGCTTGTTCTGAACATTATTAGAACCCATTAGAAAACCAGAAAACTGGGGATATTGAAAAACAAGGCTAGGGCTGGATTTATTTCTTTGCTTTTCCTTTTTTATCCCCAAGGAAATTCCAAATGGGTTTTTCCCCTCCCTGTTTCTAAGAATTCCACTATTTTGAATCTCTGCTAATTCTGTACAAGCAGCCCAAGATTTAATGGGAAACAGCCCTATCGCAGGCTTTTTGGATATTCCCGAAAAACAGCCCATGTATTTCCCCACTGCTCGCCTCCCTCTCCCCATCCCCCACATCTCTGGGTTGGTCTCCCCTTGTTTATGAAGATTGGGAAGGCTGGTCAGGCTAGTGTGAAGATAGTACCCTCTGGTGGAATTGGATAGAAAATGCACATCTTTTGCAAGACTCCAATTCAATTGAACAAATTCGATGGCAGGGTGAATAGTACTGGATTTGGGGTTCCTTCATGTTCCAGCTAAACTCCACTTTTTTCAGTTTTCCCCAACCCTTCTTCATCCTAGTGCCCTCCATCTAATGATTGTTTCCTTATTTATCCTGTACATAGCTTGTTTGTACATCGTTGTTTACATGCTATCTCCCCCATTAGACTGAGGTCTTCAAAGGCGGGGACAAATTTTTGCTTTTATTTGTATCCTTAGTGCTTAACACAGTTCTGAGCACACAGTAGCCATTTAATCAATGTTTAATGACTGACCGAGAGGATGATAGAAGTCATCTTGTCCAACTCCCTAATTTTACAAATGAGGAAACTGTGGCCCAGAGAGGTGAAATCACTTTCCCCAGGTAGTTGGAGGAAGAGGTAAGATTCAAACCCAGGTCCTCCGACTTTCTATCCAGCATTCTTTTCACTATTGAAAAGTGAGGGTTTTTTTTTTAGTGTTTTTTTTTTCAATTCTTTTTTTATTTATTAATTTGTTTGTTTCCTTTTAGTTTACAGGATTCAATTCCACAATAACTTGAATTTCATATTTTATCCCCCTCCCTCCCCCTCCCCCCATGGCGGCTTATAGTCAAGTATAGGATCTGTAAATACTTTCACATTATACATTGGTCAGGTTATAAGGATGGATTGTACCAGCTGGAATGAAAAATGGTAAAGAGGACATAAAACCAAATAAGAGAACGAAAAAGATCAGGTATTTTGCTTCCACCTGGATATAAACTTAGTTCTTTCTAGTTCTTTCTCTGGATGCACATTTTTCTCTCCATCATGTGTCTTTTGGGATTGACTTATATCCCTGCATTGCTGATAAGAGTCCAGTCTATCAAAGTTGGTCATCACACATACGTTGTGTCTAATTGTGTACAGATTTCTCCTGGTTCTACTCTTGACTAAACAAGAATTATAGAACATTATAAAATGTAAAATGGATAATTTTGACTACGTGAAATTGAAAAGTTTCTGTACAAACAAAGACAATGTAACCAAGATTAAGAGGGAGGTGGGAAATTGGGAAAGAATCTTTACAGCCTATGTCTCTGACAAAGGACTCATTTCTAAAATATACAGAGAATTGAGTCAAATTTATAAGAATACAAGTCATTCCCCAATTGATAAATGGTCAAAGGATATGAACAGGCAGTTTTCAGAGAAAGAAATTAAAGCTATCTATAAGCACATGAAGAAATGCTCTAATTCACTATTGATTAGAGAAATGCAAATCAAAACAACTCTGAGGTACCACATCTCACCAGTCAGATTGGCTAAGATGACAAAACAGGAAAATGACAAATGCTGGAGAGTATGTGGGCAAACTGGAACACTAATGCATTGTTGGTGGAGTTGTGAACTGATCCAGCCTTTCTGGAGAGCAATCCGGAATTGTGCCCAAAGGGCTATAAATACTTTCATACCCTTTGATCCAGCAATACCACTCCTAGGGTTATATCCCAAAGAGATCATAGAAATGGGAGAAAGACCCATATGTACAAAAATGTTTATAGCAGCTCTTTTTGTTGTGGCAAAGAATTGGAAATTAAGGGGGTGTCCATCAATTGGGGAATGGCTGAACAAGTTGTGGTATATGCATGTTATGGAATACTATTGTGCTATAAGAAACAAGGAACAGGCAGTCTTCATATTTACCTGGAGAGGAAAGAACTGATGCTGAGTGAGAAGAGTAGAACCAGAAACTTGAGTTTTGATAGAGGGAAGGCTGTTGGGTAAAGTTTAAAACACAGCATGCATCTGAGAAAGACAAATCCAGCTGAGGTATTTTTTTTGGAGGGCAATTGGGGTTAAGTGACTTGCCCAAGGTCACATGGGTAGTTTTTGTGTTAAGTGTCTGAGGCCGGATTTGAACTGACTCCAGGGCCAGTGCTCTATTCACTGCACCACCTAGCTGCCCAGAGCTGAGGCATTCTTATGAGGGGTCCTGGGGCATGTAGCAAAATACTGACCATCTCAGAACCATGGGGGTGACAAATAGAGGAAGAGATTCCAAATAGAGAAAGTAGAGGTTGAGAAGACAGAATTAATCATTTAATTGCTTTTATGTTCGGTACTCTATTGGATTCTCACAACAATGCTAAGGAAAATCAGAGAAGAATTATTGGTCCCATTTTACAGATGGGAAAATGAAAGCAACTTGACCAAAAATGCATAAATAACCAGGAGAATTAGGGGGAGTCTCATTCATAGTTTTCATTTGACCCCAAACCCAGATATTTGAGGAAAGATAGCACAAAGACACTGTTTGCAAGGGCCTAGGATAATTTTATTGTGCTATAGATTTGTCTTGGGGTCTCTTCAGTTCCATTTCCTTTTTGTTCTCCACCTTCTTCCCTCATCAAGAAGGCTCAATGATGGTATGGACACAGTTGGATCAGAGGGTTTTATGACACGCCAGAAGCAAATGCTGACAAAGGTCACTTCTATAAACTTTGTCTCCTCTTTGGGATTGTGATAGCATTGGGTAGGATGAAGACATGAGACAGGGCCATCTATCAACAACCTGGGGTGGGGGTGGGGGAGGGGTTTTCAGACTTTCTTTAGACAGGGAAAACTGGGGCTAGGGGAATGCTAACAGACCTCTGTTGAATACTTCCTGTGGGCAGAACATTCTATAAGGTGCTATTGGTGAACAGAGAGAGTCCCTTCCCTTGACCCTATGATCTCATTGGTGAAATGATATACCCAGAAAGGAAGCAATCTGCAAGTTGTATCTGCAAAGGTCAAAATAAGATGGACAATTTGTTGGTGCTAAAGGGATACAGAATGCAGGAGTGACAATTTGGAGTGAAGCATTCCTAGGGAATTCCTGAAGAGCATGGTGAATATGGACTGGTAGAGGGAAGAAATGGGATTTAGGGTGTTCTATGAAAAGAACATGGCAGGACCCAGGAATTGGATTGTGGGGTGGCCATGCAAGTATGGCATGGCCTGCACATAGGGGAGCTTCAGAGGATAAAAATGGAGACATATAGGGAAGCCCTTTTTGGAGGAAGAGCATAAATGTCCATCTAAAATCGTCCTTTACCTCCCCATATCCTGATCCCTTTCTTTCAATTTGTCCTCTTTCCTACATTCCTCCCTCCTCTTACCTCACCACCACCACCACCACCACCCCCCAGGCAGATGCTGGACATAGATGGGAAAGATTTCTCCCTTCATTTGGGAATCAGTGAGAGAGAGAAACACACAGAGGGAGGAGAAGCCAGGAAAACAGGGAAATAGGAGGAATCCAAGTTACTCTCAGACCCTGAAGTTTCCAGGTCTTAAGGTATGCTCTGCAGAAAGAGGATACTCTGGGTGTAACCTTCCAAATCTTGGTCTTGTAGCTCCTCATCTGGAGGTTCAGGAAGGCACAAGTGGTACTTAGCCTCACTGCTCTCCTCTACATCTGGGGCCAGGCCACAGTACTGGTGACAGAGGCTGGAGAAGGTATAGATGACCCCCAGAATCAAGGCATCTGCTACTAGGTGCCAGCAGAAGATGGTGGTGAGGAACATGGCGTTTTCTGTGGTGTAGTAATGCCATGCATGGGCAGTGAGTGGGTAGAAGAGTATGAAGGCCATATGCATCAACCACATCCCAGTCAACAGGATAAGCCAGGTCTTGATTAGCCAAAGCTGGGGTTGGTTGGGAACCCAGAGCTCCATGGTCATTGTCAAGGCAAGCAGGGAGATACAAAACAGGAGGAGGATGTGACTTTGTTTCTCCAGCCCTTCCATATGCCAGAGGTGACAGGACATCAGCGGGACCAGCACAAGTATCGCCAAGACCTGGGCCCCCACCTCCAGACTCTGCCGTCTCTTGGCCAGGCAGACCTGGCTCACCAGATCCACAAGTCCACTCAAGATGATGACAGTGAACATGGTAAAATGCTGCCACATGGTGGAGAATGTGATGCTAAAAGACCAGTCACTGTAGTCCATTGGAATCATGGTGGCATGAAAGCTCGAGATCTCATGCAGGAACGAGGCTATGCCAAACAGCACCTTCAGCAGCCCGCCCAGGGGCAGCTGCCAGAGCCAGCCCCATCTCTTTGGGCTCATGGGAAGGTCTGGGGAAAACTGGTCCCTGAGCAGTGCCAGTGATGTCAGCACTGCTTGGTGGATCCCAAAGATGAAGACAGCCAGGCCCGGGATCATATGGCCACCAAAGTCACCCATGGTCACAGGGAGGCTTCTAAGACTGGAGAGCTGGGCTCAGGTGTGGCCAGTCACCCAGAGGAACCAGAGAATCTGAGTGGAGGAAGAACTGATGTCTGGCTGTTTTTCCAGGCCACTCCCACCTCCCCCCCCCCCTTCCCCCAACTGCTTGTAAGGATAGATAAAGCCTTAAGGGTTTAGCCCAGGGCTATGCTAGTCTTTCTGTTAGTGTGTTCTGAACATCGAGTGCATCTGAAAAAATGCCTCCCTACCCTTTTACCCCATCCTATGACCTCCCTTCAGTGTCTTTTCTCAGGGACCCAGACTGACTCACTTCATCTTCCACTTCTGACTTTCCTTCACAGTTCTCTGCTCCCCTGACCCACAGAACAGAGGAGGGGAGGGGAATGAGGTACTTGGGGAAGATGGGGAGGGGGGCAACCACACTATCTGTAGCACATGCCAGTCACAGAACCACAGAGCTGGAAAGGCTGTCACTGGCCATCTCACTCCACCTATTTGTGTTTTTGACTGTGTTTAATAAATAGTTATTGATTTATTCACTGGTCAAGCATTCCTTCCTTATACTGGATAAGCAATCATCCAGCTTCTGCATGAGACCTTCTGGGGTAGGGAATCTCCTCCCAACCGAAGCACCCCATCCCTCTCATTGTTAGGCAGCCTTTCTTTACAATAAACTTAATCTTCCTTTTAGTAATTTCCACCCTCCAAATTCTTATCTCTAGGACTCTGCAGGAAAAGAATAATCCCTCTTCCACACAACAGCTCTTCAAACAGAGTGGTCTTATGATGAGGTCAGATAAATTCTCCCTGGGCACATGCACTGACACCCTTGTATTCTCAGAGTCCACTTTGCCAGTTGTTCCTTGCATGGCACTATTTAAAAAAGGAGCAGTGCATTTGGCTTCAGAGGACCTGTATTCAAATCCTGGACAAGTCACCTTACATCTCTTAGTTTCCTTTTTGTTTTTAATTATTTTATCTCATTTTATGATTTTTTGGAGGGGGGAGGGCAGGGAAATTGGAGTTTGGGGTTAAGTGACTTGCCCAAAGTCACACAGCTAGTAAGTGTTAAGTATCTGAGGCTGGATTTGAACTCAGGTCCTCCTGACTCCAGGGCTGGTATTCTATTCAATGTGCCACCTAGTCCTGCCTCTTAGTTTCCTTATCTATAAAATGAAGAGGTTGGACAAGCCTTCAAAAGTGGCTTCCATGCTCAGTTTATGTTCCACATCACCCCCCAAATTTCCCTGACTGTAGAGGTACTCAAAATTTGCCATTAGAAATTCATGCCTTTGGTAACCTTATTTTATGTTTAATGCGATAAGGGATAAAATGAGGTGGCTTGACAGTAAGATCATTATGGCCCCTTTTAGCTATCAGGTTCTATGGTTATAGTCTTTAGGCAGGAGCTGGTCATAGTATGGATTAGTATAGATTTAGCTTTGGGGGAGAAACATTAGGAGGGAACAGGACTAGATGGGTAGAAAGACTTCCTAACCTCCAGAAACTCAGCTTTGGATGTTCTCACCTTCTTTGCCTAGAGGACAGAATCATGGTTGTAGTGGTGCCACTGGAAGGGACAATAAGTAACAGAGTGGGGAGGGACTTTGGAGGCTAGTTATAGTTATAGTATAGTGGAGAGAGTGCAAAGCCTGGAGTCAGGAAGAGCCGAGTTCAAATCTGGCATCAGACACTTAAGTGACATGATAGGAGCCTGGGCAAGTCATTTAGCCTCTCTCTGTCTCAGTTTCCTCACCTGTGAAATGGGGAGTAGTAATAGCACCTTCCTCCCAGTGTTGTTGTGAGGGTCCAGTGAGATAAATTTTGTAAAGTGCTTAGTGTCAGGCTCACAGTAGGCACTTAATAAATGTTTGTTTTCCTTCCAAAGATGGAAAGAACCTTGAAGGCAATTAAGTTCAACTGTTTCATTTTACAGATAAGGAAACTGTCCTTCAGATGTGAGAGAATTAAGTCAATCCCCCCCCCCCCCCCCCCAAGGTCACAGATGCAGAAGGTGGCAAAGGCAGAATTTTAATCCCTTTGTACAATTTCCACTGTAACATGCTGCTAAGGTGTCCAGAGGTTATGGTCCTATTTTCTCTGGCTGCAGTCCTGCTTGAAGGCAGGGGAATGATCAAGATGATCTTTGAAATGTCCTTTTGCACATCCCACAAAGAGACAGTATAAATTCAGGTACTTTGCATTACAGAAGCAGAGGGATGGGAGAAAGACAGCAGGTGACAGGGAGTGGTGAAAGCCCACTGCCACAGATAATTCTGAGCCAAGGAGGGCAGTTTTCACAGCTTTGAGATCACAGCTATTTCTAGTATCAGCACTTTGCTTTTATTTACCATATTTAGACTTTTCCATGTCTTCCCTGTGAAGAATGTCAGTGTGCAGCAAACCAGTAAGGCAGATGAGCTCTGAGATAATATGGACTTCTATCATTACATTAGCTTAGAATGAATCTAAGGTCAAAGGTTCAGTCCCCGTGTGGGCCAGTTGGCTACAGCGTGTTCCATGGTCACAGGTTGTACCCTGCCCCCCCCCCCCCCAGTTACCTGTCCTTCATGTACATGTTCCCCAGAAGCCCAAGTGAAAAAAAAAAGTATAGATGAATCAGGCCAAGTCTAAGGCCATGACTAAGGCTGGTAAAATAAATATGTAGGGTTCTGTACTTGGAATTAGGAAGACCAGGGTTCAAATCTCATACCCAAAAGGTACTAGCTAGGTAATCTCAGGCCATTCATTAATCAATTTCCTTATCTGTAAAGCCTCAATCCTACATTCCCTGTCAGACCTCTCTACCTGCAGGGGTCCTTAACATCTCAAACTCAACACATCCAAGTGTCTTTCCTTAAAACAACTGTTCTCTCCTTTGTGCTAATCTCTTCTTTTAGGATCTCACCAAGCCTTCTGATCATGTAGACCTCAAAATGATGACCCTCATTCAAGACTTCAATGTCTCTTTCTTATCTCCAGCCTATCGTTTCCACAGCTGCCAAATAATATTCCTAAAATGCAGGTCTGATTGTGTCTCTTCCCAATTTACTCCCAATGCCTGTTGCCTCTAGGATACAATACAAAGTATGCAGCTTTGCATTTTCTGTCCTTCTCAATTGTTTTGTCTCCCATCAACCTTTCCAGACATATTTCATATTCCTATCCTTTAAGCAGCTGATGTTCCAGTCATACAGGCCAAAATTTGATGTACCGGCTCCCACGTTAGTGCCCATCTTCCCCCTGTCTGTAATGTACTTCCTCTTCACCATCTCAGATAATCCGAAGTGTCCTTTGAAGGTCAGCTTGGGGGCTGCTTCCTATGTCAGACTTCCTGATTCTCCCCATCCACCCTCCTTTCTGGCGCTCCCACTCCCCAGAAATTGCTTTTTCTTTACTCATCTCTGTACAGAGTATATCCTCCTGGTGAAACAGAAGCATCATGAGGGTAATGATAGGTCGGTTTTAATTTGGCATCCTTCAGCACTTGGCACAGAGGAGGCACTTAATACACATTGACTGAATGGGCATTGATTTTCCTAAGCTCACAAAACTAGAAAGATGAAGTGCTAGGTTTTAGAGCCGGACCCTTTGACTCTTAATAAGCCAGTGGTGGTGTAATGGAAAGAACCTTGGACATAAGTCATCTCCCTGTGCAGGTCAGGAACTTTACATATTTATTTTATATGTCTGTGTTCACCTTATGCATTCACTAGATTATAAGCTAGGAGGCAAGGTAGATAGAGCACAGACCTAGAGGTAGGATGAGCTGAATTCAAATCCTGCCTCAGATATTTCCTAGCTGTGTGACCCTATGCAAGTCACTTACTCTCTCTGCCTCCATGTCCTTGTCTACAGAATGGGGATAATAATGGAATTTACTTCCCAAGGTTGTTATGAGGATAAGATGAGTTACTTTTTGTAAAGCACTTTGCAAACTTTGGAGTGCTATATAAATGCTAGTTACTATTATTATTATTGTTATTGCTAAAGAGAGATAGCATGGTGAATCATAGATAGAGAGTTGGAAGGGACCTTAGAATTCCTCTAGTACAATCCTCTTATTTTATAGATTGTGAAGACAAAAATGGAATAGTTCTTGCCTTTAAGGTATTTACTTTCTTGAGAGCTATGTCATGAGAATGAGAAAAAGGATTGTAGCAATGATGATGGAGGAAGGAGTCAGTATAGAGCAACAAAATCATCTTCTCCTCTCTATAACCTCAGGGACAGAGCTTGAACAAGAGTCTGAGAGTCAGACACTTGAAATAGGCAAGACGTTGGCCTGGAGAGGGATGTGTTTTGGTCACCCTTGCTTCTGACACCTTGGGAAGACTGAGGAGACATGAGGTAGAAGGAATGGGTACATATATTTATTTTTAAATTAATTATTTTTTTCCAAGTAACAAACATTGATTTTTTTTCTCCCACTCACTCCCATTGGGCAGAAAAAGAAAAAGAGAAAAGAAAACCCTTGTTGCAAATATGTATTAAGCAAAGCAAATCCCTGTATTGTTCATGTCCAAAATTGTCTGTCTCATTGTGAATCTTGAGATTATCACTTCTCTGTCGGGAAGTAGGCATCGTGCTTCATCTTTGGTCTTCTGGAAGCATGATTGATCAAACTTCTAAAGTCTTTCAAAGTTGTTTTTCTTTATAATGTTATTGTATACATTCTGTTCACTTCACTCTGTATCAGTTTGTAGCAGTCTTCTTAGTTTTCCCTAGGTACATAAATTTTTACTAGAGCCAGCATACATCTCTGCTAGCCTAGTTGTTTATGGCTAATATGACTAGAATGTCAACGGTGGGTGAAGGAAAGGGCCAGAAATGATAGTGGATGTCTACTCTGGGGCTGAAGAGGCAGGCCTCAGAGGCAGAATAAAATTCAAGCTGGCCCCATAAAGGGTCTCCATGAGGGATATTTGTGTCCTCCCTCCCCTGGCCAAGTCTCAATGATTCGTGTTGTTCCCATATGGCATGCTTATCCTGACCCTGTGGCTTTGAAGATAGAGATCACCCATCTCAAACCGTCAGCTCCCCAGCAGTAGCAGAGAGGGAAAGCCAAGAGGTGAATGATTACCAGCAGAGGCAGCTTCAAAGCAATGAAAAATATAGCAGAACTGAGAGGTTGCTCCACATGAAATCAACTGCCCCTTTGCCCTCCAAAAGTCATCTGGTGTGAGTTCCCACTTCATTCTCAAGGGGTCTCGTAGCTGATACCACCCTTGCCAAAGTGAAATGCTTTCCTTAGCAACTTTCAGGAAGGGAAGGTCTGATCTGAAAGGTGGGGAAAAAATCCCAGCTAATTGAATTCAGCAGATTGTCATTGGGCACCTACTATATTCTTGGCATTATTGTAGATGCAGTGGGGGATATAAATTGTAAAGACAGCACAATCTTTGCTCATAGGAAGTGTACAGTTGAGTTGACTAGATAAAAATTCACTAATAAAAAATAAAGAATATCACAAGACAGTGCATAATTGCCTCTCCCACCTCTGAACCTTTGCCCAAATTGTCCCTTATTAGAGGAATGCATACCTTCTTCACCTATCCTTCCTTTAAAATCCCTAGCTTTCTTCAAAACATAGCTCAGGTGCCCCCATCCCCATATGCCCTCCTGGATCAAGAGGCTATTCCTAATGTTCCTATTTGTTAGTCCTCTCTCCCTCTTGAAATTACTTTAACTTTCTTTGTGTTCTGTGTTATCTTGTCTATTGCCTTGGTGGGTGCCCCCTGAAGAATGTAAATTCCTTGTAAGGACACAGATTATTTTATTTTTATCTTGTTACCCTGGACCTAGAACAGTGGCTTATATACAGTAAATGCTTGAGAAATGTTTATTGAATACTGTCCATGTCATGGGTATTCAGAGCAGAGATAGGATTTGTCTGAGCTCAGTTCATCATGAAAAGCTTTCTAGAGGAGACCAGGGACAGTTTGGACAAAGTCACCTCCAGAAAGCTGTCTAGAACCACCAACATGACTATAGGAGATTGACATGGAATGAAGTTTTTTAAAGGCACTGAAAAATTCACTGTCATCTTGAAATCTGTGAGCAGATTTCATCAGTATCAACAAAAAAAAAAATACAATACCTCAAGCTTCTCTTTCATTCCTCACTGAGACTAGGCTTTAAATATATTAAATGCTAAGTGATAGAAGGGCTTGTCTAAAGTAGCCCCTATAAAATAGCTTTATGGACCCTGACAGGAATGATGAAAGTTAAAACTAGTTTTGTTAGTAATAATCACAACCTGGGGTTCGGGCAATGGGAAAACACATATCACCAGTATTATGCAATCTTGTTTTACTTATCTTTAAAAAAAATATTTTTTTTATCCTGAACTTAAACAGCAAAGAAAGAAAATTTCCATATGCACAGAAAAATACAGAAAAAGGATCATATGTGAAACTGTGAATTTCCATTTCATCTCATTCACTTAAAATATAATTCCACAATTCTTTCAAAACTGCTCTGCCTGTGCTGTGTTCTTGCCTTTTTCCTTCTAAAAATCTGTTCTCTTTTGTGTTATTTGTGATGTTCTTTTTACAGTGTACTTTTGTGTATTATGATTTTCTGAAATAATCCCTTTGCCATTTCTTACAATGAAATAATATTCAATTAAATCCATATATCACAATTTGTTCAAATATTCCTCAGTTGATGGGCAGTCACCCCCTTAGACTCCAATTCTTTGCTCTTCACTTTTTTTTCTTTTAACCCATTCTTCAAGATCAGGTTTCTGTTCTGACTGTGGCAGGAAGCATGAACCATTTGGGCAGTGGTATGTCTCATCTCTGAGTCTCAAATGAGGCCATGTCAGAAGGGGGTATGGGAAAGTCAGGGTGAAGGTAGTAAGGACCTTTTCAGCTCAGTTCCTACTGTACCAGAAGATACACAATAAATTTGGACTTTACCCAGACAAAGATCTGAAGTTTACATGTAGAAGTGGGTGTTACAAGTGTGTTGCAGTGTGTGAGAGCCGCAAGGTTTCACAATGGGTAGAGTGGTAGAGTTGGGGTCAGGAAGGCCTGAGTTCAAATATGACTAGGATACTTACTAGCTGTGTGACCTTAGGCAAGTCACTTAACCCTTTTTTTTGCCTCAGCTTTTTTATCTATAAAATGAAGATTATAATAGCACTTGCCTCACAGAGTTGTTGTGGGGATCAAATGAGATAATAATTGTAAAGCATTTACTATAGTGCCTAGCACGTAGTAAACATGTAAATAAATGTTAGTAACTGTTGTTGGATAAAAATTCACTAATAAAAAATAAAGAATATCACAATCAAGTTGGAACAAATTCTCATTTTAAAAATATGAGTCATAGCAGAACTGGTTATTTTGACTTTTACGTGGGAGCACTATGTTTTGGCTAGGACATTCTTAGGACCTTTACCTTTAGGGTTTCTTTCAGCAGGCAGTCAGTGGATTCTATTCTTACTTTGCACTCTCATTCCAATGGATGTGAGAAGTCTCCATTTACAATCTTTAAAAGACTGTGGCCAGACAGGCTTTCTTTTTCTCCTGGTTTTCAGGGAATTCATTGATTCTTAAATTATATTTCCTTGATCTGCTTTTCAGGTCAGTTTATTTTAATATCAATAGCTTACATTTCCTTCTATTTTTCAATACTTGGATTTTGTTTTAATATTTCTTGCTGTCTTGTGGAGTCATTGATTTCTGTTTCTTCCATTCTAGTTTTCAGGGATTCTGTTCTTGGGCTGGATATACCACTTTCTGTGCTAAGGTATTTATTCTCCCTCCAATTTTTTTTTTCTATAAGAGCTTGTATTTCATTTCATTTCATTTATTTATTTATTTATTTTTACCTTTTGCATTATTTCTTCTAGGTGTCCATGTATTCCTTGTCTAAAACCATTTTGCCCTTTATTGGTTTGTTATGAAGTTGTTCTTTACTTTTGGGGCATCTAAATATATACAATTTATTTTATTTTATTTTTAGATAAAAAAAATAAAGTCACCGTCTTTGACTTACTCATCTCTCCAGGCTTAGTTCATAAATTGGAGCTTTGTTCGAAAACTCCCTAATATGGTTCTGGTGGAATTGGGCAGAAGGAGAGTGTTTGGTACTGGTTGGTTCAGTCTTGTGTTCTTACACTGATCCTTGAGGTTCACAGTGTTGGATCTCAGAATAGAAAGACAGCAACCTTGGAGACTGGGGGTGTCCTAGTCTGAGCATGGCTATTCCATTTTCCCATTTACCCAGAGCTCTAAGGACCCCACCTCGAAACTTTCTGAGCTCTTTCTCAGGCTTTCTGATTTCCTTTGGTTTCTTGAGGAGAGCCCTTTATTATAGCTATTGGTGGACAGAGCACTATAGGCTACACATGTCTCTGACTTGTTGCTATTCACTGGCTTTTCTGGTTTCCCCCTTTCCTTCTGCCTATGAGCTGTTAAATGACCTTTTGTGGAGTTCTGAAGTGTCAGAAATCACCTACAGTAGTTTTTTATTGGATATCTTGATTGTTATTCAGTCTTGTGTGAATTTCAGGTTTTTGATAGAATTGATATGTAGAAGTTGGGTGATCAGTCTCTGTTAGGTCAGCCACCTTATCTGAATACCCCTCTTTCACTTATTTTTAGTGGAAAAGACCCTTCAGAACCACAACTTTATTGGTACTTAATCATTGTAATCCTTGGAAATTCTTTTGAAATTTCAGGGCTTTTGGTTATCAGAAAACTCAAAAGCCAATGTGGCATTCAACCTTGGAAAAAAGTCCTTGTTATCCCTGAAAGGAAGCATTTTGTGCAACAGTTAGGGCTTTCACTAAAGTAGTCCTCCAATACTTAATCCTGGCATGAAGGTGACCCTGAATTCTCAATAGCTACATCAACTATACTAAACAAAGCTCAAGCTATGGCAGGTCCCACTATGCCCTGAGGGTAGGACTAGATTAGTAACATTCCAAGAGGCTGATCATCTGAAGACTGGCCCCCATGGCAACTCTTGAAGACTGTCTACTATTTATTGGTTTCAGATTTCATTTCAAGAGGAAATGTCCCAAGCAGAGGAAATTATCATTCTTCTAAAGTATTGGAGTATGGCAGGCAATTTAGGGTAGCATTTCAAAACTCCCCAGAAGGAAAAACAAAAACTTATTGAATCAAATCAAATTTCAAAAGAAGTGAGGTTATTGAGGGTAACCAATGGGCCTTAAAACCATCAGTGAGTTAGTGGGGTGTCTAATCCAAGCATGTGAAGACTTCCCTGGGTGCAATAGGCAGATGAGAACAATTTGTTCCAGGGGCCATGAAGGCAATGGAAAGTCAGGTGATGTAAAGCACTTAGAGCTTGGTCAGACATTGAAGACACCAAGGTCACCCACAGCCTCCTAGTCCATGTCCAGTTGTCCTGACTTTTGTCTTGCCACTGGACTTCAAAGCCTCTGGAAGAGAGAGGGAGGCTGATGACTTTGTCCTGCTCTGCCTCACTTAAATCCAAGTCACTCAGGAGTCAAGACCACTCAGTGATGTCATTGGTCCTCTTAGAAAATGGACCAACAACAATAATACAAAAGGCTGTAAACGTTGGGATCAAGCAGTTGGTGGCTCAGTGGAGAAAGGGTTGACCCTAGAGCCAGGAAGAATGGAATTCAAATTCAGTCTCATGCACTTTCTGAACAAGTTACTTCACTCTTATTTGCTTCAATTTCTTCAACTGTAAAATGGGGACAATAACAGCACCTTCCTCCAAAGAGCTGTTACAAAAATCAAGTGGGATAATGTTTCTGAAAAAGTACTTAGTGTAGTGCCTGATACATAGTGGACACTGTTAAAAATGCTTATTCCCTTCCCTTGGTAAAGACAGGAGTTATCATAAATCTTTACTTCCCACCGTTCCTAGCTGACAGATACAAAGGAAGTCACCAGTAAATATTTGTTAAATTGAATTTTAAAAGAAGAAGGGCTACATTTTTTTTTTTTTTAGGTTTTCAGATCTCGTATAAGACAGTGGTAGCAGGGTTCTTTCTGAAAAAAAAAAAAGAAATACCCTTTTTAAAAAAAAAATATTTCCTCAGATGGGTCAGTTTCAAGAACTTCACAGGATCATGGAATTCTTCTACATCGTAATGTTATAAAATATTAGACTTCAGACCACTTTATTAAAACTTTCATGAAAGGTTAGGGACATTGAAATATAATCCATTCCAGTGGATCCCAAAGTGTGGCTCTCAAATCGAAAAACATGAAAATATGCCTCCTCCATTACCACTGGGCTAGTCACTTGTCTGCTCAAAAAATCTTTGGTTCACTTTCTTTTTTTTTTAATTTTAAAAATTTATTTATTTACTTTTGGTTTGCAACATTCAATTCCACAGTTTCTAATTTTCTCCCCTTCCCTCTCCTACCCCCTCTCCCCCATGGCAGCATGCAATGAAATATAGGATCTACAAATATCTTCACATTAAATATTAGGTTGTAAAGAAGGATTATAACCAATGGAGTGAACAATGAGAAAGAAGGAACAAAACAAAACAAAACAAAAAAAAGAGAGAGTAAGTGGTTTGCTTCAATCTGCATTCAGACTCTTAGTTCTTTTTCTGGATGTGGATAGCCCTTTCCATTATGAGTCTTTTGGAGTTGTCTTATAACTTTGCATTGCTGAGAGGAGCCCAGCCTATCAAAGTTGGTCATTTTCTTATACCTTTTGAACAAAGTTCACATGTCTTTGTCTGTCAACCAAGGACCTTCACCATCTGGCACTAACCTTACCTCATGTGATTCTTCTCTAGGCATTTTATATGGCAGTCAAACTGGGCTATCCTTCTACCAAGCACAGCTTGTGTGTTCCCACCT
This sequence comes from Petaurus breviceps papuanus, assembly GCF_028583685.1. NCBI lineage: Eukaryota > Metazoa > Chordata > Mammalia > Diprotodontia > Petauridae > Petaurus > Petaurus breviceps. The sequence continues at coordinate 2,094,165 of NW_027187372.1, forward strand.
CTCTGCCCTGACTTACATTATTTCTTGTGCCTGGTACATCCTCTCTCACCATTTTCATCCATTGAATTCCTACTTAATATTTTAAAATCCAACTGAAATATTAACTCCTTCCATGAGGTCATAGACTCACAAGTCACACAACAGAGATGAAAGGGATTACAGAGACCATGGTGTCCAACCCCTTTCATTGTACAAATGAGCAAACTGAGGTCCAAGGAAGTTAAGTGACTTGTCCAAGGTCACAAAGATAAGGTCAGAAATAGAATTTGAACCCAGGCCCTTTGCCTCTAAAGCTAGGTCTCTTTCTACTATGCTAAGCTGCCTATTTGGGGCAGCTAGGTGGCACAATGGATAAAGCACTAGAGCTAGGAAGACCTGAGTTCAAATGTGACCTCAGACACTTACTAACTGTATGACTTTGAATCAGTCACTTAAATGCTTTTTGCCTCAATTTCCTCATCTGAAAACAGAGATAATAATAGCACCTACCTCTCAAGGTTGTTGTGAGAAGCAAATTTGATAATAATTACAAAGCACTAAGCAGAGTACCTGGCACATAGTAAGCACTATATAAATTTTAACTATTATTAATACCACCTTGTTGTTAATCACATTTTCCAAGGAAAACCTTATATAATATTTTGTTTTACCTTGAATACATTTATCATGTGCCATTATGTCTCTTTTGTTTTTTCACAAGGACTTTGTTTTAAAATTTTGGATTAATATCCATCAGTGATATTGGTCTATAGTTCTCTTTCTCTGCTTTATCTTTTCTTGGTTTAAGTATTAGGACCATATTTGACTCATAATAGGAGTTTGGTAGAGTGTTTTATTTTTCAATTATTAAGAATCATTTGTGGGGTAGCTAGGTGGGGCAATGGATAGAGAATCAAGAGGACCTGAGTTCAAATCTAACCTCAGATACTTGACACTTACTAGCTGTGTGACCCTGTGTCAAAAAACCCAAAATAAAACCAAAAAAAATTGTGTAGAAACTATTAATTGCTTTTTAAAGATTAAATATAATTCACCAGATGTACTTCATTCTCTGGAATTGGTCTCAAATCCACCCCCCACTCCTTTCACCTGCCACCACCACCACCTCCCCCCCAATTTAATAATGCCTTTATAGATTGTCCAGTTTTGTTTTCTGAGACTAGGTTGCTTAAGATGTCTAGCATAGTGGAAATATCATGGTTTTTGAAGCACAGAGATATGTGTTCAAATCCGTCTCTGATACTTAGTACCTATGTGACCTTGGGCAAATCACTTAGTGTCCATGATTCATAGTTTCTTCACCTATAAAATGGAGCATTAAAATAGAGACCACTGAGTTTCCTTCCAGTTGTAGGTCTGTGATAGGCTATCAATTTGTAGGTAATCATTCACTGCATTTGGATTTTGCTAGCATCTAATTGTGCTTTATAGCTTCTTTTCATTCATGATTTTTTTTAGCATGCTATTTGGTATTATACTTATCTGTACACAGGGAAAGAAAGAGCAATGTGATAGGAAGAGATTCAGGCTTAGTCAGGCAGATGGGTTCAAGTACTGTCTGACACAAAATCATATATAGTCTCTTTTTAAAAAATTAAATGATTTTTTATTGCAATTAGTTACCACAATAATTTTCTTTTTAATTAAAATTTTTTTTTAAATTTTTATTTTTGGTTTCGAATTTACTCCTTCCCTCTACCCCTTCCCAAGAAATATGATACACCTTATACATATGAAGTCATGAAAAACATATTTCCACAATCCTTTAGTCTCTTAGTGTTCTCAGCTAATTCTTTCCAAGGATCCAAATTTGTTCTGTGAAGTCTGGATTCAGTCAAAGGGCTGCACTTGAGGACCCAGAGGGCCACATGTGGCCTCAAAGCTGCAGTTTCTCCACGTCTGCTTTAGGCCATAAGTTATAGAAAAATGATTGATCTGCATTGATGGAGGAAATGTTCATACCAGAATCATAGATTTAGAGCTAGAAGGAAATCCCAACATGGACGATGTAGGTATGGGCAGAATTAAAAACAAAAGAAATGAGAAAAGAATCATCTGCCCCTACTAGCAGATAAGTTTCATGTGGTGGTTACTGTCTCTTATCTAGAGCACTCAACATGGCACCCTGTGCATAGCAGTGACTTACCAATGCTTGTTGTTGATGGAAGAAAGAGACGCAGAAAGAGGAATAGAATTTCAGCCAGAAGAGGCAGAAACAGTGAGATAAGATGCAGGTAGGCACATTGACCTTGACAAGAACAGAGGGAGGCAGACACCAAAGAGAGATACATGAAAGGAAGGCACACACAGAGGGAGCTGGAGCCAGATGAAATGTGCCTCTCTTCAGGTACCACTGGTCCCAACCTTTCTTGTTTGAAGTTGGGATAAATGAAATCTGAGGGTCAGCTCTATCACTAAAAGCAAACTCTGGACTGTCTCCAGACCCTGGCCCCTTTCCAGAGGGCATCTACCCCATCCTGGCTACTGCTTCAAAGGCACCCTCAAGTCCATTGGCAGCCCTCTTGATCTTTTTGTGTTTGCTCATTAAAGTTAATTTGGGACATTAAAAGATCAAAACTAATGATTTCATTAAGTCAGAGATTTCTGGATGCAGCAACTTTGAGGGGGGGAGGAGAGAAAAGGGGAAAAAAGCAGGATAAAAACAAGGCACAGGATTTCAGTACGAGGTCATTGAATGCTGAACTATTCAAATCCTTGAGCTACCCTTGACTTGTATTCCTCTAGTGTTCTGTAGCAAAGCGCAAAACTCTACCCTCATCAGTGACAATAGGAATGCTAAGAGTCATTAAGTGGCTCACTTCCCACCTCCATACATTTAAGGAACAGAAAAATCATTGATCTGCATTGATAGTTGATCTGCACAGATAGCTGAAATCTTACCATCCACAGGAGGCCTTTTCTGGTTTTCCTCTCTGGTCAATGCCTCCCCCCTGAGATTCCCTTCCAATTATACTGTATACATCCTGTATGTGTGTATAGTCATTTGTGTTAGACTGTGGGCTCCTCTCTGTATCCTCAGTACCCATCACAGTGCCTGGCATACAGTAAGTGCTTAATAAATGCTTGTTGTCTGACTTCTTCCCCAGGTGACTCATGTATGTAGGGATTTTCACCTTTGTATTTGATTTCTTTGGCCAAGCACAATGCCTAGAACTTGGTAGGTCCTTGATGTGTACTGATTGATTGATTGATTGAGTCTTCACTAGAAGGGAGGCTCATTGCATTGGATTCCCCTAGAGACTAAGGACAAGAGAGATGGCTATTGGTGGGAAGTGGAGCTTGCCTAGAGAACTAGATCAAGAATTTTCAAACTGAACCCAATCTCCACCTCTTCCAAAATTTGTGCCTTAGCAACTGCTTTTTATGCCAGCAGTGAGTGATCTTTGGGGAGCAGTGTGATACAGTGGAAGGATGTCTGGAGTCTGAGGATCTGGGTTCAAATTCTGCCCCTGAAGCTTACTATCTGTGTGACCTTCCTTGGCAAGTCATTTAGCCCAAAAGACATTCTCTCTTCCTCAATGAGTTCTGTGCTTGGCTTGCCCTCACTCTCTTCACCCCAGCTCCTGACCTCACATTAGAGGATTTCAGCATATGTATTGGTGCCTCCCTCCCTATTTTAACTCCCTTCTGTGTATGTACTCTGGGCAGCTAGGTAGTGCAATGGATGGAGTGCCAGATTTGGTGTTAGGAAGATTTGAATTCAAATCTGGCCTCAGACATTTTCTATTTATGTGACCCTGGGCAAGTCATTTAACCCTGTTTGCCTCAGTTTTGTCATCTGTAAAATGAGGTGGAGAAGGAAATGGCAAACCATTCCAGAGTCTTTGCTAAGAAAACCCCAAATGGGGTCTCAAAGAGTTAGACACAACTGGAAAGACTCAACAACAAAAAATGTATATACTCTAGAATCTCTAGCTACACTGGCTTCCTTGTTCCTTGAACTCCATACTCTATCTCCTCACTTTTCACTGACTATCTCCCAGGTCAGGAGTGATCTCCCTCCTCACCCTTCCTTTATAGCTTCCTTGACTTCCTGAAAGATTCAGCTGAAATCTTACCATTCACAGGAGGCCTTTTCTGGTTTCCCTTTCTGGTCAATGCCTCCCCCCTGAGATTCCCTTCCAATTATACTGTATACATCCTGCATGTGTGTATAGTCATTTGTGTTAGACTGTGAGCTCCTCTCTGTGTCCTCAGTACTCATCACAGTGCCTGGCATACAGTAAGTGCTTAATAAATGCTTGTTGTCTGACTAACAGCTTTCCTGGGCCTCTCGTCTACAAAATGAGGTATTGGATTAAATATTCTCTGAAGGTCTTTGTGTATGAATGAATGAATGGATGAATGGATGATCCTAAATATAGTGTGCATATTAATTCCTATCAGAAATGAAAGTATAGATGAAGTCGTGATTGAAATACTAATACTATAAGACACTTTTTTAAGGAACCTGGTATATTCCTCTCACCCACTATGGATCCAACCAACTGTACTGTCATGCAACATAGTATAAGCAAAGTGCTTTTCAAATCTTAAAGCATTTTACAAATGTTAGTTATTATTATTTTCTCCCAACAAGAAGGAGAGACCTAAGAACTGTCTGGTTGAAATAATGATATATTACACCTATGGCAAGAGATAGCAGGGTTTAGCAGATAAAGGGCCAGCCTTGGATTGAGGAGGACCTGGGTTCAAATTCTACCTTTGGCCATGAACAAATTCTTTAAGTTTTTAAGGTTGCCCCATGCATTCTACAAAATATTAAGTTACAGGTTGAGTTGTACATCTGTATCAGTGGAAGGAGTTAACATACCAGGAGTATCCTATGCTGGTGAAATCAAAGGTTTGGACAAAAAATGTCTACAACATTCCTCTCATCATAATTTTGGAATCTAGTCAAAGAAAGGAAAGAATGTTGGTTTGCCATAATCTATCACTAATATGACTGTGGTGACACCTAATCACCCATTCAACATTGCTTTGTTAAATGCTTACCTGTGGAGTATGTTGTGTTATACCATAGGGATAAATACAAGAATAAATATGACAGAATCCCTACCCTCAAGGAATTTGCAATAATTCATTTAATTATCAATTCTGAGTTGTTTTTTTTTTCTGGAATTAATGCAGTATACTCTCTGGCCTATAGGTTTTAGAATCCATTTTTTTTTCTCCTTGCAAAAATGGAAATAACATTGCCCTGCTCCTGTCTTTTGGCACTTTTCCCATTCTCCATGATTTCTCAGAGATTAAAAGCCTATCTTCAAATTCTTTTAGGTTCTTGGTATGTAGAGACATAAACTTATTTAAAGAGACCAGGTACTTTCTCTCTTTCTTTCTAATTAAGATTATTTGTGATTGAAACATTAGGATGGCATGCCTTAGGGATGCTCATCTCTTTTTGGGTCTTGGTCCATGGAATCATGCCTCTTTTTGATCTCTATTTTTTTTTCATATATATATCCTTATTTTTTTTTTGCTTTTTGTAGGGCATTTGGGTTTAAGTGACTTGCCCAAGGTCACATGGCTAGTTTTTGTGTTAAGTGTCTGAGGCCAGATTTGAACTCAGGTCCTCCTGACTCCAGGGCCGGTGCTCTATTCACTGCACCACCTAGCTGCCCACCCCACACACAAACACACACACACACACACACACACACACATATCCTATAAAGTCTAGCACATATATCTGACCAGAGCTAGCTTTTTCTTCTTTCACTCTGTGAATTTCCAAGGTGACATGAAATCTTTCTCCTAAGGTTCTTATCACTCACTCACTTCCAAATCAACAGCCAAATATTTGTCAGAGGTTGTAAGTCCAGAGTATCAGTTTCTATTTCTTGCTTGCTCTCTTTTCTGAGATCAGACATTTACAGTGGAGCTGGGCAAGAATTTAGCTACCTTCTAGAAGAGACTTCTAGTAAATGTCCAGATAGCCGACCTTCCCCTTTTGCTGCCGTATCTTGCTTCTGTGTCAGTCAAGAGAGCATGCTAAAGTGGAAAGAAAACTTAGCTTGGAGACCTAGGTCTCTAAGACCTAGGTTTGAATTTTGCCTCTACAGAGACCTGGGTTTGAATTTTACCTCTAGCACTAGCTGTGTGACCCATTAGCTAATCTCTTTGAGCCTCTGTTTCCTCATCTGTGATAGGAGTAATAATATATGCATTACTTGCTTCACAGGGTTGTTGTTGAGAAAGCAACTTGTGAACCCTGAACCTCATAAACTTATCAACTATCTCAATTCTATAATTTGGTCAAGGTGGTACCAGTTGATGATAGGTTTAGATTTAGAAAGAACCTCAAAACGTCATCCAATACAACCCCCTCATTTTACAGATAAGGAAATGGAGGAACAGGACAGCTAAATTAATAACTCAAGATCACCTGTCAGAGAGAGTATTTGAATCTAGGTCCTCTGACTCCAAAGCAAGTTTCCTTTCTGCTGTACCAAAATGGGACAACTGTGAGAGATGTTTTAGAGGTAGAAATTATAAAATGTTACATTTGTGTGCATATTATAATTTATAAAGTACCTCCACACTTACTCTTCACAGGGACTAAGCCCTCCGTCTCTCACACAATCCCCAGATGGGACCCTAAGGACTACATGCAGGGTGAGAGTTATTATTCTAATTTTATGATGAAGAAACTGGGGCTTAGAGACATAAAGTCACCCAGTGGCAAATCCAGATCTGGACACTAGCATACCTGTTGTTCTTTCTACTATTTGTTTTGTGCAAAAAGAAATCTCTGATATCATGGAAGTATTCATTCCTGGCCCTCTTTATATCCCAAATCAAACTAAATGATCAAACATCGAAAGATCAGAAGGTCTGCTAAGGGGACTCAGAGCTTTGAAGCATTAGCCAAGATAAGGCAGATGCCCACTGGAAAAGGAGTTGAGTCCTCTTTTCCCTACACCCCAAAGCCTGTACATAAGACTCACTCAACTAATTGGGTGTGTGGGAAAAGAGTCTGGAAGAATTGACTAGTAGCAATCAAACTTTAGGTCACAAACAATTTATCAAGCACATTTTCCCCCTTCCTTCCCTTATCGGCTGAACAAAAGACTCCCTCGGGTTCAATGACCTTTGGCCACTCAGTGCTCCTGTTACTGGTGATTATCAACCATTAGGATAGAGGCTGGACTTGGGAGTGGGACCTGTAGACAAATAAGGAATAGGACTCAAGGGTCCTATATAGTCTTCACCAAAAAGGATTTTCCATGCTCCTTTCTCCACACTTCCTCTGTCAAATGGGAGGGATGATAGTTAGATGGAATTGTAGCGTTGGAATGAAAAGGGATGCTAGAGGTCATCAAATCCAATGCCTTCATTTTAGAAATTAATAAGCTCAGTTACTGTATATATCTTGTATGTACTTTTTTTTTCCATTTTATTTCTACCATTAGAATGTAAGCTCCTTGAGGGCAGGGACTGCTTTTCTCTCTACTTATATTTGCATTCCTAGCAGTTAACACAATACCTAGACCATACTAAATACTTAATAAATTCTTGACTCGATTTGGCCTGACAAATAATTTAACATTATAGATATATTTAATATATTGCAATATTATCTATCAAAACAGTAGTTAATATTATAGATATCCTAGATATGATAGAGTGAGAATGGTATTTTTTCTCATACAGTCCTATTTGTTCATTTGGTATGTATTTAATATTCATTTGATTGGAAGCAAGATGATGCTGTGAATAGAGTACAGAAAGAATCAGGAAGACCTGAGATTGAATCCTGTCTCAGCCACTTACTAGTTGTAAAACACTTAAATTCTCTCAATCTTAATTCCTTCATCTGTAAAATGGGAATAATAGTAGCATCTACCTTAAAGTGTGACAGAAATGCTAGCTATTTTGCACACACCGGGCACATCCACTGCTTAGGAACACAAGGAGTCATCTTAACTGAATAGTACCTGGCACATAGTAGGCTCTTAATAAATACTTGATAATTTGACTTGATTTCACTGACTTCAAGAACAATCATTCCAGACTAATCTCGTATCCCTTTTTGACTGGGTTACTATATCGGGGTAGGTTTATCTGAATTTTAACAAGGCATTTGACAAATCCTCTTGATAAAATTTTGTGGAAAAGATGTAGAGGTGGAGAAGCTAGGTAAGTTAGCTTTGGAAAGTGGCAAGCTAGATTTGGAAATAGTTGAATGGCCAGACCCAGAGATAAGTTCTTTGTGGTTTCACGTCAGTTTGGAAGCAGGTCTGAAATGGAGGGCACCAAGAGTGTGTGCTGGACTCAATGCTGTGTGACATTTTTTATCAATGACTCACAACTAGTTAATGTGTCAGAACCAGGATTTTTATTTTTTAATGAAAATCGTATTTCCATTCAAAACAAATTATTTTAAGGAGTTCAACATTTGAAAATGTGCAATGAAAATATGTGCTAAACAGAGAATCTTAACCAGGGTTTGAACTTGGTTTGTTGTTGTTTTTAAATATTTGGATAACTGTATTTCAATGTAATTGATTTCCTTTTTACATACTGCTGGTATTTTTTATCAGAGAACTTTATTATGTGCTCTCCTTTGGTGGTTTGAGTTTTCTCATTTGCAAAATGAAGAAGTTTAGGGGCGGCTATGTGGCGCAGTGAATAGAACACCAGCCCTGGAGTCAGAAGGACCTGAGTTCAAATTCTGCCTCCAACACTTGACATACTCACTAGCCATGTGACCTTGAGCAAGTCACTTAACCCCAACTGCCTCTCCTCTCCCTCCAAAAAAAAATGAAGTTTGTATAATAGGGAATTCATAGCCTAAGGTCTATGAATTTAAAAAAATTAATAATTATATCTCAGCATAATCGGTCCCTTTATAATGCTATGTACTTCATTTTATGTATTTAAAAACATTCTGAGAAGAGTTCAATGTTGTTGTTCATCTTTCATTTTCAGAGGAGCAGTGACATTATGGGGTGAAGCCTTGACTTGCGAGTGAATTGGATTTAAGTGAGGCAGAGTTGCAAAAGTCCTCAGTCTCACTCTCTTCCAGAGTCCTCAAAGTTCAATGGTAAGACAAAAAGTCAAGATGGCTGGTGACAGCCCAGGATGTAGTGAATGGCCTCGGCATCTTCAATGTCTGGCCAGGCTCTAAGCTCTCTACGATACCTGCTTCAACTGCCTTCATAGCTGTGGGGACAAATTACTCTTATCCACCCATTCTGTTGGGGAAGTCTTCACAAGCTTGAGGTAGACATTCTTCTAATTCACCAACAGGTTTGAGGCCTATTAATTTTCCTCAACCTACTTTATAAGTTTCACAAGACTACCAAAGAGGTCTATGACACACATACACAAAAAGATTAAGAACCTCTAACCTGAAAGATGGGGGCAACTAGGAGGTGCCATTGATAGAGTACTGAATGGGCCTACAGTCAAAAAGACTCCTTTCTCTGAATTCAGCTCTGGCCTCAGACACCTGCTAGCTGTGTGACTCTAGGCGAGTAACTTTGCTCTGTTTGCCTCAGTTTCTTCGTCTGTAAAATGAGCTGGAGAAAGAAATGGCAAACCACTCTAGTATCTTTGCCAAGAAAATCCCAAATAGGGACACAACGAAAAAGACTGAATAACAACCTAAAAGGTAAACTGAATGATAAAATTAATTTTTTTGTCAAAATGATATTTTAAATGACTTTTGAACTGTGTCTGATTTCTGTGCTTTTATGTAGTTTGTTTTTAATTCCCAGTCTTTCATTGATCTGGCTTTATTTTAACTTTTTTTTTCCATTCTTACACAACCTTCCAGTGGTTTACCCTTTGCTAATTTGTTGTCGTTGTTGTTGTGGTCTTGTGCTCATTTCCCCTTAAACTATCACCTCCCACTTATTGAACCCTTCTTTGTAGCGAAGGAAAACAAGCAAAATCAGATGACTAGCAACCATATATGATAGCATATACCACATTCCTCATCTGTGGTTTTTTTCTGAGAAAAGGAAAATATTTCAGCATCAGTTTTCTGAGACTAAGATGGGTCATTACAGCTGATCAAAATTAAATGGCCTTTTCATGTTGTTTTGTAGTAACTGTGATGACTATTTCCTGGTTCTGCTTACTTTACTTTCTATCAGTTCAGACAGGTCTTCCCATGTTTCTCTCACTTCCTCGTATTCATTGTTTCTTATGATGCAACAATATTTAATTTCTTTCATGTATATTTCAGAGGCAACTAAGATGATGAGTTGAGGTGGCTGCTATGTGTTGGTAAAGGAAGTTTCTGCCCTGGGAACCTCCCTAAAACAAGGAAACCACATTTGTCTCTCTACTTGTCATTCATTTGATGAATCTCTACATGTTCCCAGGTATTTGCTACCGTAAAGAGATCTTTTAGGAATATTTTAGTATATATGGTGACTGTTGTTCTGTTTTTAACCTTTTGAAGGTGTATGCCCCATAATGGGATTAATGGATCAAAAGATATAATAGACAGCTTAGTAACTTTCCTGACATAATTCCAAATTGTTTTCCAACCTGGCTGGAAACATTCACAGCTTTATTGTTCTTCAGTCATTTCGGTAGTGTCCAACTCCCCATGAGCACATTTGAGGTTTTCATGGCAAAGATTCTAGAGAAGTTTGCCATTTCATTCTCCAGCTCATTTTACAGATGAAGAAACTGAGTCAGAGCTAAGTAACTTCCCCAGGGTCACACAGCTAGTAAGTGTTTAAGATCAGATTTGAACTCAGGTCTTCCAAGCCCTGAACTTTATCCACTTCACCACCTTACTTCCCCATTTACAATTCTAACAAGTCTTCTCACAGTTATTAAGCATTGATTATTTCCATCTCTATCCAGGGCCTTCTTCTCTTTACTCTGTACACTCTCTCCTTTGGTGCCTTCATTATCAGCCCTGGGTTCAATTATCATGGCTATACAGATGACTCCTAGGTAAATACATATATCCAGCCCTAATGTGTCTCCCTAGTTCTAGTATGCCACCACCAACTCTTTATTGGAAATTTTGAACTGATTTTCCCCATAGACATCACAAAATCAGTAAGTCTAAAGCAGAACTCATTATCTTTCCCCTCAAACTAATTCCTCTTCAGAACTTCCCTTTTTCTCTATGGAGTACCACCATCCTTCCAGTCACTCAGGTTAGCAAAAGTGGCATCATCCTTGGCTCCTTACTCCCTCATGGTATATATCCAATCAATGACTAAATCTTCTCTTGTTTATCTCTCAACATCTTTTGCATGGAAGACAATCAATAACCACCTGTTTGTACTCATTTATCCATGATCCTAATTCAAGCTTTCATTTGCTTCCTAATTGGTTTCTTTGCCACAAGTCATTCTCTACTCCAATCTATGCTCCACTCAGCTGCCAAAGTGATTTTCCTAGAGTGAAGGTCTGTACATGTCACTCCTCTGCTCAGTAAACTCCAGGGGTTCCCTTTTTATCAGTTTTGCATTAGACTGGTCTCATCTACCTCTTTAACCTTCTTTAACATCACTCCCCTCCATGCACTCTAGAATCCTATAACATGAGATTTTTGTTATCACTCACAAAAAAGATTCCATTTCCCACCTCTGTGTGTTTGCACTGAATGTCCTGCACGTCTGACATGCTGTCCCTCCTCACTCTACTCAGAATCTCAGGTTTCCTTCAAGATTTCTTCTTGAAGATTTCTTCTCCTTCTGCATGATACTTTTCTCATTCTCTGTGGCTACTAGTGCTTTTCACTCCAAGATCACTTTTTTATTTGCTTCATCTATTTTGTAAACACCTAGTTAGGTGTTTGTTTATGTGCCATGTCATGCTCCCGGATAGAATGTCAGCTCTTTGAGGTCAGGGGCTGGTTTGCTTCTGTCTTTGTATACTTAGCACCTGATCAGAAATCCAGCTCTGGAGTTTCGACCCATGGCTAGTGCTAGGGTCAAAGCAGAACAAGTTTAATCCATCTTTGGTGTGACTGCCCATAAAGGGGAAGGAAGGGAGGAGAATTAGCAGCTATATAACATCTACAATGTGTCAGGCAATGTGCTGAGCTCTTTATAAATATTATCTCTGTTTGATCCTCTCAACAACCCTAGGAAGTAGGTAGTATTATCATCTCCATTCTACAATCTAAGAAACTGAGGCAGATGGGTGAAATGATTTGCATGGATCACACAGTTAGTAAATGTCTGAGGTCAGATTTGTCCTCATGTCCTCCTGATTCCCAAGCTCAATGATCCATCTATTGAACTATCTAGATGTCTTATCCTCCTGCAGTTTACTTGGCTGTGGGGCACTTCTTCCAGTATGATGTCTCTGTTGGACAGATAGATCAGCTGGTGCCTAGGCTGGCTCTTTTGTGGGAAGCTACAGTCCTTTTTCCACCCTTAAACCACTGATAGGGCAAAGGCGGCAATGGGATACTGGCTTTCTTCAAGTGGAGTGTTAACAAATTTTGTCGGCTAGGGCAATAACTGGTAGAACCTTCTTTCCTTTGACACATCCTTGAGGTTATCACCTAGATGGAAGATAAGAAAGGTTTGTTATTGTTCAGTCGTGTCTGACTCTTCATGACCTAATTTGGGGTTTTCTTGGCAAAGATACTGAAGTAGTTTGCCATTTCCTTCTCTAGCTTATTTTTACAAATGATGAAACTAAGGCAAATGGGGTTGAGTGACTTGCCCAAGATCACACAGTAAGTGTCTGAAGGAAAGATTTAACTTCAGGAAGAAGAGTGTTTCTGATTCCAGGAATGACATTCTATCTACTGCACATTTAGCTGATTATTCTATTATATAAATACAAGATATTCCCAAAGTCTCAGTTCCCTCCTCCCCTTCCCCCCCAAAAAACACCTGGAAGAGTAGAAAATGGATTTAAAAATCAAATAAGAGAGGTAGAAAAATGGGAAAATAAGAATAACACAAGAGAAAATGAAAAAAGTATCTTGATAAAGGAAGCACAAAAATGTAAAAAGATATTAAAAAATTCACTAAAGAGGACAATTCCTTAAAAATTAGAATTGGACAAGTGGAGGCTAATAATACTATGAGACATTAAGAAACAATAAAACAAAATCATAAGAAAGAAAAATTAAGAAGAAAATGTGAAATATTTCACTGGAAAAACAACTGACCTGGAAAATAGATCCAGGAGAGAGAATTTAAGAATTATTAGACTACCTGAAAGCCATGATAAAAAAAAAAAGAGCCTGGGTATCATATTTCAAAAAATAAGTAAGGAAAACTGCCTTGATGTCCTAGAACCAGAGAGTAAAATAGAAATCAAAAGAATCCACTGATCACCTCCTGAAAGAGATACCAAAATGAAAACTTCCATGAATATTATAGCCAAATTCCAGAGCTCCCAGATCAAGGAGAAAATATTATAAGCAGCCAGAAAGAAACAATTCAAATATCTTGGAGCTATAGTCAGGATTACTTACACAGGACATAACAGCTTCTACATTAAGGGATCAAGGGCTTGAAATATGATATTATGGAAGGCAAAGGAACTAGGATTACAATAAAGAAACATCTACCCAGCAAAACGGAGTATAATCCTTCAGGGGGAAAATAGATATTCAATGAAATAGAGAACTTTAGGCATTCCTGATGAAAAGACAAGCTGAAAAGAAATTTCGATTTCCAAATACAAGACTGAAGAGAAGCATAAAAAAGTAATCAAGAAAGAGAAAACATAGAAGAATCAATAAGGTTAAACTATTTACATCTGTATATAGGAAAATGATACTCATAAGAACTTTATCATTATTAGAGCAATTAAAAAGGAGTATACATAGAGAAAGTGGGTATAAGTTAACTTGGATGGGATGATATAAAAAAATTAAGGGGTGAGAAAGAAGATTGCACTGGGAGAAGAGGGAAGAGAGGTAGAATGGAGTAAATTTTCTCACATGAAGAAACATAAAAGATCTATCACAGTAGAGAGGAAGATTGGGCGGGGGGTGAGCATCACTTGAACCTTTCTCGCAGGAATTGGCTCAAAGAGGGCATAACACATACTCACTTTGGTATAGAAATCTATCTTACCCTTTGGGGAAGTAGGGGGAAGGGGGATTGCTAAAAGGGAGAGCAGAATGGGGAAAGCAGTGGTCAGAAGCAAAATACTTGTGAGGAGGAACAGGGCAAAAAGAGAGGGAGAAGAATAAATGGGGGAAGTGGGATGGAGGTAAATTATTCACAGTTAGTCAAGAATATCAAAGGCATTAATGAAAAAAATGTGAAGCAAAGTGGCCTAGCCTTACCTGATCTCAAACTGTATTACAAAATAGTAATCATCAAAATAATCTGATACTGGCTAAGAAATAAAACAGTGGATCGATGGAATAGAGTAAGTACACAAAACACAGTAGTAAATGACCATATTAATTTAGTGTTTGATAAACCCAAAGTCCCAAGCTTTGGGGGTAAGAACACAAGAACTCACCATTTTATAAAAACTGCAGTGAAAACTGGAAAGCAGAATGGCAGAACCTAGGTATAGAAAAAATCTTACACTGTGTGCCAAGATAAAATCAAAATGGGTATCTGATTTACATATAAAGGATGATACCATACACAAATTAGGAGAACAAGGAATAGGTTACCACTCAGATCTATGGCGAAGGGAAGAATTTATGACCAAACAAGAGACAGATAGCATTGTGAGATTATATTAAATTAATAAGGTTTTGCACAAACAAAACCAAAGCAACCAAGATTAGAAGAAAAGAAATCTGGGGGAAATTTTTTTACAGCACGTTTCTCTGACCTCATTTCTCAAATATATAGAGAACTGAATCATATTTGAAAAATACAACTCATTTCCCAACTGATAAGTAGTCAAAGGATATGAAAAGACAGTTTTCAAAATCAATGCTATCTATGGTATATTTTTAAAATGCCCTAATATTACATCGATTATAAAAATGTAAATGAAAACAATTCTGAAGTACCACCCCACACCTATCAGATTGTCTAATATGACAGAAAAGGAAAATGAGAAATGTTGGAAGGGATATGGGGAAATTGGGACACTAATGGACTATTGGTGGAGTTGTGAACTGATCTAACCATTCTGGAGAACAATTTGTAACTGTGCCTAAAAGGCTATAAAACTGTACCTATTTTTTGATTCAGCAATACCACTACTAGGTCTGTATCCCAAAGAGACTTTTTAAAAAAGAAAGAAAATAACCTTCTTGTACAAAAATATTTATAACAACATTTCAAAGAATTGAAAATTAAGGGGATATCCATCAATTAGGGAATGGCTGAACAAGTCGTGGTATATGCTTGTAATGTAATACTATTGTGCTATAAAAAATGACAAGCAGAATGTTCTTAGAAAAATCTAGATTTACCTGAACTGATGCAGAGTAAAGTGAGCAGAACCAAGAGAACATTGTACTGGGAGAGAGAGAGGACACTCATGCAATTAGTCAGGCAGGCTTGTGCCATTAAGGAATTTTTAGAGGGAAACTTGGACCATCATTATGAAATACTAAATGGGAATGCTATCATTATACCATGTTGTCACCTTCATGCAGAACATATCTAACAGAACCAATCCTCCCCTCTACCATCCAAAAATAATAATCTAACAAAAACGCACACACAAAAGTAAAATAAGCTGGTGGAGCCAAGATGGCAGAGTGAAAGCAGGAACTCACCTCAACTCTTCTATGAATTCCTTCAGTAACCTCTAAAAAGTGAATCTGAATGGATTTTAGAGTGGCAGAATCCACTGGGATACAGAGCATGGCACACTTTCAGTACAAGAAGGTGTGCACATGGGACTGGGCAAGGGAAGCATGGAGCAGGGGCTGCACCAGTACAGATCTGAGACACGACCAGAGCAGAGCCAGAGCGAGCCCAGGGGAGCTAATTCAGCTGCCACAGGGGCTATTTGCCACAGGACAGGAGATCTGTCAGAGGTGGGTAAGAGAAAGTGCAGGGCCCAAGACAGCAGCAGCTAATTCTGGGTCTACCAACCCACAGCCTGGATATTTAAAAATCAACTACCTGAGCCCCTAGGAGCCAAGATGGCAGAATAAACCTTAGCTGCTCCACTTTCTCCCTAAGACCCTGAAAACCCAGAGAATATTGCCTGAGGGTAAAATTCTGAAATAGCCCAATCCTAGACAGGCTTGGGAGTCCTAGGGGAAGGGCATGGGTGTGGCTGTGTAAAGGCAAAGGTTGGGGCAAGAGCTGTTTCAACAAGCCCCATCTCAGCTGACCAGCAGGAGATCCTGAATCCCAGGGGGATGGAGCCAGAAAGCGCTAACACCAGAACCCCAGGTGTGCCTTCACATCCCACCATCCCAATTGCTGGCCACCAGCTGCTGAGCCTGCCTGAGTTTCATCCCAGGGGCTGGGAGGTGGAATCCTGAAGCAGCCAGACCACCCCACCACCACACTTTAACCTTGAGGCAACTCAGAAATTCCTGGCCTTGGCCTCAGTCTAGACACCCAGGACACAGCACACAAAGCCAATAACCAGACCCCTAGCTCCCAGCATAAGAAGTGTGGGTCAAAGCCCTCTATACCCCAGAAGCAGAAATCCAGTTTTAAGGTCAGGAAATAGGCCATCACAATGGGAAAGAAGCAATTTCCAAGAACGAAAATGATTGAATCCTTTTATAGTGAGCTAGAAAAATAAAATTCACAAGAGGTCAGCATTGACTTTATACCCAACTCTGAAACCTCAACAGGGAATATGAACTGGTCTCAAGCCCAGAAATCTCTTAGAAGAGCTCAGAAAGGATTTTAAAAGCCAAGTTAGAGAGGTAGAAGATAAACTGACTAATTATTTTAAAATTACACTTGCCAAAATAGGAAAAATTTTACTGAAGAAAACAGTTCCTTAAAAAGTAAAATTTGTGAAATTGGAAAAGAGGTGCAAAATCTAATTGGAGAAAAGAACTCCCTAAAAACAAAATCTGAATATATGGAAAAGGAATTTTAAAAATTAATCGAGGAAAATAATTTGCTAAAAATTAGAATCAGTCAATTTGAAGCTGACTCTATGAGGCATCAAGAATCAGTCACACAAAACCTAAAGAATGAAAAATTAGAAAAAAATGTAAAATATCTCATTGGAAAAACAACTGACCTGGAGAACAGGTCCAAGAGATGTTATCTAAGAATTATCGGTATACTGGAAAGCCATGATGAAAAAAAGAGCCTGGACAACATGTTCCAAGAACTCATCAAGGAAAATTGCCCTGAGGCCCTAGAAACAGAGGGTAAAATAGTTATAGAAAGAATCCACTGGACACCTTCTGAAAGAGATCCCAAACTGAAAACTCCAAGAACAATTATAGCCAAATTTCAGAACTATCAGATTAAGGGGAAAATACGGTAGACAGCAAGAAAGAAACAATTCAAATATCATGGAACTACAGTTAGGACCACACAATACCTAGCAGCTTCTACATTAAACAATCTGAGGGATTGGAATATGATACTTTGTTTTTTTTTAATCAAATGCTTTATTAACTTCTAGATTACATCATTCATTTCCACAAGATTTTGAGTTACAAATTTTCTCCCCATTTTTCCCCCTACCCATCACCCCAAAATAGCAATGCCACTGGATATACCCTCCTCCTATCTGCTCTCTCCCATATCTTCTCCCATACCACCTCCAACTTTCCAGTAGGGTATGGTGGATCTGTATGCTCCAGTGCCTGTATATCTTATTTCCCAGTTACATGTAAAATAATATTAATAATAATAATATATATACTTTTAAAAAATATTTGATTTTAAAGCTTTGAATTCCAGATTCATTCCCTTCCTCCCTTGTCACCACCATTACTGGGAAAATAAGCAATTCAATATAAGTTGCACATGTGTAGCTACACAAAACATTTCCATAGTGGATGTATTGTAAAAGACTGACTATATTTCCCTCCTTCCTATCCCACCTCCCACTTGATCTATTCTCTACTTTGATCCTATCCCTTTTCAAAAGTGGGTGCTTCCAACTTCCCTCCCCCCAAGCTTACTCTCCCTTCCATCATTCCCCTTCTCATCCCCTTCCCCTGCTACTCGCCTGTAGGGTGAAATACCCTATTTGGTGTGTATGTCATTTTCTTCCTAAACCAAGCTCAATGAAAATAAGGTTGACCCATTCCCTTTTGCCTTCCTGTTCCTCACCTCCATTGTGACCATTTTCTGTTGCCTTTTCTATATGAGATAGTTTACCCATTCTTTCTCTCCCCATATCCTCTCATTATATTTCTCTCACCTCTTAATTTCACCTTTAAAGTATCATCCCTGCCTTTTAAATTGGTCCTGTGCCCTCTATCTATGTATACCTGTACACATATATACACACATTCACATATGTATTCACACACCCATATACCCTCCTACATAAATATAAATACGTATGTGTATCTATATACGTGTGTGTGTGTGTGTGTGTGTGTGTGTGTATATATATTCCCTTCAACTATTCTCATATTGAGAAAAGTTTCATAAGTTACAATTATCATTTTTCTTGGTAGGGATGTAAATAGTTCAACTTTTGATAAGTTCTTTTTGATTTCTTTTCCCTGTTTACCTTCTCATTCATCTCTTGCTTCTTGTATCTGAATGTCAAATTTTCTATTCAACTCTGTTTTTTTTCATCAAGAATGCTTGAAAGTCCTCTATTCTATTGAATGGCTACATTTTCCCCTGAAACATGATACTCGGTTTTGCTGGGTAGGTTATTCTTGGTTTTAATCCCAGCTCCTTTGACCTCTGGAATATCATATTCCAAGCCCTTTGATCCCTAAGTGTAGAAGCTGCCAGATCCTGAGTTATCCTGATTGTGTTTCCACAATATTCAAATTGTTTCTTCCTGGCTGCTTGTAATATTCTCTCCTTAATCTGGGAATTCTGGAACCTGGCTGTAATATTCCTAGGAGTTTTCTTTTTGGGATCTTTTTCAGGAGGTGATTGGTGGATTCTTTCAACCTCTATTTTGCCCTCTGGTTCTAAAACATCAGGGCAATTTTCCTTGAGAATTTATTGGAGGATGATTTCTAGATTCTTTTTTTGATCATGGCTTTCAGGTAGTCCAATAATTTTTAAATTATCTCTCCTGGATCTATTTTCCAGGTCAGTGATTTTCTCAATGAGATATTTCATATTGCCTTCTATTTTTTCATTTGTTTGGATCTGTTTAATAGTATCTTGATTTCTCATGAAGTCACTAGCTTCCATTTTCTCCAGTCTAATTCTGAAGGAATGATTCTCTTCAGTGAGCTTTTGAGATTCTTTTTCCATCTGGCAAATTTGGCTTTTTAAGGCATTATTCTTCTCATTTCTTTTTTGAGCCTCTTTTGCCATTTGAGTTAGTCTATTTTTGAAGGTGTTATTTTCCTCAGGTTGTTGACCCTCATTTCATAATTTTGTTGCATTGTTCTCATTTCTCTTCCCAACTTTTCCACCATTTCCTTATTTGGTTTTCAAAATCCTTCTTAAGTTCCTCTATGGACTATAACCAGCTCGTATTTTTCTTGGAAGCTTTTGGTGCAGGAGTTCTGACTTCATTGTCTTCCTCCTGTTCCATGCTTTTATCCTTTTTGTCCCCAAAAAGGAAATCCAAAGTTGGATCACTGTGCTTGCTTTGCTTCCTTTGCTTGCTCTTATGGCCACTCAATTACTTGACTTTTGGGCTTTTTGCCATAGTAGTACTTTGCCGCCAGACAAGGGAGCTTCATCCCAAACATTGGGCTTTTCTCAGATGCTGAAGGTATTAGTTTGGTGCCTTCTCTGAAGCCTCCACATGCTCTGGCAAGCTGGTGGCACACCCCAGGACCTTCACCCTAAACCGCGATCCAGATCCAAGCAGGTTAAAGCAAGAGCTGTTGCCCCTTCGACTGGTTGCTTGGTCCCCCTACAATCTTCAGACCAGGAGCTTAAGCTGCCATGTGACAGCAGCTGCATGGCTGTGGGGCCTCAGTGGCTTCTCGCCCTGGGGGCAAAGGCCAACAGCACTCCCAAACTACCAGATCCCAAAGTCCACACTGCACTGACCTCTCATTTCGTCCTTAGTCTCCATGTGTTGATAATTCTGAAAACCGCCACAGATGTTGGTGATCTGAAGTCCCTCCAGCTGGTGGCTGGTCAGGCCAGCCCGGAGGCTAAAACCTTCAGCTTCCGTGGCTCTGGGCTCGGCTCCCAGAGCACTGTACTGGCCCTTTACTGCCAGCCTGCCAGGTTGTCCTCAGTGGGAGGTTAGCTTCTCTGTGTCATTTGTGGGTTCTGTAGCTCAGAAGTTTGTACAGAGTCACCTTTTACGTGAATTGGAGGAGGTGGGAGCTGGAGCCCTGGGGAAATCCTGTTTCTACTCTGCCATCTTGACTCCACCCCCCAGAATATGATATTTTGTAAGGCAAAAGAACACAGACTACAACCAAGGATCAGCTATCCAGCTAAAGTAAGCATAATCTTTCAGGCAAGGAGATGGTCATTCAATGAAATAAGGGACTTCCAGACTTTCCTGATGAAAAAGCCAGAGCTCAGTGGAAAATTCAATCTCCAAATACAAGGTTCAAAAGACACAAAAAATGGTAAACAGGGAAAACACACACATACATCTCCCTGCACACACATAACTTGTTATTCAATAAGAGCAACCTGTTTACATCCCTATATGGGAAGCTGATACCTGTTAATATTGACAATTGTATAAATTGTCATATAAAAGGATTAGACATAGATAGAGGGTATGTGTAAAAACTAACCAAAGTGATGATTAAAAAAAAAAACCCTATTAAAGGGAGCAAAGGAATTGTAATGGGAGAAGAGGAAAGGAAGAGGCAGAGAAGGGTAAATTATGCCTCGCAAAGAGGCATAAAGACATATTATAATAGAAGGAAAGAAGAGAGGGAGATGAACATTTTATGAGCTTGAATATAATTACTTTTGGTTCAAGGAGGGAATAACATAATTAGTTAAGTATAGTTTTCTAACATGAAAAGACACAAAAACCTATTATAATAGAGGAAAGAAGGGAGGGAGAAGAGCACTGTATGAGATTTACTATCATCAATTTTGATTCAAGGAGGGAGTAACATACCTTGTTAAATATAAAAATCTATCATGCCCTACAGGCACTAGGAGGGGAAAGGGGAAAGAAAAGGGATGGTTGTTCCAAGGGAGGGAAAAAGTAGTAAGGGAGAAGGGTAGGAGAAGGGAGGGAGGTTGTTAGGGAGGCAATACTAAGGGAGGCAGTGGTCAAAAGGAAAACTCTTAAGGAGGTGAAGGGAGAAAGGAAAAATAGAAGCATAAACAGGGGAGGGAATAGGATGGAGGGAAAGATACAGATAGTAATCATAACTGTGAATGGGATGAACTCCCCCATAAAACAGAGGTGGATAGCAGAATGGATTAAAAACCATAATCCTACATAATATGCTGTGTACAAGAGACACATTTGAAACAAGGGGATATGCACAGGGTAAAGGTAAAAGGCTAGAGTAGAATATATTATGCTTCAACTAAAATAAAAAAAGCAGGGGTAGCAATCCTTATCTCAGATAAAGCAAAAGCAAAAGGAGATATAATTAAAAGAGATAAGGAATGAAACAATATCTTGCTAAAAGGCACTATTGACAATGAAGCAATACATTACTAAACATATATGTACCAAGCGGTATATCATCCACATTCCTAGAGGAGAAGTTAAGGGAATTAGAGGAAATAGATAGCAAAACTATACTAGTGGGGAATCTCATTCTCCCCCTCTCTGAATTTGATAAATCTAACCTTAAAACAAACAGGAAAGAAGACAAGGAGGTGAATACATTGTTAGAAAAGGTAGATATGATAGACCTCTGGAGAAAATTGAATGGGGATAAGAAGGAATATACCTTCTTCTCAGTAGTATGTGGCATATACACAAAAATAGACCATGTACTAGGTCATAAAAACCTTACAATCTGGTGCAGAAAGGCAGAAATACTAAATGCATCCTTTTCAGATCATGATGCAATAAAAATTATATGTAATAAAGGGCCGTGGAAAGATAGATTAAAACCTAAGTGGAAACTAAGTAATTTAATCCTAAAGAATGAGTGGGGGGCGGCCAGGTAGCACAGCGAGTAAGAGCACTGGCTCCAGTGTTGAGAAGACCTGGAGATCGAATCCTGGGCTCAGATACTCAGCACCACACCCAGAAATAATAACTGGCCGTGTAACCTTGAGCAAGTTACTTAACCCCAATTGCTTAAAAAAAAAAAAAAAAAGAATGAGTGGGTCAAACAAGAAATCATAGAAACAATCAGTAATTTCATTCAAGAGAATGACAATAATGAGACAACATACCAAAACTTGTGAGATGCAGCAAAAGTAGTTTCTAGGGGAAGTTTTATTTCTCTGAATTCTTATGTGAATAAAATAGGGAAAATGGAGATCAATAAATGGGGCATGCAACTGAAAAAGCTAGAAAAAGAACAAATTGCAAATCCCCAATTAAATACTAAATTAGAAATACTAAAAACCAAAGGAGAGATTAATAAAATTGAAATTAAGAAAACTATTGAACTAATAAATGAAATTAAGAGGTGATTTTATGAAAAAATCAATAACATTGATAAACCTTTAGTCAATTTGATTTTTAAAAAAAAAGACAGAAGAAAACCAAATTACCAGTATCAAAAATGAAAAGGGTGAATTAACCTCCAATGAAGAGGAAATTAAAATAATAATTAGGAATTATTTACAAAAATATAAATTGCCCAGATTAATTGAAGAGGAAGTAGAATACTTAAATAACCCTATCTCAGAAAAAGAAATTGAACAAGCCATCAATGAACTCCCTAGGAAAAAATCTACAGGACCAGATGGTGTTACAAGTGAATTGTATCAAACATTTAAAGAATAATTGACTCTAATACTTTATAAACTATTTGGGAAAATTGGAGAAGAAGGAGTCCTATCAAATTCTTTTTATGACACAAATATGGTACTGATACCTAAATCAAGAAGAGCTAAAACAGAGAAAGAAAATTATAGACCAATTTCCCTCATGAATATAGATGCAAAAATATTAAATAAAATATTAGCAAAAAGACTATAGCAGGGGCGGCTAGGTAGCGCAGTGAATAGAGCACCGGCTCTGGAGTCAGGAGGACCTGGGTTCGGATCCAGCTTCAGACACTTAACACAAAGACTAGCTGTGTGACCTTGGGCAAGTCACTTAACCCCAATTGCTCTCAAAAAAAAAACCCATAAATCAAGGGGGCGGCCAGGTAGCACAGTGAGTAAGAGCACTGGCTCCAGTGTTGGGATGACCTGGGGATCGAATCCCAGGCTCAGACACTTAGCACCCACCCAGAAACACCTGGCCGTGTAACTTGGAGCAAGTTACTTAACCCCAATTGCTTAGAGGCCACCAGGTGGCTCAGCGAGTAAGAGCACCAGCTCCAGTGTTGGGATGACCTGGGGATCAAATCTGGGCTCAGATACTTAGCACCAAACCCAGAAATAACTGGCCATGTAACCTTGAGCAAGTTACTTAACCCTGATTGCTTAAAAAAAAAAAAGAGTACAGCAACTTATCATGAGAATAATATGCATTGATCAGGTAGGATTTATTCCAGGAATGCAAGGATGGTTCAATATTAGGAAAACTGTTAGTATAATTGATCATATCAACAACAAAACTAGCAGAAACCATATGATTATCTCAATAGATGCAGAAAATGCCTTTGACAAAATATAACACCCATTCCTATTTAAAAAAAAAAAACAGTAGAAAGTATAGGAATAAATGAAGTCTTCCTTAAAATAATAAGTAGCATCTATCTAACACCACCAGCAAGTATTACATGTAATGGGGATAAGCTAGAAGCATTGCCAATAAGATGGGGGGTGAAACAAGGATGTCCATTATCACCCTTTTATTCAATTTGGTACTAGAAATGTTAGCTGTAGCAATAAGAGAAGAAAAAGAAATCGAAGGAATTAGGTTAGGCAAAGAAGAGACTAAGCTATCACTCTTTGCAGATGATATGATATACTTATAGAATCAAGTAGAAAAACTACTTGAGATAATAAATAAATTTAGCATAGTTGCAGGTTATAAAATAAACCTGCATAAATCCTCAGCATTCCTATACATTTCTAATGAAATCCAACAGCAAGAAATAGAAAGGGAAATTCCATTTAAAGTTACTGAAGACACTATAAAATATGAAGACAATAATGAAACACTTTTTTTTCTTTTTGCTTTTTCGAGGAGGGTAGGTAAGGCAATTGGGGTTAAGTGACTTGCCCAAGGTCACACGGCTAGTTTTTTTTTTTTGTATGTCAAGTGTCTGAGGCCAGATTTGAACTCAGATCCTGCAGATTCCAGGGCTGGTGCCCTATTCACTGCACCACCTAGTCACCCCTATGAAACACTCTCCACATAAATAAAGTCAGATCTAAATGATTGGAAAAACATCAGTTGCTTGTGGCTAGGTTGAGCTAATATAATAAAAATGACAATTTTACCTAAATTAATTTACCTATTTAGTGCCATGCCAATAAGTCTACCAGAAAATTGTCTTATAAAGCTAGAAAAAATAGTAACAAAATCCATCTGAAAGAACAAAAGGTCCAGAATATCAAGGGGGCTAATGAAAAGAAATGCTAGGGAAAGTGTCCTAGCCATGCCAGGTTTTAAACTGTATTATAAAGCAGCAGTCATCCAAACTACTTGGTACTGGCTGAGGAATAGAGTGGTGGATCAGTGGAATAGATTAGATACATGAGACACAGCAGTCAATGACAATAGTAATCTACTGTTTGACAAACTCAAAGACCCTAGTCTGAGATAAGAATTCACTATTTGACAAAAACTGCTGGGAAAATTGGGAAATAGTATGGCAGAAACTGGGCACAGACCAGTATCTTACACCGTATACCAAAATAAAATCTAAATGAGTGCATGATCTAGATATAAAGCCTGAGACTGTAAGCAGTCTGGGAGAGCAAGGAATAGTTTACCTGTCAGATTTATGGAGAAGGGAAGAATTTATGACCAAAGAAGAGATAGAGAGCATTACAAAATGCAAAATGGATAATTTTGATTACATTAAATTGAAAAGTTTTTGTACAAATAAAGTTAATGTAACCAAGATTAGGAGGGAAGTGGAAAACTGGGAAAGAATTTTTGCAACCAGTGTCTCTGATAAAGGCCTCATTTCTAAAATATACAGAGAATTGAGTCAAATTTTTAAGAATACAAGTCATTCCCCAATCGATAAATGGTCAAACGTTATGAACAGGCAGATTTCAGAGGAAGAAATTAAAGATACCTATAAACATGTGAAAAAATGCTGTAAATCACTGTTGATTAGAGAAATGCAAATCAAAACAACTCTGAGGTACCACATCTCACTGGCCAGATTGGCTAAGATGACAAAACAAGAAAATAATAAATGCTGGAGAGGATGTGGAAAAATCGTAACACTAATGCATTGTTGGTGACGTTGTGAACTGATCCATCCATTCTGGACAGCAATTTGGAACTATGCCCAAAGGGCTATAAAAATATGCATACCCTTTGACTCAGCAATAACACTTCTAGGGCTGTATTCTAAAGAAATCATAGAAGTGGGAGAAAGATCTGTTTGCACAAAAATATTTATAGCAGCTCTTTTTGCAGTGGCAAAGAATTGGAAATTGAGGGGATGCCCATCAACTCCCCAACTGGCTAAACAAGTTGTGGTATAGGAATGTAATGTAATGCTATTGTGCTATAAGAAATGAGGAGCAGACGGACTTCGTAATAACCTGGAGAGACTTATATAAACTGATGCTGAGTAACAGGAGCAGAACTAGGAGAACATTGTACACAATTACAGACACATCATATGTGTGATGACTAACTTGGATAGACTGGGCTTCTCTCAGCAATGCAAGGTTATAAGACAACTCCAAAAGACTCTTGATGGAAAAGGCTATCCACATCCAATGAAAGAACTAAGGAGTTCGAATGCAGATTGAAGCAAACCACTTGCTTTCTCTCTTTTGTGTTTAGTTTTGTTTCATTCCTTCTTTCTAGTGGTTCACCTCATTGGTTATAATTCTTCTTTACAACCTGACTAATACTTAATTCAAAGGTATTTGTACAACCTATATTGAATTGCATGCCGCCAGGGGGGGAGAAAATTTGGAACTCAAGGGATTAAGGAACTGAATGTTGTAAACTAAAAGTAGATAAACAAATTTATTAAATAAAATTGAAGGGGGGGGAAGTAAATAAAACTTGTAGCAATTAAAAAAATTATTTTTACATGTAATTAGGAAAAAATAAAATATTATTCAAAAAAATTTTTTTAATTCTTCCTAAAGCAAAAGTCACTTTCCTCCTTAAGCCTTAGAGTGATAATTTCAGTTCAACCATTTTCCTCTCCCATACTTCTTTTCAAATTTTAGTAGACCTGTGGCTAGAGACAAAGGTATAAATGCAACGGGTGCCCTAGGGCACATTCCTTGTCTTACAAGCCTCTTCATATGCATTAAGGTATATTTACATCTCCTGCACTTTCTAGAGTTTGGAGAAAGTCTCTTTTGTATCTGAAAGCTTTCCCTTTTACCTTTCAATTTTTAACCTCAGTAGAACTCCCTCCAGCTTTTGGGGACATTTCACTGGAATACACCCCTCCCCCCAACATATACTTATTTTCTTGTGATTTCAAGCCTTTCCTGAACCTGGGAAATCCTGGAAATAATAATTAAAATAATGTAGAAGCCCACTTTGAAGGAGGGAAGATGGGAGAGATTAGGAAGAAAGGCTTGGCTGTTGATTCTAAATGTCAATTATTTCTGTCAAAAGTGGTAGCATTTTCTTGTCTGGTGAATGCATTGTACTCTAAATATAATAACAATTGTTTCCATTCATAGGAGATTTCACAGTTTTTATTGAGTCAACAAACTTACTAGTTAATAACTATTTCATTTATATAACACCTGAAGGTTTGCAAAGTGCTTTGCGGATAGTATTTC
This sequence comes from Petaurus breviceps papuanus, assembly GCF_028583685.1. NCBI lineage: Eukaryota > Metazoa > Chordata > Mammalia > Diprotodontia > Petauridae > Petaurus > Petaurus breviceps. Next base: position 2,121,158 of record NW_027187372.1, read on the forward strand.
ATTTAATTCTCACAACAACCCTGGGAGGGAAGTGCTGTTATTCAGCCCATTTTAGAGATGAGGAAAATGAGGCAAACAGAGGTTTAGTGACTTTTCCAGTATCATTTGGCAACTGTCTGAGGCCAGTACATTTATTAAGTGCCTACAGTGGGGCAAGCAAAACCTTTGATTTGGGAGATAACTTGGAAGTATTTTTCAGACTATTAGAAGGTGACTTTTATGCCTACATTTTACTCTGTTGAATTATTTTTTTTATGTAAGGGGTGTGTATATGTATATGTATGGCCCATGTAGGGTAGGTGTGTCCAGTTTTTAGCTTTAATAGCAAAATACTGCACTCAGGCTTTTGGGACACTCTGTATACTATTTCTTTCGACATCACTACAGTCCTGTGATGTAGATACCACAGGTATTGTTATGAATCTGTTTACATGTGGCTTGAAGGGAGCTATGAACAGATATTTCTATAGAGACTCTTCTGCCCACCCTTCTCCAAGGGAGAATTGGATTCCTGCTATGAGGGGAGCAGGAGAATGGGACTCCTTAAAGAGCTTCCAATCTGGTGAGAGGGATAAGATTTGTATACAAATAATTATATAATAATAATAATGTAATGATAGTTGGTTTTAAAATACCCAAGTCATTTTACATCTAGAGTGTCTCAAAAGTTTTAGTTCAGTTTTTAGCTTTATTAATTTAAAACTATGCTAAGACTTTTGGGATACCCTTTATGCTATTTCTTCTGATAACTACAATCTTGTGAGGTACCACAAATATTATTACCCTCATTTTTTTTGGAGGGCAATTGGGATTAAGTGACTTGTCCAAGGTCACATGGGTAGTTTTTGTGTTAAGTATCTGAGGCTGGATCCAAAACCAGGTCCTCCTGACTCCAGGGCTGGTGCTCTATTCACTGCATCACCTAGCCCTCCCGATCCTCATTTTTTAAATAAGGAAATTGAGACACTTGATATGTGTTAGGGGCAGGATTTCATTTGAGGTTCTTCCTTACCTCCAGCTTCAATGATCTTTCCACTACTATGCCTAGCTCTCTATAACCCAAATAGGCCATAAGATGAGCCATGATGAGGCCATAAGAAGAGGCATGAACAAGAGATGATATTTCTGGGAAGGAGAACTCACTTTTGACTGAGGGTATCAGAGAAATCTTCCTGGACAAAGTTATATTTGTAGTGGGACTTGAAGGATAGGTAGGATTTGAGTAAATCAGTCAATAAATATATATTAATCATAAGCATCTATTAAGTGCCAGGTACTGGACAAAGTGCTGGCAATACAAAGAAAGGCACAAGACAGTCCTTGCCCTCAAGGAGTTCACAATCTAATGGGGAGGAGGGCAGAGGAGGATATAATATGCAAACAATTCTGTGCAAACATACTATGTAGAGGATAAATGAAGACAATCAGCCAAGGGAAGGCACTAGAATTAAAGATCAGGAAAGGTAGAAGTAGGGGATAATATTCTAATATGTAGGGAATGCCATGAACACAGATTCTGTACATCTAAGGATATGTTTTGTGGGACACTGAATGTCCTTTTCATACAACATGTTTCGTTTGTTTTTAGCATATAATAAATTCCACACATTCCTTTCAGAATTGTGTTATTTGTGCTTCCTTCTGTTCTTTTCTGTCCATTAAAATATCTTTCAAGGGTACTCCTTTTTATTATCACTATTTCTAATCCTCTCTCTCTCCAATTAAACAAAGTAAAGAAGGGGCGGGAGGGGACCCTTATAGCAAATAAACGTAATTAAGCAAAATGCCAGAAGTCAGGAAGACTCATCTTCCAGAGTTCAAATCTGATCCCAGACACTTGCTAGCTATATGACCCTAGGCAACTCACTTAACCCCATCTGTAAAATGTGCTGGAGAAGAAAATGACAAACCACTTCAATATCTTTGCCAAGAAAATCCCAAATGGGATCAGACCCAACTGAAGCCATTCAACAACAACAACAAAGCAAAATGGATCCACACAGTGGCCATGTCCAAAAATGTTTGTTTTTTTCTACACCCTGGGTCCATCGCTTCAAATGTCAAATGTAAGTAACATAGATCTTTTGGAGTTGTGGATTGGCATTGTGTTGATTGGAGTTCTTAAGTCTTTCAAAGTTGTTATTCATCACAATGTTGTCATATAAATTGTTCTTCTGGTCTTGTTCACTTCACTCTGCATCACAGGATAGTATTCTCTGAAATAATATCTTCATTTCTTATGTAGAAATAATATTACATTATGTTCATAGCCAGTGGCAAAAATAGAAGGTAGAGGAGGCTACTAAAAGAAACAATATTAACATCACATAAAAATTAAGGTTAATGGTCTGACAGCATGAGAAGATACAGAAAAACTATGACTGGCAAACATAAGAACTCAGAAAGAATAGCTGTCTGGTCCCATTTAGTGTAAGGGACAGAAACCTTAATAAGTCCCCAAAGGTCTCAATGTATTTCAACACAGAACATTCAGAGATGTATGTAAGAATGACCTTAAGACACCTAGAGGACCTGAGTTCAAATCCGGCTTCAGACACTTAACACACACAAAAAAATAGCCTTGTGACCTTGGTCAAGTCACTTAACCCCAACTGCCCTCCAAAAGGCAAAAAAAAAAAAAAATACACCTAGAAAGGGTTAATATGTTAATTTTATTTTGGTTGATATAATTCAGGAAAATATACAATTATGTGTGTGTCTGTGTATGTAAACACATTTTTTTTTCTGACTTGATTAAAATATAAAAGACATTTTGGTACTAGTTAAAGTGAGCTTCAGATACTTAGAAAACTCATTTATGGGGAATACTTCATTCCCTGCTGCTGCTGCTGTTATATAAATGAGGTATAAGGTGCTCTACAGGTAAGGCTATCAGTAGGAACCTCACCAGGAAACCAGTAGAAAAAACTCACAGCAAAATTTTTTAGCCTGAATGATTTCCTTTCTTTTAGAGAAGATAGGAAGCCAGGTTCTTTAACAGTTCCCTTTAATATTTTTTTTTAAAAAATAGACGACATAATTGAACAAAGATAAAAATCAATACCAAATCAGAAGAAAGAACCAAATTGAAAAAGATATTGGTAGGCATTTAAAACAATTCCAGCCTGACTTATTAAAAAAAAAACCTGTTGATGCCAAAATGTGGAAAATAGATAAAAGAATAGATAGCGACACAGATTATCACCATTTCCCAAGGAGGTTTAAACAGTGTGAATAATAGTGAGGAAAGCAGGGGAAAAAGCCTTAATGCACATCAGCCAGTAAACTCTTGCCAAAAAGATATGGCAGCTAAAGGTAATACTGGTATAGCCCATAAGCACTAGGCTCACACTCCCAACTGTCATATTCACTGAAAGGTAAGGTCTGCACAACTCAGCAGGCTGTATCTCCTTATGGAGTTCTAAGGATAACCCTGAAGGGTTAAATAGGTCTTTCTGCTATTACCTAAGAAGCTCCATCCAGTGTGCCCTCCTCTCAACATCAATGGACTCGTTACCATCTTTCCAATATCAGTTTTATTAGTTGATCTCTCCAATTAGCATCAATTAGGTTTTAGCTAAGTGGAACAGTGGTTAGAGTGCTGGGCCTGAAGTCAGAAAGACTCATTTTTGTGAGTTCAAATCTGAGTCAAATATGACACTAGCTATGTGACCCTGGGCAAGTCACTTAACCCTGTTTGCCTCGGCTTCCTCATCCATAAAATGATCTGGAGAAGGAAATGGCAAACCACTCCACTGTCTTTGCCAAGAAAACCCCAAATGGCCTCATGAAGAATTGGACATGATTGAAATAACTCAACCAACAAAAATAACAACAAAAATTTTAGAGGAATATTTACTGAGAAAGTATCACAAGTCATGATACAAAGATCTTTGCCCAAACTGGGGCATACTCTGTTCTCTATAAACACCCACTCAGTCCTTGAAAGAGAGTAATCTCACATTTAAAGTGGTTACTACAAAGTGTTCTCCCCACCAACTTCACAACTGGGGTGTGGCCTAGCTGATGAATGAGGACTCAAGCCCTTACTTGCAGGATACAGAGTCTTGGTTGTGGAGTCATTCTACTGGTAGGCTGAGTCAAGCAGGGCACGTTTCAGGGCTGATTCACTGATCTCAGCTGCTGCAACTACAGGCAGACTCTACTATGAATTTCAATTTACTGGACCTTCATCCTACTGAAAACTCAAGAGATTGTAACTTGGTCCTTTCCCTATCTGATACTCATTCGCCTAAGGCCTGGGAAGAATAAACACAACAGAAACAGAACATTAGTGCCATGCATTCTCATATGTGGTAGGTGGAAGAGAGAGGGGTCCTGAGGTCCCTCCACCATTTGGAAACCAACAACAGTTCTAGCCTCTCACAATAGAAGGAAGAGAGGTTTCTTCTGAGCAAGCCTTTCATATGTACCAGTCAAATAATTCTCTTTCTGTCACCAGGAAGGAAAGAGTTAAGAGGGTAACTGAATTGAGGATAAGGACACTTCCATTGCACATGCTGAGAAACAAGCTCACCAAATCTTCACGTGAGTTGATACCAGAAAGAGTAGCTCATGTGGCAGACCAGAGGTGTCAAACATGTGGCCCATAGGCAAGGAATGGGGCCCAAACTAGATTAAAATGTAATTGGGAAATATTTCACAAAATAAATAAAAATGCAATAAAATATCGGTAGTATCACATTTAAAACTAAGTCAATGTAAGGCCTGCAGAGATCTTTAAGTATGGGTTAGTGGCTCTGTTTGTATTTGAATTTGACATCGCTGCTTTAGGCATTCAGCTGCCATTGGCCAATATCTCCACATCTATGGTGGTTTGAAATGTATATAGAGGGAAAGATACCAAAGTCTTGGGGGTTGGGGGAGATCAAAATTTTTTTTTTTATTGCCAAAAAGATGATCAAGAAAACATCAGTAATGGCTAGCTCGCCCTGGCAGTTACTCACCTGTTTTGGTGCAAAATCTTAAAGAGTATAACCAACATACACATTAAGTTTATCCTTGATAAAGGTGTGAGGAAGGACCATAGTTTTCCAAACAATATTCCAGAGTAGACCAAATACTTCTAGTCATGAAATTGATTAGAAGGTGTAGAATGCAAGATCCTACTAAGCTTATTCGTTGTTGACTATTAAAAAAATTTTTGGTTTAGTAGAACAAAATAGGACCTTTATTAAAGGCCCTCCTCCAAAAAGTTGTCTTTGTTGTGTACATTAATATCTTATAAGAATCCTTGACAAGCCTTTTAATTATTAATATCAAGTGAGGCCTAAAACAAGGACAGGCATGCTTTCACCATGGAGAATATCCCATAGAGAATAAAAATGGCAGCAGGCATCTTTATGACTGGCCAAGTCCTTTAGGTGCTACTGTGTGTAAGAGGACATTAGGCTGTTTATATCAAGTTCCAGAACAGTGCCGGGTATCCTAGATGAGGCCTAATGTCACTCCAAAGAGTTTGGTGCAACTGTCTACATGGGAAGAATATCTCTGGATGGATAGCCAATAGCACTGGTCTTCATATCCCCAGGGCTTAGCACAGTCCTGGGTACATAATAATAGATGCTTAACAAATTCTTATTGAATAACTGACTGGTCCATTAACATAAATATCTTGAACAGATATTGTAGACGGTCAAAGAATGGGCCCAGAACCAGTGAGAGTAGGCTAGACTTCTTTGAAAAATTTCTTTTGATCACCTCAAATTTCTTTCTATAACAGAGGCTCATCTCTTTCCAATTTAAGTCTTCTGATGATGGCTATGAATCACGGAACACTATGATCCCCAAGGAATTAAAGCTGCAGCTCCCCTAAGGGGAAATGAAGAAGTACAGAGTGTTCTTGAGTAGATTGCAATTACCAAAGGAAAAACTTTTTCAGGAAAAGTAGTATAAAGGACCTCATGGATTATGGAGTATGGAGCATGACTGGAAGTGTAGGTGGGCTAATCATATAGTGAGGACAAAAGAACCAATGGACAAGTTATGTGGTCTGTTGGTGTCCAGCAATGTTGAGGGCTAAAGGGGGAGAATCCAGCATATTAGGGGGCTTCCTAGTTCAGATTTTTAGAATAAAATAAAAAATCACTAAAGATGAATAGTATGGATGGGTTTTTATCTAAATTGAAGGAAGTATCCACATAGGGAAGATCATAGATCTATCATAACGTGGAGATATTTAGGTTTCCTGGGAAATCATACTGGAACAACCCCCAACCAGATACGTTCTGTTTCTTTCTTTTGACTCAGAAATTGAGCAAGTTTTCCCTCGCTAAGAACATGTGTCTTTGAATCTGATTTAAATTGTGACGCCACAAGGGGCTATTCTGATGTCTCTTAGCCCTTTTGGTTAGTTGGCTCATGGCCCTGAGCGTCACTGGATCAGTTGAGATGGGATGGGTCCTGAGGTCACTAAGCTCATTGGCACAGAGATGACCCAAGAGAAATTCCCCCTCCCTTCCAGGAAACCAGCCTCCTCTTCTATGCATGGAGTCCTGGGAGGGAAGATCTCTTCGTGGAGATGATGATGATGAGAGGGGGCAGGTCCCTTCAAAGACAGGATTATGAGCATTAATACTAATTAAGGAGTTTAGTGGGATATTTCAGGGATGTGTTTAGTTGTTAACCACAAAGGGGATTGATCTCCTAATTGCACAGGCTGCAAGCTCATTGCCAATCCCTGTAAGTTCTTTTGACTTTTCTTAGGTTGCCTCTCTGTGTTGGCCCCTTTTTATCTCTAGAAGAAGAGAAATCAAAATCCCTTTCAGCTGGCTGGATTCGGTGCCAAGCCAAACTTTCCCTGTGACTGGTCATGAGTACAGAAGGGGCAGGGTTGGAAATGCTCTCTTCCCACCTGTATACGTTTGGAAGATTCACACACACACTGATTTTGCAGGAAGAAGGAAAAGTCAAATTAGGTTTTTATCATATTATTATTATTAGCTTTCATTATAGGTTTGTAAAGCACTTTATGTACTTGACCTCATTTATTATTCACAAAAACACTGTGTGTTCTCATTATCCCCATTCCACAGATGGGAAAATTCAGCCTGACAATTGCAGGGGCATGGGGTATGGCTACAGCTGCAGCTAATGGAGATCCCAAAAAGAAAGTTCTTGGAACTAGTTCAGTATCAGAAACTGATTTGAATTTATCACTGGACATGACAAAGAAAGGACATTCTCATCAGCTTTGCTGCTGCACCCTAAGGGCCTTCGGATCTGACTGACTTTTGAGCTGACTGTATGGGTGTTCTGTGGGGCTTCATTTCCCCTATTTGAGGCACTGTCTTAATTATCTTTTTGCATTTCCAAGGTTCACATAGTTCCCTATTCATAGGTAGTGACATTCATTTGGTTTGGCTTTTGTGGACTCCTGTGGGGTCGAAGACCTAAAAAGATGAAAGTGACAGGAGAGATGGAATTTTGGTTAGTTAATGTGGTTTTATTTGGTAGAGTCAGTGTACATAGTTGAGAACTGGAATAAAAATTGAGAACACGTATCTGTCAGTATGTATGGGCTAAATGACCTTAGGAAAGTTGCTACCTCTCTGTGCCCCCAGGTAACTGGGTCCCTTGGTTGAAGAACAATCATTGATCTGCATTGGTAGAGGGGATTTCCTCACTGGGAATTCACTATAGTAAAAAAGTCACAGAAAGAAGCATTTATAAGGCATTTACTATATGCCAGGTGCTGGGGGCATAAACAGAAATAAGGTAGCCCCTACTTTTAAAGAGCCCCCGTTCTGACTGATACAGAGGGGTTTAGCTATAGGGTAGGTGGATATGGCAACAGCCTCAGGATTCCTCAGGGTGTAGCTGATGATCTCATGGCCATACCTGGGAGGGGTCCTGCTGGTCTACTGGGTAAATTAGCAGAGCACATGATGAGACCCAAAGATTAGGGCCTGGCAACAAGGTAGATCATGAGGCTCAGTCAGGATCTTCCATTGTAATAAAAACCTTGTGATTTATGCCTTCTTTTTTATTAAAGGTGTATGAGCAACTGTGTCTGTCCCATAGCAATGGACCTGGAGGATGCCAAATTCATGCCCACTGGGAAGGGGAAATCCTGCTGGGATTTGGGTAGACTGTGTGTCTTCTGTCCCTAATTAAATGTCAGCTCCTGGAGCAGTGAGAGAATCAGAATGGGTATTCAGTTAATGCTTACTGGTTTTTCCTCATGCACAGATGTAGTGGTATCACTCCATTGCTCAGAAATGATCATTGATCTCCCCATTGCCTACCTAGTCAAGTTCAGGCTTGTTCACTGTCATTCAAAGTCCACCACAATCTGATGCCCCTCTCCCTTTCAGCCTTGTCTCACTCTCCTCCCACTTTTCCTCCAGCTATACCCACAGTCCCTCCCTCTCCCCCCAACTTCTCTGGGGAAGCACTGGGTACAACAGAAACAAGCACTGGCCTGACATTATCGGACCTGGGTTCAAATCCCACCCCACCCCATCCCCCACTTCTTCTTTCTCTTACTACCTGTGTGGCCTTGGAGCAAGGAATTCAGCCTTTCCGTGCCTCAGTTTCTCTTGTCTAAAATGAGGGGGTTGTTCTTGATGGCCTTTTGGACTCCTTCCAACTCTCTATCTATGATCCTATCCTCTCATTGTTGATGGTTACATTTGGTGAATAATCTTCCCCATGCCTATGATGTCTCTCCTCCTCTTTGCATGGTGAGTTCCACCTCATCCTCTAAATCCCATTTCAGATGCTACCTTCCCCCCATAAAGTCTTTCAGTGTACCCTATCAGTAATGACTTAGTCCTCCCAACCTCACGTCACATTTTGTCTTTAAATATTTCAATGGGTATCACGTAATATTGCCCATTTGTACATATGGCGGATCTTCTTGCCATACTGAGCATCCAGGACAGCGTTCAATCTGCGACTCACACAGACTCCATGTCATAGCTAGGTGTCATAACTAGGCATTTTGTTTCTCTTGGTACCTAACACAATGTTCTGCATATGAAAGGTTTTTAATAAATGCATACTGAATGAATGAATTTTTAATGGATTGTAGTTCTAATACAGGGACCTCAGTGACACTACCTTTTAGTATTCCTAGCTTCCCCTTCTACTCCAAATCTTTCCTGATTTCTTCAGTTGCCAGTTCTCCACTCACTCCCTAAAAACTCCTTAATTTGAATATATTTTCTGTAAATATATCTGTGTAGATCTATTGATTCATTTTTTTTCTTTGTGTCCCTAGGAGCTGACATGACACTTGGCACATAGTAGGGCTTTGCTGAATGAGTAAAAGAAGTATTCTTTCCTTTGGGCTCCTGGAAGGTATGTTTTGAATTGTCTCAGGGATGAGAATAAACTCTGATAACTCTGAGATTTTCAAGGAAGGAGTGGGCAGCCAGACCTCTCCAAAGAGGAGCCCAACAGAGGCTCTGGTCTCATCATCTGTGCTTGACTGCACTGGGGAAAGAGGAACCTTTTCCCAGAAAGCTCTCCAGGGAGGGACTACTAGGAATTCAAGTTACTGTGTGTCCACCTCCCACCAAGGTGTCCCTATTGATAAGCTGCCAGGAATGCAGGTGGCCTGGCAAGAGATCTGAGAGTCTGTCCTTTACAGACTACAAAGCATCAGGCATCCATCCCTCTGGGACATGGAGAGCAAGGGCCAGGAGGAGAGTGACCATCCTCAGATCCCAAGCCAGTGTACACTCTGTGACCGACGCCCAAGGTTTGTTCAGCTAATTCTACATCTGCTCTGCCTGCCCCAACCCTGTGATAGGGGGACTCCGAGCTACCAGCCTCTGGGAAGATGGGGGAGTGAAACCATGAAATAAGCACTTTTGTGTTGGATACCAAGGGGAAAGTCACAACACTTTACCTAAATGCAGTTGGGTAAGACCTGGAAGTAGACCAGAAGGGTTCTCCAAGAGGGCAATTAGGCATGGATCTAGGTCAGGAGTTTTTAACCTTGGGTCTGTGGACCCCGCCAGGGGTTTGAAGACATATTTCAGTGGGTCCATGAACTTTCACAGGAAAAAAGAAATAAAGTGCATCTTTATTTTGAAATAGTTGGTTTCCTTTCTAATCTCAAGTATTTTTTTTTTAATACAGTTAAAGACATTATTCTGAGGAACCCATAAGTTTCACCAGAATGCCAAAGAGGTCCATGACATACACAAAAGTTTAAAGTCTTCTGGTTTAAGTTGAAGAATACAGCCATTCATGAATGAATGAAATAATAAAAAGGCTTATTTATTATTTCTTAGTACTTTATTAAGAACTATGTGCAGAGCACTGTACTAAGCACAGGGTTAAGTGTAAAAGTGAGAAATTCTTGCTTTCAAGTCACTTAACATTCTAGTAGGAGGAATCAGTGGAAGTGCTAGTGAACCCATCAATGCAGAGGTCATAGAAGCAAAGTAGATACCCAAATCTGGAAATGCAGAGGGCAACCATGATGAACTACTTTCTTTTTGTGCTATAAAAATTGTAAATGGCTACCATTCTCTTTTTTAACTGGATCTGCAACTTTTATGTGAAATATTAATAATGGCTAGAATTTACACAGCACTTTAATTTTTACAAAGTACTTTACATATATTCTCTCACTTGATCCTTACTAGGGTAGTAGCTATTGTTATACCTGTTTTACAGATGAGGAAACTGAGGCTGTGAGAGGTTCAGTGACTTGGAACCCTGGAAAGTCTGCTTGTCCTCACATAACTTCCCTCTGCCTACTGCCTGAATTTCTCACCCATAGAATCATGCTTCTAGCCCTGGCAGTGTGTGTCCCTGTTAAAATGCAATTGTGCAAGGTGGCTAGGTGGCGCAGTGAATAGAGCACTGGCCCTGGAGTCAAGAGGACCTGAGTTCAAATCTGACCTCAGACACTTAACACAAAAATTGCCATGTGACCTTGGACAAGTCACTTAACCCCAATTGCCCTGCCTTCCCCTTCCAAAAAGCAAAAAAAAAAAAAATTCAATTATGCTACTTGGAATCATAAACAGCCCAAATGGCATTGTCAGAGCAGCTTAGGAAGGAGAGGGCAGAGCCCTTGGGCAGGGACGAGGAGTAGTTATCAGTCCATGCAGATAAGTTTTTAATAGGAAAATCACACAATTCTACAATTGGAGAAGATTCTAAAGGTCACCTGGTCCACTCCCCATATGTCACCTCCACAGGATCCCTGGCCATTAGGCCTCCCAAGTCTGTCTAAATACCTGCAAGGATCCACAGCTTACTGCTCAAGGAAGCAGAACTTTCTGGACATCTATGATTGTTAGCAAATTCTTTCTTATGTTGAACTAAAGTCTGACTCTTAAAATAATAGTGATATTAAACACAAATTAAACTAAAACCAGAAGTGATAGCAAACATTTTTATAGCACTTACTATGTGCCAGGCACTGTGCTAAGCATTTTACAATTATTGTCTCATTTGAACCTCCCAACTCTGAGAGTCAGGTGCTCCTCTCATCTTCATTTTCCAGATGGTGAAACTGAGGCAGAGGGGAAATGACTTGGCCAGGATCACACAGCTAGCAAATGTCTGCGGCCAGATTTGAACTCAGATCTTCCTGATAGTGACTGTAGACCCTGCTCTCCAAACACTGAACCAGCAGCTGCCCCTTTATTCTAGCGCTGGTCTCTGGAGCCACCTGACTCATTCACATCCATTTTCCACATTATAACTTTGCAGATGTTTTCTAATAATATAACAAGTGACTATTATGTGATGTTTCATGTGTTCTGGGGCTGACTCCACCTCCACCCCCAACACACATACTTATCTTCTCAAGACCAAGGTGATTCCTTCACATGTCATGGTTTGGTTTCGTTTGTTTGGGGGTTTTTAATTTTATTTATTTTTTGCAGGGGGGAAGTTGGGACAATTGGGATTAAATGACTTAGCTAAAGTCCTATGGCCAGTAAAGTGTTAAATGTCTGAGGTCAGATTTGAACTCCGGTCCTCCTGACTCCAGGGCCAGTGCTCTATTCACTGCGCCACCTAGCCACCTCCTGTTTTGTTTTGCTTTGTTTTTTAATGCCCTTGTCTTCCTCTGGAGGTAAGATATGGTACCATCTCTTAAAATATGGTACCAGAATTATGTTCCAGATAAGGTCTGAACCATCTAGAAGCCAGTGGACCATGACAACCTTGGGAAGTGTGTGCTATTATTAATCCCCATTTTACAGAAGAGAAAACCAAAGTAAACAGAGGTTGTGATTTCCCCCCTATACCTCATCAGTGTCTGAGTCAGTTTGACCTCAGGACTTCCTGAATGCCTATTCCTTCCCTCCTCCCTCCTCCCCTTTTGATTGCAAATTTAATATGAGCTATCAATATGGCAAGTCAATTAACACCTCAACATTTTTAGGTTGTTTTCACATGAACTGCTATCAAGCCTGAGTTTACCTATCTTGTACTGAGGTAAATAAATTATTTTGGGGGAAAACTGAATGAAGGATTTTACATTTATGCTAGAACCTTCAGTGATTAGGTTTTAGTGACCTCAGAATAAGAACTCTAGATTTTATTTAGAGGAAAATTAATCCCATTTCTAACTAGATCATTAACTGGCCAGGAATCCTCTCTCCAAGTATCCCCAACAAGAGGTCACGGCTGCATCCTCTTTAGTGATGGGGAACCTCCTGCTTCCTGAGGCCACCCACCCATCTTCAGGTCACTATAGTTGTTAGTGGGTCTTCCTCATATCAGCATACATCTGTGTCTCTGCTACTCCCACTTACTGCCCACTGGGGCAAGCCAAACACGTCTGACCCTGCTTCCATGTGGTCTCCCTTCAAACACAACATTTATCAATATCAACATTATCCTATGCAGAGGACCAGCAAGACCAAAGGTGCAGAGTCTGGATGCTCTCCAATGGGAGTTGTACCGGGAGGGTGGACCAAGTTAGCCAGCCTAAAAAAATGTATGGAAAGGAGTAACAGTTAACCAACAGGCAACTAGGTGGCACAGTGGATAAAGTGCCTAGCCTGGAATCAGGAGGACCTGAGTTCAAATGTGACCTCAGACTGATACTACCTGTGTGACCCTGGAAAAGTCACTTAATACTGTTTGCCTCAGTTTCTTCACCTGTAAAATGAGCTGGAGAAGAAAATGGCAAACCACTCGAGTAATTCTGCCAAGAAAAAGTCATAAATGACACAATAACAAACAGCTAACCCTGGAAAAGTGGGGAGGCATCAGATTGCTTTGGGGTTTGTGATAAGCAAAAAAGGGCTTAAACTTAATCTGGAGCTATGAAAGGTTTTTTTTGAGAGGGAAGTGATATGACCAAATTTGTCCACTAAAAGTTTGTCCTGGAGTGGCTGTGTGGAACAGTGAATAGAGCACTGGCCCTGGAGTCAGAAGGGCCTGAGTTCAAATCCAACCTCAGACACTTAACACTTACTAGCCATGTGACCTTGGGCAAGTCACTTAACCCTAACACTTCCCCCCTGCAAAAAGCAAAAAAAAAAAACCAGTTTGTCCTGGTAGTAATATGAAGGATGATTTTTGTGGGAGGGCACAGAGGTGAGAAAAGCCTTCCCCATGTTAGGAGGCTATGGCCATAGTCTGGGTAGGTGATAATGAGAGTTCATATTTGGGCAGTGGCAATGCGCCAGGTGTGAGAGATGTTACAAAAGTATGAGCCTGGGAATCAGAAAGGCCTGAGTTCTGACTCATGCTTCAGACACAACCTGAGCTACGTAAGCAACCTCTCTCAGCATCAGTTTCCTCATCTTTAAAATGGAAATAACAATAACATGGGATTGTTGTGAGGATTGAGTAAGAAAATAAAGTGTTAGGCGAGTGGCAAACCTTAACATGTTATATTAAAAAAAGTAACTATTGTTCAAGTTAGGATGGACAGGGCTTGGGAATTGTTTGTATATGAAAGAAAAGAGTCAGAGGTTCAAACATGGGGGCCAGGGTGAATGAAAGTGTTACAGACAGCAGGAGAGAAGTCCTCACTAACAGAGCTGGAAGGGACTGCAGAGATCTTCTGGCTTAACCCCATCATTTTCCAGGTGAGAAATCTCAGGTCCCTCCCATGGGATTTAGTACTTTTAGCTCTGAAGCTCCTGTTCTGGGGCCTCACTGTCCAGATGGTGAGGGAGAGACATGACTTGCCATATCCATCTGTCCCCAGTGACACTTCATCCTGTGCATTTGTCCTTATCTGTCCTGGCTGATGCTGCACCATGCTGAGCAGTACTAGGTCCCTCTATCTGTCATTTTAACTGAGTGGCCTCCTCGCCCACTCACTCTCTAGCTGGAACCATGTTTAGATCCACATTGCCATTGCTCCTGGAGAGGTCCTGCCAGTCTAGTCCCCCAAGGTTCCATTCACTGTCTTCCCAGCCAAACACCCCTCCCTGGTCACTTGTCTCCAACATATTTTCTCCACATGTTAAAATGTAAATTCTTTGGAGCCAGGGAATTTATTGATTTTGTATTTATATCCTCATTGCTTAGCATAGTACTCAGCACATGATAAGCATTCTTTCTTTCATCCATTCATTCATTCAGAGAGATGAGGGGGCTGTCCCCAGTTGTCCTGATCTATATCTGGCCACTGGACCCAGATGGCTCCGGAGGAGAAAGTGAGGCTGGTGGCTTTGCACAGCACCCCCTCACTTAAATCCAATTCATTTCAAATCATGGCATCATCTTTCTGATGTCATGGTCCTCTTTGAGTACAGAGGACAAACAACAACATAGAGATGAAATTATTTGCCTAGAGTCCCATAAGAGGTAAGTGGCAACACCAGGATTCAGTTTTAGGTCCCTGCCTCCAAATGTAGTGTTCTTTTCATCATACCTTTTGGCCCCAAATGTCAGAAGGAGGGTCAAGGTCAAGGGAATGTGAAATAAACTCAGCTTGAGAGCTCTTGAAGTTTGAGGGACTACTGGAACTCCCAGGTCCTTTTCCCATTGTCTAGTATCATCTCAGCCACCTTGGCCTTGTCTACTTTGTTCTGTTTTTCCATGAGTTTTCTGATAGAGTTCCTCTAAGAAAATTCTTGCCTTAAATTGGCCTAACTAGAGAGAAGTCAATGATCCCTAGAGGGCTAGTGGTGGGGACTGTCTGAGCTCCAGTGACACAGCCAGTGGAATTGATTACTACTGGAGAGCACCTGGGAAGAGGGAATTAAGGATGGTTTATCCCTTTACACATGAGACTTTTAAAAGACAATGAAATTTTGGAGTTAGAAGAGACCTTCAAGATCTCTTCCCACCCCTTGTTAAATCAGGAAACTGAGGTCTGCCCAAGGTCACACAGGCAAGGTGGCAGAGGCAGATTCCAAACCCGGGTCATCTGCCTACAACTGCAAATTCAAGGGACTTTCTCTTCCCACCATGCTTTCACAATCACCCATTTGCCATTTAGAAATGACTTGGTATAGGTGAAAGTATGTATGGAGTGTGGAGGGGGAGGCTAGGCTTAGAGAGAGAGACTTGGAATCAAATCCTTCCTTTGTGACTTATTTGCTGGGTCACCATATACAGCTCAGCCCCATAACCTCTCCTGAGCCTCAGTCTCTCTCTTTTTTAAAATTTATTTTTAGTTTTCAACATTGATTTCCACAAGATTTTGAGTTACATTTTTTTCTCCCCATCTTTCCCCTGCCCCCACCCCAAAATAGCAAGCCTACTGAATACCCCTTCCCTCAATCTGTTCTCTCTTATATCCTACCCCATCACCTCCTTAACTTTCTAGTAGGGCAAGATGGGTTTCTATATGCCAGTACCTGTATATCTTATTTCCCAGTTGCATGTAAAAAAACAAATTTTTAAACATTTGTTTTTAAAATTTTGAGTTCCAGATTTTTTCCCCTTCTTCCCTCCTCACCCGCCCCCACTGGGAAGATAAGCAATTCAATATAGGTTGTACATGTGTAGCTACCCAAATCATTTCCATAGTATTTACATTGTGAAAGACTAACTGTATTTCCCTCCATCCTATCCTGCCCCCCACTCATTCTATTTTCTCCTTTGGCCCTATCCCTTTTCAAAAATGTTTGCTTCTAACTACCCTCTCCCCCAATCTGCCCTCCCTTCTATCATCCCCCCTCTTATCCCCTAGCCCTTTATTTTTCTGTAGAGTAAAATACTCAATTGAGTGTGTATGTTATTCCCTCCTTAAGCCAAATTCAGTGAGAATTAGGTTGTCCCATTCCCTTTCACCTTCCTGCTCTTCCCCTCCATTGTAACAGTTTTCTCTTGCCTCTTTTAGATGAAATAATTTACCCTAATCTATCTCTCCCTTTCTCCTTCTTCCCAATAAATTCCTCCCTCACCTCTTAATTTTATTTTTTAGATATCATCCCTTCATATTCAACTCATCCTGTGCCCTCTGTCTATGAATACATGACCATACATATGCCCACACTCATATACATATTTATATACACATACACCCTCCTATACATACATATGTATATATATATATATATATATGTGTGTGTGTGTGTGTATATATATATATATTCCCTTCAACTATCCTCCTACTGAGAAAAGTCTTATGAGTTACAATGATCATTTTTCCATGTAGGAATGTAAATAGTTCAACTTTAATAAGTTCCTTATGATTTCTTTTTCCTGTTTACCTTCTCATGCTTCTTTTGCTGCTTATAGTTGAAAGTCAAATTTTCTGTTCAGCTCTGGTTTTTTCATTAGGAATGCTTGAAAATTCTCTATTTCATTGAATGACCATATTTTTTCCTATAGCATTATTTTTATATTATTTATTATATATTTTATATTATATTACCAATTTTTCTGGGTAGGTAATTCTTGTTTTTAGTCCTAGCTCCTTTGACCTCCCAAATATCATATTCCAACCCCTTTGATCCCTTAATGTAGAAGCTGCTAGGTCTTATGTTATCCTGATTGTGTTTCCACAATACTCAAATTGTTTCTTCCTGACTGCTTGCAATATTTTCTCCTTGACCTGGGAACTCTGGAATTTGGCTATAATATTCATAGGAGTTTACTTTTTGGGATCTTTTTCAAGAGGTCATCAGTGAATTCTTTCGATTTCTATTTTGCCTTCTGGTTCTAGAATATCAGGACAATTTTGCTTCATAGTTTCTTGAAAGACGGTGTCTAGGCTTTTTTTTTTTTTTTATCATGGCTTTCAGGTAGTCCAATAATTTTTAAATTATCTCTCCTGGATCTATTTTCCAGGTCAGTGGTTTTTCCAGATATTTCACATTGCCTTCTATTTTTTCATTTGTTTGGATCTGTTTTATAGTATCTTGATTTCTCATAAAGTCATTAGCTTCCAATTGCTCCAATCTGATTTTGAAGGAGTTATTCTCTTCAGTGATTTTTTTTACTTTCCTTTTCTGTATGGCAAATTCAGCTTTTTAAGGCATTCTTCTCCTCACTGGCTTTTTGGACCTCTTTTGCCATTTGAGTTAGTCTATTTTTTAAGGTGTCATTTTCATCAGTGTATTTTTGGGTCTCCTTTAGCAGACTGTTAACTTGCTTTTCATGATTTTCTTGCATCATTCTCATTTCTCTTCCCAATTTTTCCTCCACTTCTCTTACTTGATTTTCAAAATCCTTCTTGAGCTCCTCCATGGCCTGCAATCAATTCCTATTTTTCTTGGAAGCTTCTGATGCAGGAATTCTGACTTCACTGTCTTCCTCCCACTCCATGCCTTGATCCTTTTTGTCCCCCCCAAAAGGATTCTGTGGTCTGTTTGTGCTTCTGGTCCTTGCTCATATTGCCAGCCAATTATTTGACTTTGCCATGGTAGAACTCTGCTTCCAGAATGAAGAGAGCTATGTCTCAAATCACTGGGGTTTTCGCAGCTGCCAGAGCTATTAGGAGAATTCCCTCTCTACAGCTCCCACAAGCTCTGATTCACTGGTCACCCACCCCAGGACCACCACCCAAGACTGAGATCCAGATCCTAGCAAGTTAAAGCAAGAGCAATTACCCTCTGAATGGTCCCTTGGTCCCCCTACAATCTGCAGGCCAGGAGCTTCTCAACCACTTCTCACCCCTGGGGCCCAGGCCGGACCATGCTCTCTCATCCACTCTCTTCCAACAGAGTTCTGCACTGACCTTTTACTTTGTCTTTGGTATTTATGTGTTGAGAAGTCTGGAGACTGCCACAGCTGCTGGTGATCACTCTCCTGAAGTCTACTCTGGCCGCCACTGCCTGGGGCTGAAACTGCGTGGATGATGCTGGACTGTGCTTGGCACCCAGCTTGGTGCAATAGACCCCTCCTGTCGGCCTGCTGAGCTTCCTTCAGTGGGAGATTTGTTTCTCTCTGGCATTTTGTGAGTTCTGTACCTCTACAATTTGTTTAGAGTCATTTTTTACATGTATTGGAGGTGATTGGAGCGGGAACCCATGCCAAGTTTGGGCTTCTACTCCACCATCTTGGCTCTGCCTGAGCCTCAGTCTCTTTATCTGTCAAATGGGGATACTAATACCTGTAGCACCTCCCTTATAGGGCTGCTATGAGGAGGAAATAGGCATAAAGCATTTTGCAGTCTAAAGACCAAAGTACTTTGTAAACGTCAGCTGTTACTGCTGTACATATTCATTTATCCTTTTGAGGTGCCTCCTGCCTCCCTGCCTACTTCTTATGGCCTTAAGGCCTTATGCCCCAAGTGTTCTTAGTGCCTTACATAGGGCAGAGTCCAGAGCAAGAATTCAGGGAATCCTGTTGGGATGATCAGCACTAAGAGTTTGCAGCAAAGAATCTGGAACTTAAATCATTGTCCACACGTCCCTTTTCTTCATTTTTTCCCCCTTTGTGCTCATCTTGTCTGCCCCAACAAAATTATAGGTTTCACAATGTTCCAAGGATCACGTCTTATACTTTAGCCTAATGTACTTTCTGAGTTCTCTGGCTAGCTAATTAGTACAGCCCGAGCAGATAGAGAGCTTTCAGTCAAGAAGACTGTCTGGTGAATGGGCTGATTTCACTGTCTACTCTACAGGGTTGGTATGAGGAACAAATGGACAGATGTGAAATTGCTTCATCAAAATAATAGGCATTATTGTTATTTTTATTAAACTTGCTAACATGATCATTTAACTCTGCTGAGTTAGCCAGTCAAACTAGGGATTTCCATGGTCCATTTAATTCTGAAAGACTACCCAAGCTGTTTGCATGTAAAGGGAGGTGGAGAGTAGCAGTCATACATTGGGTCCACCCATTCAAATCAAAACCAATACAGATTGAAGCCTTGAGGTTAGAATTACTTGTTAATTCCTTCTGGTTCACTTCCAGTTTTGCATGGACTTCATAATGTGATTTAAATCGTTTTACCAGCATCCTGTAGTAGAAAACCATTCTGAATCATTTAAAACACATTTTTTTTTTACATGCACCACACAACCTGGGGGGGAAAACATAATTGGGGAATAATAATGACACTGGCACTGAATTTGGAAGCAGGAGCTGAGTTTAAATATGAATTTTGCCACTTACTCCCTGTGACTTTAGTTGCCTCATCTGCAAAATGAGAGGGTTGAGCTGAATGATTTCTAAGGTCCTTTACAACTTTAAATACCATGTTTCTGTGAGCATTGAACATAAGGACCATGAGAGGTAGTAAGGAATATAATAAATCCCATTTCACAGAAGAGGAGACATTAAATAATTTCACACACCTAGCGAAAGGTAATAAACAATGCTTCCCTAGGCAGATAAATCCATCCACAAAAGATGTTGCCTCCACTCCAGACTTTATCCCTACTCACCTAGAACCTTGGACTCTGCCCTTTGGACACTGAACTTTGATGGCAGTTACCCTGTCTTTCCAGGAAGCAGCCTTCTAAGACATTTCTGGGGAGCTAGGTAGTAAAGTAGATAGAGTACTGGGCGTGGAATGAGAGAGACTCATCTTCATGAGTTCAAATCCAACCCCATGCACTTACTAGTTGTGCTACTCTGGGCAAGTCACTTAAACCTGTTTGCCTCAGTTTCCCCATCTGTAAAATGAGCTGGAGAAGGAAATGGCAAACCGCTCCAGTATCTTTGCCAAGAAAACCTCATGGGCAGTATTTGCCTGCTATGGTCCACAGGTCATGAAGAGTTGGACACAATTAAACAACAACAATTTGATGTTCTTTTTATAGCTCCGTTGTTAGTAGGATTAGAACCGTAAGGTCTGACCTGGTTTTCACCACATGAACTGGAAATTGGAAAACCAAATTTAGCAGGTTGTACTAAATTGTACTGAGTCTTGTTACCAGCAGATTTTAGTAGAAATACCTAGAAATCTCTGCAAGTGATTTGGATTCAGAGAAGCAGATCTGCTTCTGAGCTGGATAAACATAGAAGAAGGGTGGGAGCGGGCAGAAGATGAACCTTTTATTAGAACTTGGCAAAAGAGGGTTGAACACACACACAAAGAGAAAGAAAGAAAAGAATTTGGTATAGAAATAGATCAAATTGAAGGGGGGGGGAGGGGAATGACAATAAGATCATTCCTAGAAGGGAAAACTTCTGTCCTGAAAGCAAAATAAATTTCTTGATACTTAAAGGGAGATTAAGGGGGAAGAGGGGGGGTGAATGAAACAAAAAAAAATTGGAATCTGAGTGGAGTACATCTCAGGAAATGGCTGAACAATTGTTGTACAGGAATATTATTACTGCACTATAAGAAATGATGAAAGATAATTTCAGAGAATCCTGGATGATATGAACTGATTCACAGTGAACAGAACCAGGAGAACAATTTATACAAGATAAACCACACCGTAAAGACTTAGAACTTTGAAAGATGTATGAACTCTGATAAATGCGGTGACTAACCATATATCAAGAGGAGCCATGTTATCTACCTAGACAAAAAAGGTGACAGAGGCCAGGTACAGAAAGAGATGTGCAGTCTGCAACACGGGCAATGTATGGACTTGTTTTTCTTGACTGTGCTTCTTTGTTTCAAAGGTTTTTGGTTTTTCCCCTTCTGTTTCAAATAGGAAAGGAGGGTTAACAATAGTGATGGGGGGAGAGGGAGGGAGAGGGAGGGACAGAGAGAGACAGAGAGAGAGAGAGACAGAGAGACAGAGAGAGAGAGAGAGAGAGAGAGAGAGAGAGAGAGAGAGAGAGAGA
>NW_027187372.1:2142269-2249458 GCF_028583685.1 Petaurus breviceps papuanus
AGAGAGAGAGAGAGAGAGAGAGAGAGAGAGAGAGAGAGAGAGAGAGAGAGAGAGAGTCATTGAAACTTTTTTTTAAACAAGGAAAGAAATGGAAGTCCAAAAGGAAGCATAGGTAAAGAGGGCAGTTTTGAAAATAATGTATACACACATATACATATATATTAAAATTCATAAAATTAAATTCATGGAGTTCATGGTTTCATATGAAATCCTTTTGGGAGGTGATGTTATACATATATGTATATATATGTGTGTGTGTGTGTGTGTGTGTGTATATATATATATATATATATACATGAAAATGCTTTTTTAAAAATTTAAGTTCAGGATTAAAATGATAATAAAATAATTTATATTTAAAATTAAAAAAATAAAAGAATCCATTCTTGCCTTTAACCTATGATGCTTATGCACTTCTAAGATTTCCAATGAGGAAGTAACTCCTTATCTCTCCTTCTGAATGCTACCTAGCATTCTACTCAGATTGTTGGCCCTATCTCTTGCCAAACCTGTCTGCAGGATTTGTTGTACTAAGGGACCTTTTGAAATAATTAGTTGGTCTGGCCCCAAGTTCTGTGTTAAAATAGCTTGTTCTATTCTTCTTATAAACCATTAAGTTGTCAATGAAATTCTAATGTTTCAGTGAAAAAAAAAATTACTGGCATATTTAATAAATAAATTACATTGGTGACTCCATTTTACCTTTATCCACCATTCTGTGAAGCTAAATTTCAGTTGTTTTTAAATTGCCTGATTTTGGATAAGTTACAGGATTATTCCCCCTCCCAAAGGTCAGCAGACTGAAGGAATGTCACAAAACCACCCTTCTCACCTCAGTGTCTCTTGATCCCCTCTACCTATAAGAAACCAGGTGTCGATCCCTATAATTTTTTTTCCTGCCTTTTTTTTTTACTCCCTCCAAATTGTATATTAACTGTGTAGGAACCAAGGTTCCATGTAATTAGCTACTAAGAACCTTGACCCCAATTTGTTTCTGCAACCACGTGCATTGTTAAATAAGGTCTGGATGGAAAAAAAAAATCCCATCAGCCCTCCCCTTCCACCAGCCAAACTGAACTAACTCTCTGTGCTCCGTTCTAATGCTGCTATCTCCCACTTCTATGCCTTTGTTCATTCTATCCCTCATGCCTATCGGTGTTTTCCCCCTTCTGTCTGTTAAAGTGTTTACCTTCATTCAGGTTACCTTCAGCTTCTATCTTCCCCAGGAAACCTGGCATTCCTCTGCCCCCTCCTTTCCCAAGTGAAAATTACTTTTGCCCCCTCAGATCTCTCATGGTACTTTGCCTGGACCTCTCCTTCATACTCACTTGACTCTCTTGTGTGTAGTGTTATTCTTTTTTTCCTCTCTGGGCTCTGCCCCTGTATCTTCAGGTTTATTTCTCCATCATTTCCCAGACCCTTTTCACTGTTGAAGATGCCTTCAACACTATGTCCCAGCAACCTTCTCACCCTAGAATATCCCTCTACCCCTATATTCTCCTCCTCTGATTAGTCACTTCCTCCTGAAAAATCCATTTTAAGGAAGAGTTCAGGTCAGCCATATTTACTCCTTACCAAATAAATGATAAAAAAAGTTTATCTAACTCGTAAATCTATGTTCATCCATAATAACAATGGGACTGTGACATCTGGACTTTCAAAGCTCATTAACTGATATGAGGAAAAATTAAAGACATTAAGAAAGGGTCTGACTAAATGCATATGGAAGAAATCTGGAAAGAGCATCATGGTGTAGTCCCTACCCTTCCACCCACCTCCTCACCCCATAGTGTAAAGGATCTGTAATGGGAATGTAAATTTTTACGATCTTCCCTGCCCCTAGGCTTAAGTGCACCTGGAGCCCGTGGTGGGAGGCTTGTTTCTCAGGAGATACTTTGTGATTGGGCAGTGGGTCAAGAAGGTTGTTACATTCTCTGAGCCAGGCAAAGGCTGTATAAGCCCTGATGTGAGTCTTTGCTTTGGGGCTCACTTTGAGAAGTATTGTGTGATTTGACCAGATGACACTCTGGGCAGCCGTTGTAGAGAAGCACCCCCCCAACCCCCCTCCACCTTCCCGCTTTGAAAACCCAGATGTTGATGCTTTCCTCTCTGGTAACTGTGATTAGGTATGGATGTAATGGTTGGACAGTTTGAAAGCCTGTCTGCTGAAATGTTCTTGTAACTTATGTTTGTAACCTCTGTATATTATGAAGTTCAGGGTGCTAATCTTTTCCCCCTGAACTAGGTAAACAATATGTTTTGTTGATTAAAGTAAGCTTGTTAACCCATTTTGAATTGCTTTCCTTTAGCAAAGCAGATCTAAGAACCTGTGTTGTCAGCCACCCTGGGGACGCTGGGGTGCTTGCTGCAATAGGATCACAGAAGACAACAGCCACAAAAACCATGAGAAACCCAGCATGTACCAAACCATAAGCCTACATTCACATTTCTTTAGAATTGTTATCAAGTGGTCTATGTGAATCTAGGATGTCTGATAAAAATGGAAGGAGGGAACAGGCAAGCTTTTCTCAGATAGTTTTTCTTAAAGCGAAGCACATCTTTATGGTCATAAAATAGACTAAGAAGGTAGAGAACATCTGGGTACTGCTCTTTCTATTGTTTATTGATTTTTTTTCGAGGTTTTTGCTCATATTTTTAGCTCTCTCTTAAAACATCACATTCTCTAAAGACTCAAAGTTGCTGGTGACCCATATGTCAATGGAGAGATACACAGTTGGAGGTGAATAGAAAGCACCATATTTCTGTAGTGTCAACTCTAAAGTGGTTTCTTATGCTAGCTCTCAATTGACTACTAGACCATGGAAGCATGAAAAATTGTAGTCCAGGCATGATTGACCAATACAATCCATTTATTAATACCATGAGGAAGGTTTTTATAGAGTAATGAAACAAAGAAGGTAATTTATAGGTCACTTAGTTTTCTAATACTGCTTTGTTTGATTTCAAGATGCCAGACAGTCTAGTGAGCCAATTTAGGCCTTGAAGATAACCATGTCCTTGATTCAAATACCCAAAGAAAGTATCTAAAAATGTGTGGGAGAGCTAACACCTTCTGGCTAGAATCCTAGAATAGGACACAGCCCCAGTTCTCAGGATATCAGGAAGGCTCTGATTTATAGCTGCATCAATGGGAAAACCAGGACTGGACACTTAGGATTGGCCTCTGGAAAGCCCAGAGCCAACTTATCTAGGACCAGCCTGATTCCTGGATCAGATATTTTGGCTCCCTTCATATTTCCAATGAGGATCTAGGTCCAGGAAGCATGAATAGGGGTATCAGAGAAGAAATGGGAGATAGGAAGCATGACAGATGCAAAGTCTGAGCACTGCACTGAGACATGCAAAATATAAACAGGTCTAAAATGGGAGGAAAAGAGTCCCGCCAGTACCAGATTTTAAACTGTATCACAAACCAGTAACAACCAAAACTATTTGGTACTGGTTGGAAAACAGAAAAGTTGATCAGTAGAAAAGATTAAAAGCACAAGATCCAGAAATATTCAACATAATGGCATGATGTTCATTAAAGCCAAGGTCATAAACCACTTCCATAAGGACACAGCATTCAACAATTTCCATTTCCAAAAAACATATTTGCCTTATTCTGCACTCTGAGTTCTTCACTTCTCTATCAGCGAGTTAGTATGTGTTTCATCATTAGTCCTCTGGAATTATGGTTTGTCATGATTGCTTATGAGTTTCTAATTCTTTCAGAACTGGTTGCCTCTACCTTGTTTTTTTCCAGGTTTTTTGAAATTGTTCTCCTGGCTCCATTCATTCTACTCTGGGTCTGTTTATAAAAGCCTTCCCAAGTTTCTCTGATATCATCTCCTTCATTATTTCTTACAACACAATCGTATTACATCACATTTATGTACAATAACGTGTTCTTCTATTCTCTAATTTGTGGGGACCCCCTCAGATTCACATTCTTTGCCACCTCAAAAGAGCTATAAATATACTTATACATCCTTAGAATTTGTTTTGCTTGGAACTAATCCCTCCCTTGATCTACCCTTTTAATTCCCCCTTCTTTCTTCTTTTTCTTTCCTATTTCCCTTTCGGATGAAATATATTTCTGTACCCAATTCTGGGTGTGTATGTGTGTGTATGTGCATTCTTCCTTTAACCAGTTCATATGAGAGTGAAGTTGAAGAGTGAGCTGTTCCTCTGCACTCCCTCCTCTTTGTTTATATGGATATCTACTTGTGTTCCCTAATTATGCAAATATTTTCCCCATCCTCCCTCTCCCTTGCCCACACCCCAGTGTCTTCTTTTCCTCCCTTTCCATTTTTCTTCTAAGATCAGAACATAGCAGAACTATTCCCAGGCTTTATCTAATTAGACTCCATCTTTTACCCCTGATGATAATAAAGCTCAGAGGAAACACAAGTATCATCTCCCTATGTTGGAATATGGGCGATTTATCCTTGTTTAGTCAATTATCATTGTCGTTCATGTTTCCTGCTTTATGTTTCTCTTAAATCCTGCTGTAGCTCTTGTCTTTTCATCATAAATGTTTGAAAGGCCTCTATTTCATTAAAATCCAATTTTTTTTTCTTCTGTAGAATTATACTCAGTTTTGCTGCATAAGGATATGTCAGTCCGTATCTTTTTCCTTCTATAATATGGTATTCTAAGTTCTCCAATGTTTTATTGTAGTGGCTGCTAAATCATATATGATTATGATTATGGCTCCTTGGTACTTACAGTCTTTGTTTCTGGCTGCTTACAGTATTTTTTTCTTTGACCTGAAGCTCTAGATTTGTGATTTTCCTGGGAGTTTTCATTTCAAGTTTCTTTCAGGAGGTAACCAGTGAATTCTGTTTCCATTTTGGCCTCTGGTTCTAAGAGATCTGGGCAATTTCCTCTTAAGATTTCTTGAAATGTGATGTTTGGTCATATGTTCAGAGACTCTAATGATTCTTAAATTTTTTGTCCTTGATCTATTACCCAGCCAGGTCAGTTGTTTTTGCTATGATACCTTACTTCCCTTCCCCCCCCCCCCCATTCCTTCAAACATTTGACCTTGCCTTTAATATTTCTATCTTATGGAGTCATTGGCTTCTATTTAGCCTCTCCTAATTTTCAGGGAGCATGTTGCTTGGGCGAAGTTTTATATCTCTTTTGCAAAGTGATTAATTCCCTTTCCAATCCTTTCTTCCATAACACTCATTTCTTTTCCAGTTTTTTTTCCTCAAACACTCTCATAAAAAAAAAAATTTAATGACTCATTTCTTTCATGAATTCTGGTTGTTTATGCCCAAGCTGTATTTTTCTCAGAGGTTTTGCTTGTAGACAGTTGTTTTAGAGCCATTCTTTTCTTCTGCTCCTGAATCTTGAGCATCCCTGACCGGGTAATAGCCTATTATGAGTGTTGAGTGTTGTGTTATTCCAGCATTTCAGGGACATGCTCCCCAGAAAGGTCTGAGCCAGGCCAAAGTCTGATCATCACCAATGTCAACACCACCTCTTCTACCATCACCACCACCACTACCCCCAGTCTGAGCTTTGCAAGTTCCTGGCATAAATTTCAGTCAGAGCAACAATAGAATGCTCCTAAACCCAGCACCTATCAGCTGTCTAGGAAGTTCTACTGGTTTAGAGTGACAGAACCATAGGCTCCCCTTTGGTCTGGGATTCTTGCCCTGGTCTTTCCTCTGCAGGCTGGGTTAGATGCAGGAATGAACATCCCACTCTGCTCTTGGGATCTGAGCCAAACTGCTGCTTTTTTCTCACTCAGTACATAGCCCAAGACCTCCCTATCTGGGAACAGCAGCCTCCTGTGCAGGTCCCCTTCTCAGTCCATCATGCTTCTGTGACCCAGACCTGGGTTGTGGGCAACAAAGATGCCAGTTTACACTTGGACCATTACAGTGACCCAATATGGGTCTGGTTTTGCCTAGGTATAGGTCTGGGACCTTCTCTTACCCTGGTTTTCAGCCTCTCCAAGAGCTACTGTGCTTCCCACACAGCATGGCTTCATCAATATTGTGGACAATATCTGCCTTCTGTTCCATGTATCAATTGCCCTGCCTTCCTAATTATGGTAATATATATATAGGCTCTTAAATTGAAGATTATAGAAGTCATCGATCGACGTGAGCTTCCTATCCAATGCAGGAATCATCCCACAGCATCCCAGATGATCTTCTATTTCTTGCTTGAATATTTCCAGTGTTTATTTCTAATTTATTTCTAAATATTTCTAGTTTTAGGACATCTGTATGTGACAAAAAGTTCTTTTGTATATTGAGTCCAATACCAACCCTTTCTGTGACTTCTTTAATATCCACTCACTTGATTTCATTGCCCTCAAGCCTCATGCAATTTCTCGTGGGCAGCAGCTAGTTAGGAGATAATCTTAAGGTGGGCGTTTTCATTTTCTAAGGAGCCTGTTGGTACATGGTCGGTCAACAACATTCATTTAGCATCAGCTGTGGAAAAAGCACTGTGTTAGGCACTGAGGAGAACCAAAATAAAGATAGGACATAGGACTCTATTTGTAATCTAGCTAGTAAACTACAAACCCAAAGTATAAAAACCAAGGATTCCTGCACAAGAGTGACATTATGGTGCATTAAAGCCAAGAAGGAGCTGAGGTTGCTGGTGAATCAGAGAACAATAAAGAAGGACTATTTTCATCCCTAGTTACCCTCAGTTATTTCAAACCAAGAGATCTAAAGGAGCTTCATCCCAGGGTACTAAAATAATGGGTGGATATAGTTACTGAGCCACACAATGATCTTCGAAAAAATCATTACAGGAAAGGTGCTATAGGAGTGGGAATGGCCAAATGTCTCAATTTTTAAAGAATGGAAAAGGGTGGAGTCTTTGAATAATAGCCAGTGAGTTTGACTTCAATTCCTGGCAAAATCCTCAAATATATTATTAAATAGATGGTTCATGAATGTGGAGAAAAATAAGAATCACTAAGAGCCAATATGTTTTGTTTTAAAAACAGGTCATGCCAGACCAATCCCATTTCCTCCTTTGACAGAGTTACTAGACTGGTATTCCAGGGTGATACTGTAAACAGATTATGCTTGGATTTCAGCAAAGCTTCCCTTGCTCTTCTTATGAACAAGATGGAGAGGTACAGGTTAGATTAGGTGAATTCAAAATTACTTGAATGTCTGGGTCAATGCAAACCTAGAGGAAAGTCTGTATTGAACACCTCAGGGACCTTTTCCTGACCCTTTACTGTTCAATGTTTTATAAGCAATTTGCAAGAAGACATGAAGAGCAATGCTGATAAAGTCTTATCACCAGAGCTAGGAAGGAGATCTGATAATAGCCAAGGTCCAAAAAAATGTCTAAAAACTGGAGTGCTGGACCAAGACTAATAAGGTCAAAGTGAATAAGCATAAATGCAAAGGCCCACATTTGGCTCCACAAAATCAACTAAGAAAGTATAGGAAGGGTGAGATGTAATAAGACAACATTTTATGTAAACAATCTTTGGGGGTTTCAGTCTTCCAATCAAACACTACATGTTTATTAAGCACCTACTAAGTGCCAAGCACCATGCTAGAGATAAAAATACAATATGAATTAATGGTATGACATGACAGTCAAAAAAATGAATGTGAATTTAGGGTACATTAAGAGAGAGGTCTTGAACTGTGCTCACCTCTGCCCTGGTCAGAGTACTGTCTTTAGAATATCTATAGTATCTACAGTATCTAGAATATTGGTCTCAGTCCGGGGCACAGCTATCTAAGAAAGCCATAAACATGGGAGCATCCAGAGAGGTGAGAAGAATGAGGAGGGGACTAGAAAGGATCAGCTGAAGGGAGGAGGGATGATTATCCTTGAGAAGAGAAGACTAAAGGAGACTAAGACCGGGGTCTTAAAAATTTTAAGGACCTACATTTGGGAGAGTGTAAACCCTTTCTGCTTGGTCATGAAACGGGAACAGCATGCAGAAATTTGACATCAATTTCAGCTAAACATAAGGGAATTTTTTTTTCTAGTTATTAGAGCTGTCCAGAAGTAGAATGTGCTACCCCAGGAGATCTTAGCATTTAGAGGTAGAAAAGATCTGAGAGATCATTTGGGTTAATACCTTTATAGCTGGAAGCCTGGGGCAATCTAGGGACATCACTAGGCACTGGGCATTTTAGACATCAGGTGTAGGATTATAAATACATGAAAAGGACAACAGAAAGAACCCAGCTCACACCTAGTTCCATGAACAAGCGCTTGGTAAATAGGCTAAGAGATTAAGGAAGAATTTTCCCCACAGGTATATTTTCCTATAAAAAGGAAGGAAAAGGAAAGGAAGGGGAGGAGAGGGGAAGGCAGGGGAGGGGAAGGAAAGGGGACCTGGACTGTTTCCCCAGGTTATCGAGAATCTTTTGAGGAGGCAGAGACCTCAAGACCTGGACAACTTTGTACAAGGGATGGACTGAGGAAGGACTGAAGAGACTTAACTGACATTATGGGTCAAACTAGCCCATTGTTGTCCCCAAGCTGGACAGTCCTGCAATCTAGGGAACAGAAAGTGTTTAATGACTTGCCCCTTGGGGTTGCCACTTTAATCTCAATGTCTGAACGGTCTGGCATCTTAGTACTGAAACTAGGAAGCATTGAAGCCTCTGGCATTGCCTCTCAATAAGAAAGTGGTGAAACTTCCATTTCAAAAGGCACTTACCTGGGTGTCTGAAAGGGCGCTGTGCCATCAGCGTCCAACAGTCCAGTATAGCATGATCAGTTCAAAGTCTCTTAATACTAGTGATGATTCAACAATCAATAAACATTAAGTACTTACTAGGTGCCAGGAACTGTGCTAAAAAAAAAAACACTCCCTGCCCACAAAGAGCTTACAATCTAATGAAAAGTGAAGGTACCTGATGCAAGGGTATAGTGAAGGAGCTAAAGACCCAAAGTAGTACAGCCAGGTAAGAAATGAAATACCCAAGCTGAGCTCTCTCCTTAAATGGAGGCTAGGAGCTCATGGACCCATCCTCCAATCAGAGGCTGAGGGGAGTGATGAGCTGGACAGACAGGTGGGGGGAAGTCTCCTGGTTCTGCATCCCTTTCAGATTTCTCCCCAGCTCTGACTCTTCATCCCTGACACTCAGTGCTCCCCATGACCTTTTTCTGGAGAGTTCCAATAGCCTAGCTAGCACTATGGTAAATGTAGGCAGGTGAAATCGCTGTCCCCATAATAGGGATTACAGATTTAAAGGTAGAAGGGTTATCAGTGGTTGTTTAGTCAAGTAGCTCATGAGCTTCTTGAGAATTTGAAACAGTCCGAGGCATTCAGCCAAAAATTCTTTAATGGTGCTTTAAGCAATAAATAGTTATAAAGGGTATTATGAGCAGTATATTAAATTACCCTGGAGGTGCACAATACTTTTTTTTTTTTGAAAGGGGTCAATGGGACAAAAGGTATTGGAAACCACTTATATAGTTCAACCCATTCATTTCATAGATGGGGAAACCAAAGCCTATTTTCACTTAGGAGAATTGGGCTCAGAGAGAGGAAGTGACTTGTTCAAAATTATATCAGCAGGGGTGATAAGGTAAAGGCATTCCTGCCTCTTATTATACATGTCTCTTAACTAACCCTCCTATGATGTTGAATGAATATGAACTGAGGGTCAGTGTGGTACAGGAGAAAAAGCGGGGGGTGGTAGAGTCAGGAAGACCTAGGCACAGAACCTGTCTGACATTTACTACCTGTGTGACCACAAACAAGTCCCTTAATCTTTCTGAGCCTATTTTCCTAGCTAAAAATAAGAGAGAATTCCTGTAACATTTGTCTCACCGTGGTGGCATGACAATCAGAGAAGACACTTTGCTAACTTTGTCATGCTATATACATATCAGCAATTATCCCCATTTTACAGACGAGTTAACTGAGGTCTAGATAAGTTAAAGTCACAAACTAATGCATCAAAGCTAGATCTTGAATCCATAGTTTCTTACTCCAGATCCATTATACTTTATGCTATACC
Source organism: Petaurus breviceps papuanus (assembly GCF_028583685.1). Classification (NCBI taxonomy): domain Eukaryota; kingdom Metazoa; phylum Chordata; class Mammalia; order Diprotodontia; family Petauridae; genus Petaurus; species Petaurus breviceps. The sequence goes on from NW_027187372.1 coordinate 2,152,256, forward strand.
ACAGCTGACTTACTTGTTCCTTTTATTTTTTTTCAATACATATGCTTTATTGAAAGAGAGGGGGAAAAAAGCTTTTACATCATGTAGAAAAAGACAGCAACCTTCACAAATAAGGGAAATCATTACCCTAGATCATTTTTTATTCTGTCTGCTTTTTGGACCAGTCATGTATCAATATGAGCAGATGAAGCAGTCTCAGAAGCAAGAGAAAATCTTCTAAAAGAAATTCTTTCAGGGTCTTTTATTCTGAGGTGGAGCTTGATTAAGGAGGGCCCTTTCCCGTTACTTTGAGAACTCCTCCTCCTATCTACAAAGTGTATTTCTCTGCCCCAGGAGGTCCAGTCCTACAACAAAGAAAGCAAAGTCAAGATGTCCATCTTATTTAAGTCTGTCCTTCTTACAAAGGTATGCTATTTTTTTTCAACATGATTTAGATTTTTAATTACTATGATGAATGTTACATTTTGAGGTTTGCATACCCTGAGGTTGGATACATGTAGCCTCCCACATTTACTCAGGCACTGTCTTTCTGGTCTCTAAAATAACTTCCACAGGTGCCTTCCTTATGGTTGAAGTCAGGCTCATTGTTTTCTGCAGAGCTGTCCAGCTTTTCTATCAGCTGCTAGGCCAGGGTCCACTGGGCGGAAGATCTGCTGTGTATGGGCTCTGTATGGTACATTACCATTGTCTGTGGTGGCTCGTCCAGAGAGACCAGAAGCTTCTCCCTGATGACCGTTTTGTTGATTATGGCGTGAACAGTAGGCAGATATGGCTGAAACACATCAGACAATGTCTCTGTGCTAATAGAGTCAAAGACACAGCTATAGGTAAAAAGCTAGGTATACAATGACTTCCTGGATCTAACTAGCATGGTAAAGACTTTGGAACAAATTCCAGACCTTACCATTCTTCTTCCCTTTAATAAAATGGCGGCAAGTTCCAATCACTCCTCTTCATGGCTTTAGAAGCTGCTACTACATGTCCCCTCATTGACTCAGGTGGACCAAGCAAGGGCTGCTGTAACCACAACTGTTTGCTGCAGATCATTCACTTCTGGGCATCACTTTCATGGGCTGCCATGTACAGGATCTCCAGGAGCATGGCAGATAGCAAATAGAGTTCAAGTAGCTCCAGGTTGATATAGAAAGGGAAGGGCATCCAATCCTTCTGCTCCTGATTCTGTTCCTGCAGGCTTCTAAGCAACAGACTCTGCCCCAGCAACTCCTTAGCATGGCCACTAGATTGAATGTCCAAGAAGGCACTGTGTAATCCTAACAGTGATGAGAGGCACAGATGCCCAACTGCTCTATGGTATAGTTATAAGGGCTCTGCACAGAAGGGTCTGCATGATAAATGTTGTCCTGTAGGTGGTTTATGAGCCTGAGGTCCTGAGCCTGTTGTCAGGAAAAGTGAAGGGCTCAGTGGCACACATGGCAGCTGATTGAACATGTCTAGATTTGGTCTTTCTAATGCATAGCATATATGTACTTATGCAATCTCCCCCTCCACACTGCTGAATCCCTCCCCTCATTTTCAGCCTGATCCTGCTTTGATTTTAAGAGCCCTTCAGGGGACCAAGCTGCCACTGCTGAGCCTTATAGTCAAACTAGGAGTAGGTATGAAGCAGATAACAAAGGTAGATATGGCAGATCTCCTCAGTTCCTTTCTCTTGCAGGTGGCACTGAACACAGTGATGGCATAAACACAGGCCTCATCCTTGGGATGCACTGTGCATTCTTGGGAATGAACATCTGTGTTCTGCATGATCTTGGTTAACTCTTTATCCCTCCTTTCTACCAGAGTTGGGATGCAACCACAGACATGAAGCGAAAGTTCAAAGTTAGATGGGCTCTCACTGTGCTGTAGGATATTCTCCCCAACAAAGATAATTGGGATTTGCAAACAGGATGTCCATTAATTCACTGATGTGCAGCGTAAGCACTTCTGCCACATCTCTAACTTTGCCTAGATGGCCAGGCTGGGGTTGGAGTCATAGAGGGAAGCAATGAGGTTGAATTATCTTAACAATCACTCCTTCCCCTAGATTATTTTTTTGTTTCAATCAGAATCAGCAGGTACAGCAGCACAATTTAGGTTGCATGATCAGTTCCTTTTTAGCTTCTTGACCACAATCAGATAGGTAATCTTTGTTCCCTTAGCAAACATTTCAGGCTCTCAAGTGGTGCCCCTCCTCGAACCCTTTTCCACACCCCACCATCATTCTCCTCCTCATCCGAGTACTTGGATTGTTGGCCATGCATTTTCTTGTCCTTGTCCTGTCTGTTCTTCTCTGCATCCTTTTTGCCTGTGGTACTTTCTTTTTCGAGGACTTTAAAAACCAATAAAGTATATTTCTCATCATTCTCCTCAAGGTCAAAGTCTGAGGAAGAAGAATCTGAACCCGTCTCCAACATCATCTGAATCTTCATAGTCCTCCTCTTTATCCTCTGTCTTCTTGAGGAACTGGAGACTTTCCCAAGGATGCCTCAGATATCTTTGGGAAACTTGTGGCACTGACAACATCCTCATCCTCTTCTGAAGAAGAACCTTCTGATCCTCCTTGTTTCTCCCAGCATTCTCACCCACAGACTGCTGTGGTTCTGCTTATAAGTTGATGATCTGGGCTTCTTGATCCCCATTCTATTTGCACATCTTCTGACACACAGAACTTTGCTCTCATTCATCTTCTTCTTTCCCTCCTTGCCCTTCCATAGAACATCAGGATGGTCCTCCAGATCAGCCAGGATACAAATACAGAATAGGGGGACAACCTTTTTGTCCCCAGTGCTCTGGAACTTTCCAGCTCAAATTCTTGCAGACATTTAGCGACATGCCGAATTTTCACGACATCCTCGATAGTCTAGAAAGGGTTGATCAGCTCCTCAGACCTCTTGTCCTTGGCACTTCAAAACAATCCATTTAGCGATTTTCATCCAGCAGCAATAACTGTTTGCCATCATTGCCCCCTATAGGCTTGGGCACCAGCTCTTCCCTGGACACAAAGGACTCTGACATTGTCAAGGCTGGTGGTAAAAAACAGTGGCATGGCAGCAGGTGCTGAGGAGATGACAGGCCAGATGGGACATGGATGTGGGTTTCATCAGGTTTTCTGGGGGCACATAATTGAAAGGTGAGTTCTGAAATGACCACAGTGGTTTGTTTGCTGAACTACATCATCTTTGTCAACTACAGCTTCCTGGCACAGAGAGCCAACATTGTGGTGGACTGCTGTCTTCAGGTGATGGAAGAATGAGAGCTGGTCCTCCCTCTCCTCTTCCTCTTCTTATTCTTCCTAGTCCTCTTCCTCCCTTGATCCATGGCGGCCTCTTTTATTTCTTTCAGGCCCTGGGCATGATGTCAATATTTATTTTAATGGGTGCTCAGAATAATTAGAGATTAGTTCAGGGTCATATCCGTACTGGGGCATTAGGGAGTACTATGCCATTTGTGTATGCTTGGATTTCAGTTGGAAGTCCTCTCTTCCCTTCCAGTTACTTACGTTTTAATGCATCCCACAATTACTTATGACCCCAGGACTTAGATCTGGAAAGGACCTCACTGATCATCTGTTAAGCTTCTCATTGTGCACATAGGTAAACTGAGGCAAAGAAAGATGAAGCAATTTGCCCAAGGTCATTCATCTAGTAATGGCAGAGCTAGTACCTTGTTTTGACTCCGATTGCAGCTTTCTACAATAGTGTACTGTTGTGTCTCACCTTCTGGTGTCCCATTTGCACCTGGCCCTGGGCCACCTTCTGACAATGGGTTATCTTCCTACAAGGCAGGCATCCCTAGTGAGTAAAAGATCATACCAGAAAATGGCAACACATGTTGGAATCTGGTTGTACATAGTCACAGGGAAGAAGATGCTTTTAAGCAGAGTTTAAACCACAGTTTCTCCTCCAACAGTGCCTCCTATATCCCACAGGCCCCCAGCTCACACTGGTCATCCATGCACTACTCCCATGACCAGCTTCTTTCTAGTCTCAGAAACTCATCCCTCTCTCTCCTTGGAAAAATGAAAAGGAAGTGGTCCAGTTGGAAAAATAACTAGAAGGTACTATGTTAAAATGGCAAGAACACTGGATTTTGAGTCCAAGGCTTAGATTCAAATCCTACTTCTGGTATTTATTACATGTGACCTTAAGTTAACCTCCATGGGCCTCAGTTTTGTCACCTATCAAATGAGGAGGTTGGACTCCATAAATTTTGAGGTTCCTTCCAGCTCTCACTCTGTAATGTCATGCTGTGGTTTCTAATGCTATGATCCTCCATGCCAGACCAATCACAACAACCTAGCCCACTAATCTTTGCTTCCCATACAACTGAAACAGAAAGACTGAACCGGTATTCACTTTGTTCTCTGTCCACAAGGTATTCCCACAAGTGGCAGGGGTGATTGTCAGAGCTGTAGAAAGCCAGAGAGTATAACATCATCACAGCGCTCATTCAAAAACCAATTGAAATCTTATGAACTTGGTCATACAAATAAAATGGAATGAGGTAGTTCTCCCCCAGGAGTAAATCCCCTGGAAGTGAAGCTTTGGGGAGGGGCAGCATATGAGCCATTCTGTACTCAACTCCTATTGGCTAAATGATGCCTTCCTGGTAGCTTTATTTGAAGGTGTTTGGGGAATTACCACTTACCCTGGTATTTGTGATGTTATGGGTTGGATTCTGTCAATGAGGAAGTGACACCCTGAGAGCAGGGGTTCAGGGAAGGGCTGTCCCTCTTTTCTGCAATGAAGGCCCTCTATTACGCCATCTTGCTGCAATCACTCATGATAAAATCATCTGGAAAGCCAGAGGGAGGAGATGATTGAGTGCTCTCATTATAGGAAAAACAAGTGCTTTCTTTGACTTGTTCCTGGTATTTGTCATAGATGGGGCATCTACGGCAGGTGACAAATGAAACTGTTCTATTTGCTCCTGTTTCTTTTCACATTTTCTGACCATTTTTCTCGAGTCACAGAACCCCAGAATTGAGCAATCCTTAGGTGAACAAGAACCCTGTTGAAAATATACCCAACACCCAGCAGTGTGAACTTATGTATGTTGTCTCATTTGATGTTCAGAGACACCCTGTAAGGAAGGTGCTATTAACCCCATTTTACAAATGAGGCAACTGAGGCACACAGGGGTCAAGTGATTTGTCCAGGTCATATAGCAACTGAAAGAGGATTTGAACTCATGTCTTGCTAACTCCAGGATCAGCACTCTATCCACTATGCTACCTAGGTGACTTACTGGCACAGTAGAAAGAGCATACATTCTGGAGTCAGAGGATCTGGGTTTAAATCCTGACTCTGGGGCCAAGTCATGAAGGAAAAAGGTAAGAGATGGATGGACTAGTTGATTTCCAAGTTCCCTTTCATCTTTAGTTCCATGACCTCATTAAAAAGATCCCTTCTAAATCAATGACCATGTAATCCTTGTCTGGTCTGCATTTGTTTCTAAAAGGTAACAGGAAGGAAGGACAGAAAGAGAAGATGGAATCTACACAGCTTTTTTTTTAAAGAATGTTTTTGTTTTTTTCTCAATTACATGCAAAAATAATTTTTAAAATTCATGTTTCATTTCTGAGTTCCAAGACCCCTCTGCCCCTTTGAGAAAGCAGGCACTTTGATATAAATTAAACATGTACAGTCATGCAAAACATTTACATATTAGCCATACTGCAAAAGAGAACACAGAACCAAAAGAAGTTAGGAAAGTATGCTTTGATCTGCATTCAATTCTTTCACTGGAGGTGGAGAGCATTTTTCAATATAAGTCTTTCGGAATTATCTCTACACAGTTTTGAGAGAATCTTTTTGTTGAGCTTTTTAAAATTAAATTTTATTTTTTTTTAGTTTTCAAGCATTTTTTTTCTCCTTCTCATCTTGCTCTCCTCACTGGGGAAAAAATGTCCTTGTAAATAAGAATAGTCAGGGAAAACAAATCCCTGTGCTCAACTGTGATTTGAGTTGTGATCAACAATGTGCATCTCATTCTGCATCTCAAGGTAGCATTCTCTTTCTCATCAGTCTTTTGGAATTATGATGGATCATTGCATTGATGAGAATGCTTGTCTTTCAAAATCATTCATTTTACAAGGTTGACGTTAAAGTATCAGTTGTCCTCCTGATTCTTCTCACTTCACCCTTGCCTCAGTATACATCTTCCCAGGTGTTCCTGAAATTGGCTTGTATTTTCACTTCCATCTTGGCTGGGCTTGCCTGCTTAGGAAGGAGGAATATAGCTAATGCCATTAAATCCCTGCAATCAGCTCCTGGGCTGGCCTGGCCTGTCTGCTGGGAAGGGAGTAAAATGCCACTCCATCCTATTTGCTTTGCAGGCAACCTGCCTGAGGGTCTTAATAGCCTGGGAGGACTCTATTCTGAGTCTGAAACCCTGGGAAAATTGACAGCCTACCAGAACTCATTCCTTCATGATTACCAAACTCCTTTCTCCTCATACCCTTCCCTATATCTCCATGATTTGACTCCATGGCTGTTGTTATTCAAACACATCCATCCCTCAACTGCCTGCTCCCTTTTTTTGTTTTTTCATACTATGTTTTGGATCCTCTTGGCCAAGCTAGTTCAATCTTATGCTTCAAGGTTTCTCAGTCCTTACTTCCTCCTAAAAAAAGCCCTTCTGACCCTACCTCATTCTGTGTATAGTTTACAGTATACTTCTATTGTATAGTTTTTTTTTTCATTTATTTTTCCCCATCTAGATGGTTGGTTCCTTAAAAGTAGGGATAATACCTCATGTTTATGCAGTACTTTAGGGATGTGACCTCATCATGTAACTTATAACACTATATAAAAGTGAGCTATTATTATTATCCAAAGGGGAATACTTTTTTGAGTTGGTTTCTATAACTTTTTTTTTCTTTAAAGCAATCGGGGTTAAGTAACTTGCTCAAGGTTACACAGCCAGGTGTTTCTGGGTGGGTGCTAAGTGTCTGAGCCTGGGATTCGATCTCCAGGTCTTCTCAACACTGGAGCCGGTGCTCTTACTCGCTGTGCTACCTGGCCGCCCCGGTTTCTATAAACTTTTTATGAGCAGCTTTGCACAAACACTCAAGTCAGTGTCCTCTGTGCACTGGTTTTGTTTTCTAGAGCATTGGCAAGAGCGTCCAGTCATGGAAACCAATGCACATCATCCTTCAGGGCCGTTTGCTTTACTTGCACAAAGATAAAAGAGAACAAACAACTCCTTCAGAGGAGAAACGGCTTATGGGTGTGAACGATTGCATGACAGACATTTTCTACAGCGAAACCAAGAGGGAAAGCTTATTCAGACTTAGCACCTCAGACTGTCAGTACTTGGTGCAAGCTGAAGACAGAGATGACATGTTGGCCGGGACCAAGACCACCCGGGAAAGCAGCGACCTCAGTGAAGATGTACGTTTTTCTGAGAGAGTCCTAAGATTTCAGTCTGGAGGGCCTTTAGTTTATATGCCATTTGCTAGAAAGCTCTTGATGGTGAAGAGAAAGCAACTGCATCCTTTTTGTAATTTCACTTATCAGAAATTCATCATTATGGAACAGGCAAAGTCGGGGTTGAATTTGCTGTGCTTTCCCGGACAGCTCCCTTGGACTGTTCTTCAAGAGGCTGACTCTGTCACTTTGCCTTGGCTTCTCTGTATCTTATTTTCTCTTTAATGGAAAGATTATGATTTCACTTTTGTGAGGAACAAGAATTTATAGAATCTCAGAGTTGAGAAGGACCTCAGAGATAGTCTCATCTAGTTTATATCTGAGGGTAGAAATTCCCACCGTAATATCCCTGACAATGCTTCCAGTGAGAGAGAACCCATTTCTTTCCCTGGTAGCACATTTCTTTTTTGCATACCTCTCATATTTAGGAGGCTTCTCCCTCTGTAGAACATATCTCTCGGTCTTTGCTCTGTACCTCTCACACACACCCCCTCTTCACATGATAACACTCAATTAGTTTAAGACATACTCAAGATAATGTACAAAAGGCACTGTGAAAATCCACCATTATATTATTGTGATTATGACCATTAATAGGATTCTGCCAGCAGACCGAGACTACTCGGAAAACTCACACCAAGTTCCGTCTATGCCTTCTTACATTTTTATCTGCTGGGGTAAGATGTTCACAGCCGATGTTTGAATACCACCAGTGAGAGAAACTTGCTGCTTGAGGCAGATGGGTCTGAGGCCTCAGGGGCCTGTTCTCACTTTACCGACTGTTGGAGAATGCAGGGAGGGAGGGTAAGAGCTTGTCTAGGGTTCCTCTCTCCTACTCAAGTTCAGAGAAGCTCCTATTCTTTGTCCAGTGTCATGCAGGGAAAAAGTCCCAGAATCTGATGCATCCAAATCTTCCTATGCTGCTTTCCAAATGCTTTCCATGTTTTCAAAAATCATGGTATCCTCTGACACATATGGATTGTGCCTCTTAACCTCTGAGGGCTAGAGGCCACTATGAGCCCCTGCAGTCACAGAGCAGGAAGCTATATTTCTAGAATGAGCTCCATCCACTGATAATACAACATATCTTTTCTGGCAGCCAGACTTCAAGGGCATTGATCAGAGAGGAAGCAGGAGCTGGCAAGTCCAGCAAGTCTTGCAGATTCTCAGGGCCTTGCCTTCAACTGCGAGCTGCTACCATGGCAACCAGTCCAACAACCATAGTAACAGGTGGGGCACTAATCCATTCCACAGCAGCCAGTCCCGGAATTGCCAGTCAGCCTTTGCAGGGTACCCTTTTTCCCTGGCCCTGAGAGAACAGGGTGGCTGGGTGAACTCAGATTCTCAGACTTCCTTCCTTCCTCCCTCACCTGGGAAAATCCCAGGTCCATTATTTCTTATAGTTCAATAACAGTCCACTACATTAATGTACCACAATTTATTTAGCCATTCCCCAGGTGATAGGGATCTACTTCATAACCAATTCCTTGCTATCACAAAAAGTGCTATAATAATGTTTTTGGTGACTATGTGAACTGTTTTCTTATCAATGCTTGCTTGGGCTCTAAGTCATATAAATATGAATACCCTTTGACCAGAATCTCTGGGGTTAAATCAATGGGAACTAAAAGTTTTAGTCGCTTTGTTTGCATACTTCCAAATTGCTCCCTAAGTGGTTGTACCAGTTAACAGTTCCATCAACAATGCATCAGTGTGCATCTCATCCCACATTTCCTCCAACATAAACTATTGCCATTTTTTTGTCATCTATTCAAATTTACAGGGTGTGAGGTAAAACTTCAGCATTACTTTGATTTGCATTTCACTTGTTTTTCCAAAGAAGTTTTGTTATTATTTTGTCAAGTTCTACATGTATCTCTTTGATGATTTGATTGATATAGCATTAAAAATGTAGGTTAACTTTGGTAGTATTGTTATTTTTTATTATATTGGCATGGCCTGCTATGAGCACTAAATATTCTCCCAGATGTTTTTCTTTTTTTTTTTTTAAAGTGCACTTTGTGATTGAATCTATACAAGTCTTTCGTGTGTTTTGGTAACTCAATCCACAGAGATTTTATTAATTTTCTAGTCATTAATAATAGAATTTCCTTTTCTATCATTGCTTCTGGGATGTTTTAATTATTGTATAGGAAAGCAGCTGATTTTTGAAAGTTAATTTTGTAACCTGAAACTTTGCTGAGGATATTAAGTGTCTCAATTATCATCTTTGCTGATTCCCTAAGGTTTTCCAAGTATACCATCATATCATCAGTAAATAGCAATCATTTTAATTTTTCTTTATCCTTATGACTTTAATTTCTTTCTCTTGTCTTTTTGCTATTGCTAGCATTTCCATAACTATATGAAATAATAGTGGGGAGACTTGGCACCCTTACTTTATTTCAAAAGGTTCTAGTGTATCCCCATTGCATGGGATACTTTTCATTTTAGATAAATGCTTTTTATGATAAGAAAGGTCCCGCTATGCCTATACTGTATAGTGTAAATGAGTATTGAACTTTGTCAAAAGTTTTTTTTTTTTTCTGTATCTATTGAAATAATCTTGTGATTCTGGATTTGGATGTGGGTTGTTTTCCTTATGTTGAATTATCCTTGCACTTCTTTAATAAATTTAACTTAGTCATAATGAATGATTTCTTGAATAAATCATGGTTATCCTGATAAGATTGTTTAAAATTTAGTGAATTGATATTAATTAATGATATTTTTCTAAAATTTTCTGGGTTTTTATCCTTCCCTGATTTAGTATCAAGACTATATTTGTCTTCTAAAAGGATTTTGATAAGGTGTTTCCTTTCTAAATTTTTCAGAATAATTTGTCTAGATGGGTACTAATTGTTTTCTAAAAGTTTGATAGAATTTTCCTGTGAATGCATCAGAAGTTTTTATTCTTTACTAGTTTTTTGTCTTTGTTTTTGTTTATTTTTTTTAAATGGCTAGTTCTATTTCCTTTATTGGGTTAAGATCTCTATTTGGTTTTCTGTAACTTTGATTATTTTATGTTTTTGAAGGCATTCCTCTACTGCTTTTGTGTTCTCTACTTTGTAAGCATATAACTATACATAATAGGATCACATTATTCTTTTTACTTCTTCTGGTTTTGATTTCTCATTACTTGTTTGCTATTTTATTGATTTGACTTTGTTCTCTTTTTAATCAGAGTAGCTAAATATTTATCAATTTTATTAGTCTTTTCAAAGAACCAGTTTTTAGTTTAGTTTTTCATTTCTATATAATTTTTGGTTTCCAGTCTGTTTCCCCTCTATTTTTAATAACTCCTCTTTTGTGGTTATTTCTATTTTTAATGGATATTCAATTCAGTATCTTTTCTATTCTTTTTGTTGATGCATATTTGTAGGGTTATGATTTTTCCCAAGGACTATGTTGGCTGAATTGGAGAAATTTCCATATGTTGTTTCATTAATTACCACTTTCTTTCACTTAAGTATTGTTTCTCTGATTTGTTCTTTGACTCATCAGTTATTTAGGATTTCATTGTTAAGTCTCTATTTGGGTTTGTCTTTTGTTTGTGGTCTCTGAACCAATGACTATTTTTACCACATTATACACTATAAAAGATAAATCTAAGATTTATTGCTTTTCTACATTTATTTGCAATATCTCTGTGCCCTAATATATGATCAATTTTTGTAAAAATCCCACTTGCTATGTAGAATACAAACATATGAGTGCATATGTATGTGTGTGTGTAGTCTTTTGCAGTTCCATTGAGAAGATACTATAAAACTTTTTAGTTCTAGTCACTCCAACTAATTTGTTCACTTCTCTATTTTCCCTTTTGTTTATCTTTCTTTTAGACTTATCTATACCTGAGAGAAGGAAATGAAAATGTCCTGTCACTATTATGTCACTGTCTATGTGTTCTGTAGCTTAATGCTTCTTTTCTTTTCTTTTCTCTTCTTTTCTTTTTAAAAAAATTGCCCTCTTTTGGGAGGGCAATTGGGGTTAAGTGACTTGCCCAAAGTCACACAGCTAATAAGTGTGCCAAGTGTCTGAGGCCAGATTTGAACTCAGGTCCTCCTGACTCCAGGGCCGGTGCTCTATTCACTGTGCTGTTCACTATTCACTCTATTCACTAGCCTCCTCCTTAATGTTTATTTTATGGAGTTTGATGTTAAGGCATTGGTTTAGCATGTTTAGTTCCTTTAGACATAGTGTGGTTTCCCTTTTAATTCCTTTCCCTTTTTTGATTGTTTTTTTTCCCTAGATAATGTGATTGCAACTCTTGTTTTTTTTTTTTGATTCACTTGAATTCACATTTTTTAAAAACCAACTCCTTAGTTTTATTTTATGTATGTCTTTGCTTTCTAAGTGTACTTCTTATGAGCAACATATTGTAGGGTTTTACTTTATCAGTCTGTCATTTTTTTCATTTTATTAGGTTGTTTAATTCATTAATATTTAAAGCTATAAGAGTTGTTTATATTTTCCTTCATTTCTAATATTGATTTTTTTTAAAGCTTTGAGTTATACCTTTTATGCTTTAAATATAATACTGTCTCCTCAGTTGTTTTTCATCTTTTTAAATGTGGCTCCATTCCCATAGGCTTACTTCCTTTCTTTTCTGATCTCCCTACTCCTATTTGTTTTACCATTAACTTTGAAATGTTACTTATTCTCTTTTTTTCCCCTGCTTTAATTTGGCTATTTAATTCTTCACCTCTTTTTTTCTCCTCTCAGTCAAGTAGTATCTTCCTTCCTCTCCATCCCCTTAACTAGCACTGTTCATTAGTTTTTAAATGTTCATTTTCTGTACCCCTTTCCAGAATTTATTTCCTTCCCTCTCTTCACTATCCCATCCTCCCTCTCTGTCTACTCTAGACCTATGCTTATCTAGTTCCTCTCTATTCTTGACACTTCTCATCAAGTCAAAACTTCAGAGATACCCATTCTGGGTATCTATAAGCAATCTCTGCCTCTACTTTTTAGATCTTGCCTCCATCCTGCCTTTTCCGTTGTGACTTACTCTGAGGAAAATGCCACTTCCTGAAAATAGAGAAGACACTTGCTCTGTAGCACTATGTCTCTCCCCTACTCACACCCCTGATTATGCAGCCCACTACTGACCTATGTCCTTCCCTTGGTCCTCTCCTTTTCCCACCTGCAGTGAAATTTCTTCCCTGAGTCTTTATGCTACCACTATTTTCAAGTGTCAGTTGACCCCAGGAGTTTCAATTTCCTCTCTCCCAAAGCAGGACAAATGGTATCCTTGCAGAAAGCTCCCAGCACGATGTCCCCATCTCCCTTCACAGAACTTTTCACTCACCACCAAAACAGAGCTACCTCTTATTTCTTTCCCTTTTTAATCATTTTCCTCTGTGCCCCCACAGGCCTCCTCTTCTTTTTTTTTTTTAAAGCAATCGGGGTTAAGTAACTTGCTCAAGGTTACATGGCCAGTTATTTCTGGGTGTGATGCTAAGTATCTGAGCCCAGATTTGATCCCCAGATCATCCCGACACTGGAGCTGGTGCTCTTTACTTGCTGAGCCACCTGGCCGCCCCTAGGCCTCCTCTTCTTAAGAGACTGAGGGAGTCACCTTCCTCACACCACTAGCCCTTACCTTGACCAATGCATGTCCCTTTCATTTCTCTATCCTCCTTCTCTGCTCACCCCTTCCGTGCATCCTCCCATTTTGTAATTTAATCCCACCCTCCCAAAAATGGATTCACCTATAGATGGGGTGCCACAAGCTCAGTCCATAATGCTCCAGGTCTACCCCTCCGTCATCACTGCCCTCTGATTTTCACCTCCATCTTGATTCCTTGTCTTCTCTTGATGTGCAAGAAGCCTCTTCATGGTCCCTCTCCTGTCATTCTGCTGTTGCTATCGTTGGCCACTATCTTCATTTACCCCTACATTTCTGTTGTCTGAGGGGTTTGAGAAGTAAATAATCTCTTTGTGTCTAGTTTTCTTTCTAAGAAGGCTTCAAATGGCTCTTCATTATTGAATATGCATATCTCTCTATCATCTATCTATCTATCTATCTATCTATCTATCTATCTATCTATCTATCTATCTATCTATCTATCTATCTATCGTTAAGCCTAGACTTGTAAGGTGGATCAGCAAGGGCCACATCTTGATATTCATTGTTCTTCAGAGCACATTATTCTATTTCCACCTATATTTTCTGATGGGTACAGAATAATTGTATGTTCCTTGAATTTCCTTCCCTTTGTATTTTGTATTTCTCCTAGTTGCTTACAGAATGCCTTGTTTCTCAATAAGATGTGAATAAATTAACCACTATGTGTCTTGAAGCCCTGTTCCCCACTTCCACTGGGGAAATCGATGGATTCTTTTTATTGGCACCTTTGTTTCCTGTATTAAGAATTTCTGGACAATTTTTTTGTATTGTATCTTGCATTATGGTGTTTAGGTTTTTTGACTTTTCATGTTTTTCTGGGAGATTTATGATCTTGAGTTTATCTTTTTGCATCCTGTCTTCAAGAATTTGCTTGTACAAAAAAGTTTTCTTTTAAAGTTTTTTCTTTTGTTCTTTGAGATTGTCCTTTACTCTTAGGCATTTATATTCCCAATCAGTTGTTTTCTCGCTCTTTCTCTGGCTGGCTGTCTTTTTTCTGTCTGTCTGTCTCTCTGTCTCTCCCCCTCTTTCTCTTTGATGAGATTTGCCACCATGGATTCAAATTTTTCTATGGTTAAGAATCTAATTCTGCTAACTTCCACTGTGCAGGCCATACATTCTGTTCTCCCAATTCTCATTTCTCTTTTACACCTTTCAGGAGCAGCAAGTTGTAGGTCCCTACCATCCTCAAAGTCCACAGGGTCTTCTACATTGTCAGCTGTTGAATCATTTCCCTTTGTTTTGCAATATTCATTCATAGATGCCTCAATTCATTCACTAGATCTGGAGGCCATATTTCCTTCTGCTGTTAATATCTTCATTATTGGTTTATCTGCTTATACTAAAGGTCTTTGAGTTCTCTTTCTCCTGAAATCTTTGGTAATTTTAGTCTCTTTTCCCCTTTTTCCCCCATTGGTAAATTCCTGACTTCCCCTCACCCCTCATGGTGGTTTGTTTCCCTGGGGGCTGGATCTTAAAGCATCTCAGTCCCTTTTCATGCTGGGCAATTCAAAGTTCAATAGCCTAAGTTTCTGTCCCAGTGAGTTTTTGAGGGGCAGAACTGACCAGAGCTGGATGCTGGAATCTCTCCACTAGGTTTAATGGAGTACCACACAGACTTACACACTCAACATCGTGTTGTGTTCTCTCTGTTCCTCTGAATGCTGCCACACTGCTGCTATCCTCACCTAGGCATATTTCGGCCATTTGGAGTTTGGATCTCCTGGTCCTGGGAAAAGGCAGGGGTCAGTTTATAGGGTTGAACTCTATTAAGGGCCCAGACACGCATCCAACCCCATTACCTCTGTTCCTGCAGAGCCCTATTGCAGCACAGAATACTTCCAATGCACTATCATGGTCTCAGAAAATTTCTACAGTTCAAAGTTTAGATCTTCAGGCACTGGAAGTTTGGGGGTGGGAAGGTTAGGGTATGCAGTTGCATTCTGTTGCAAACCCTTGGATTGGATTAGATTGTGCAGACTTGCTGCTAGGAGCCTGGTTAGGGAATGGGGGAAGGGTGCTGAGTGATCATGAGTTATACATTAGTTCCTGGAATTTTTACTTTCTTTGGATTCTGAGTATTCCAGACCATGGAGACAACTGTGCTTCATCACTGGGTCATAATTTCTATTTTGGAAAAGTTTGAGAAGTTGTGAGCTTTAGAGAAAATGCCCTCTATTTTGTCTATGTAACCTAGAAGCCCAATTTTGCCTTTATAACCTCTCTCGTATTACCCCTCCTTACACAGCCACCACTCAGGTACAGGCCCTCATCAGTTCATGCCTGGACTATTGCAGTGTCCAAAATGTTTTAATTTTAATCTACTTCTAAAAGCAAATCCAACTATTGCTGGTTGGTCTGCTTGCTCCCAATGTCTTCCCACTCCAATCCTTCCTCCACTCAGTTGTTAAATTGATCTTCCTAAAGCATAGATCTGACTTTGTCACCCCTCTAGTCTGTATCACTTTCAGGATCATGTACAGAACCCTTAGTTTGGCATTCAAGTTCTTCATGACCTGGCCCCCTCCTCCTTTTCCAATCTCCTGAGACCAGGAGTTCCCCTTCTCCAGTGCTGTGGGATGCAGTGATGCTGGCCTCCTGCTTGTTCCTTTAACAATAATACTCCATGACCCATCTCTAAGCATTTTCACCTGATGTTCTTCTGTAAAGTCTTTCCTCCACTCTGCATCCTGATTTCTGTGGCCTCCTCCAAGCCCCTGCTAACATCCCACCTTCCATAAGGAGGCAATTCCCCTGATTATCTCCAATTTATCCTGTATGTATCTTGTTTATACACAGCTGTTTGTATGTTTTCCCCCCATTAGATTGTGATATTCTTGAAGAGTAAGGACCGTCTTTTGCCTTTTTGTGTGTGTCTGCAATCCCAAGGATTCTCACAGTA
Organism: Petaurus breviceps papuanus; assembly: GCF_028583685.1. Lineage (NCBI taxonomy): Eukaryota > Metazoa > Chordata > Mammalia > Diprotodontia > Petauridae > Petaurus > Petaurus breviceps. The sequence goes on from NW_027187372.1 coordinate 2,168,217, forward strand.
CCTGGCACATAGAAGGTGCTTAACAAATGTTTGTTGTCTTGACTTACAGTACAATAGTATTCCGTTACCTTCAAATATTATCATTTGTTCAGCCATTCCCCAATTAATGGGGCATCCAATATTTTGACATCACAAAGAGAGCTGCTATAAAAGTTTTTTGTACATATAAAAGCTTTCATTCTTTTTTTGAGTTTTTTGGATAATAGACTTAGTAGTGGTATTGCTGGGCCCAAGGGTATGCCCAATTTAGTAACTTTGGGAGTTTAGTTTAAAATGTTTTCCAGAATGGTGAGACCAATTTACAATGCTACCAACACTGCATCAATGGGCTTATTTTCCCGTCACCCCTACATTTGTCATTTCCCTTTCTGGTCCACCTTATCAATCTGATGAGTGTGAGGTAGGATCTCAGAGTTTCTTTAAATTGCATTTCTCTAATTATTAGCAATTAAGAGGAAATTTCTTCATATGGTTATAATTAGCATTAATTTTTTCTCTTGAGAACTACCTTACTGCCTCTTACGTTTTGACAATTCATCGATTGAGAAATAGCTTTTTCTTATAAATTTTAATCAGTTACTTATTTAATGATAATATTAATAGATAACAGATAAGACCATTATCAGAAAAACGTGCTGCAAAGATTTTTTTTCCCCCAGTTATCTCTTTCCCTCTTAATCTTCACTGCATTGGATTGGGAGGGGGGGGAATTTAATTTTATATATTTTCCTCCATCTGATTATCTTTCTTTTTCTTCTTCTTGCTCCTTGCTACCTCTTTACATAGTAGATGGGTATGAAACAGGAGTGAACTCAGTACCAATGATCTATGTCTAATGCAGATAGCCTCCATTCCCCTTTTCCCTTTACCTCACCAATCACAGGTTCCTAGATGTTTTTTCTTTACTATTAAAAGTAAGCTATGATCTTACCTCTGAATTTAGAATTTGTTTTCCTTATGAATAATCCATCCCTAGATGTCCCCTTCCCCTTACTCCTGCTTTTCCTTCTCCCTATTTACTCCTGCTTCCCAAACTTACTCTCTCTGTCTCTGTCTCTCTCATTCTCTCTCTGTCTGTCTCTGTCTCTGTCTCTCTGTCTCTGTCTCTCTCTATTCTACTTTTTGCCAGTTCAGAAGACATTGAGGTTTAGGTGACACACATTTCCTTCCTCACACCCTTCATTTTGCATCTCCTTTTATTTGAAGGTCTTTTCATCCTTCCTCCTATTTTCTTCTCTAGTATATGCCCTTTCCCTTTTTCTTTTAATGTCATCAAAACGTAAAATCACTCCCAGGCCCTCCATCTTTGACATTACAGTGCCTGGGGGATGTCTGTGTCACCTCTTCTTCATCCCAATAGAATTTAAATCCTTTATCCTTTTAAAGTCTTTTCCAAATGCTAGCTTTTATTTACCTTTTTATGTTTCCCTTTGAATTTCAAATATTTTAATTAGCTCCAATATTTTCATCAGAAATGCTTGGAAGTCCTCTATTTTTCCTCCATAGAATTAAACTTAGCTTTGCTGAGTAACTTGTTCTTGGCTGTAATCCTATTATCTTTTGCCTTTTGGAATATTATATTCTATGCCTTCTATCCCTTTTTAGTTGTAGTTGCTAAATCTTGTGTGATCTCAATTGTACTTCTTCAGTGCTGGAACTCTTTCTTTTTGGTGGCTTACACTATTTTTTCTTTGACCCAGAAATTCTGGATTTTGGTTTTGACATTCCTGGGAGTTTTCATTTTGGGGTTCCTTTCGGGAGGTGACCAGCAGATTCCTTTCCACCTATACAGCAACACATCTGTAATTTATATTCTTTGAGAGTTGCCTAAGAACATTGGGAGGGAATGTAATCTGCCCAGAGTCACCCACCAGGGGCAAGATTTGAACCCCTGGTCCTCTTGATTTCAAGGTCGTCCCTCTAGCCAGGATACCATGGACATCTCTCTTGGTACATAAATTCAAAAGCCAGGGATAATGGAGTTTGTGAACTTTATATCACTGGAGCAATTGGGTTGATTTTGGAGCCTCTAGCAGGTTGCTTGGGGTTTTGAAAAGAACTCTGTGGGGATTTCATCCAGCAGAGCTGGGCCAAAGACTTGATTCATGCTCTTTAGGAATGGAGCAGTAGTTTGGGAAATACTTTCCCAATTAAGTCTTTCCAGTTTTTCAGCCTTGGCTTTATAGTTCCTTTGAACCTAGAGTCATCTTAACTGTCCTCAGAGACCAAACTCAAATGTCACCTTTTTCCATGAAGCCAACTGTAACTAAAAGTACCCCCTTCATCTCAGCTCTTGGTCCTTTGATGCATTTGGCATGGGTAATCTCTCCATTAACTCAGACTACCAACCCTCCATGCCTACGTATATGGTCTCCATGCAACTTTTTGGCAATGAGCCTCTCCAAACTTATGTAGCAGGGTACTTGGACAACAGGTACACCATCTGTCCCTAGGGCAATACACAAAGCCTTTCTAGCTTGCTACAAGCCACCAATGCTCATGCCCTATTAATATAGTTTAGAGGACTGAAGCTCACAACTCCATGCCATGATAAAGCATAGGAGGAGGAGTTTGGTGATAGTTTATACTCTAGCCATAGTCTAATTTGGATTATAACTAATTTGAGATTAATAGAAATTGGAATGACGTGAAATTCGTTTTAGTGTAAATTATGAAAAGATGCCATGTCACATTTAATGTGAGCCAAAATTCAATTAATGCGACGTCGTCTGAGTTTATTGAAGATACCTGGTATCCTCAGTCTTCATTTGCCTGTCATTGTGTGTAGATGTGAAAGATTCCAGCTGCAGCTGCGTACCATATTGCCAACAGCTGTGTTAAATTTTTTTTTTTTAAAGAGCCTTTAACAAAATGGACAAAAGGAAGATGACTTCAGATGGGAATACTGCCAGCACAAAAAAGGAAGATGCTTGTTACTACATAAGGATAAAAAGTTTATGTAATTGAATGACATGAAGTCATAGTCACTCTAAGACAGTGTAAGATGGTCATAATGCCTGAATCTATTGTGGAATATTACATAAGATGAAGGCAAAATAAAAGAAAAAATGCAAAATTTCTTCAGCTTTTTTTTCACGCGTGTGTGTGGTCTGCAAACAACTACAAGGAAGAGAAGTATTAAAATGAGAGAAATGGAGCATCTTTTAGCTACGTTGGATTAAAGATTGCAATCAAAAAAGCGTTCCTTTTAGCAGAGTAGCCATTCCGACAAAAGCTTCAAGTTTATGTCAGGCAGTGAAAAGAAAACTTTCACTACCAATGTTGGTTGGCCTGAATACTTTAAAAATCAAGTTCAATTGCATCATGTTCAAATTATCAAGGAGGTGGCCAGCGCAGATGGAGATGCAGCCAGTGCAGATGAAGACGTGGCAACTAAATGTCTGGGTGTTTTGAACAAAGTAATCGATGAGGTTGGATATACTGATCAACAAATTTTTAACATGGATAAACAGACTTATTCTGTTGGAGGGGGAGGGAGAATGCCTTATAGAACTTACATTTCTAAGAAAGAAAGAAAAACTGGATTTAAAGTGTCTAGGGATTGCCTAACACTTTTATTGGAAGGTAAAACCAATGCTAGTTTATCAATCTCAAAATCCTCACACTCTGGAAGGCTACAACCACTGATCACTTTCAGTTTTTTTGGTGATCAAATAAAAAAGCAGGAATGATTAAAGGTGTTTTTGAAGAGTTGTTTTTAAGTAATTTTAGCTCACCTATGTAAAAATATCGCAAGGACAACAGTATTGCTGATTTTAGATAATACCGCAGGTCATCCCACTATACTTGGTTCATTGCATGAAAATGGGAGCATTCAAATTTTCTGAGATGTGGATAAACCTCTCGGTTCCTACTATTGTATATATGAAGACTTAAAGAAAGATAAGACAGTTTGGTCTATACTGCTAAAATATTTTAAGTGACAATAATAACATTTTTGTCATATCAGTTTAGATTTCTTTTTAGATATAATATTCAATGATTTTTAAATTTTTTAACTTTTAAAATTGTACTCTATAACCACTCTATTACTCTGTAATAGACTTGAATTGAAAATACATTTTTCTTATTCTTTGTTACCATATATAAAGAAAGCCTTATTTAAAAAATTCATTGAATATTTTCATTGGACTAGAACCAATTACCATATTTTACATATATTTATAACTTTGAATAATGCAAATTCAAATAATGTGATCATTTCAAAGAACTGATTATTTGCTCTAATTGGGATCTAATTAGTTGGATATGTATCACCTTCCCTTCCTAGCCCTTAAAATCAGGCACTCTTATCTTCTTTATTTTTGTATACCCAGAACCTAGTAGATTTCATTGCACACAATTAGTTTTTGTTTTGGGGTTGGTTTTTTTTTTTTTTTTTTTTTGCTTTTTGGAGGGGGAGGGCAGGGCGATTGGAGTTAAGTGATTTGCCCAAGGTCACACAGCTAGTTTTGTGTTGTGTCTGAGGACGGATTTGAACTCAGGTCCTCCTGACTCCAGGGCCAGTGCTCTATTCACTGTGCCACCTAGCCTCCCCTGCACACACACAATTAGTTTTTAATAAATGTTTGATGGCTGAATGAAAGCATTTATATTTTAATAAATTAGCAGCTTCACTAAAAGCATTAATTTTATTTTAATTTGGAGCTAGGGAATATAGTATGAAATAGGGATATGTCAAGGTGAAGATGGGATTGATGACCTTTTAGGTGCTTTTCACTTAGAGATAGAGAAAGGCTATAGTGAAAAAAGAATGTGTCTTAAGTATTAACAACTGCCACTGTGGGGTCCGGGAGTCTGGGGTGTTGCAACCTCTTCCTCTCCATCAAGGACCCAAACATGCATATAGACCCGGTTCAAAACTTGAATAGCCTGGTCTCCAAATAAAAGAATAGGGATCTTCTTGTCCCGTTGTCTTTCTTTTGTTCTTTACACACTGACCCTGAAACCCCAGGGGAAATTACTTAAAAGTTAGGTTTTAGCTGATGTCCAAGATCTACTCAAATGTAAAGAAAGAATGGAAAGCTACTCGATCTTTAATCTTTAAATCAAGCATAGGACAGCTATCCATTCTCTCCCCCCAAAAGAAATGCTTAACAAGAAATGCTTAACCAAAACCCACAAGCATGAAAAACTCACTGACAGAAAACTTCACAAGCAAAATTAATGACATACTCTCCTGGAAGCTGATTACTTCAAATATCAATACATGGTGTAGTTTGCAGGACTGTTTTTCAACATTTTACATTTCACTTTGACGCTGCACTGTCCCAACAATTCCCTCCCTGTCTATGTCTTCTGGCAAAGCAGGCCAGGTGTATAATTTGGGGGGATGAAAGGTTGCTATACAATCTCTTGAAGCATTTTTAGAGAATTTAGAGGCAGGAAATATCTGGACCCTTTTCAAAGATACAAAATGAAGGAAGGAAAGCAAAGTGGAAGTGATTGCACCTGGTCAAATAAATTCCGAGAAGTTAATTGGACCTGTAAGAAAAGAGAACCATGAGATAGTATAACATTGGAAGGGAATGGAGTTCAGATTGTGATGAGAGAAGAAAAGAAAAAGAAAAGGAATAGAAAGTAGCCAGGGATGTAGTGAGTACAAATGCCAGTGCAGGCAGATAAATGAAGGGACAAGAGAGTTCTCAAAAGATCTTATAGAGTAGAGCGAGGGCACCCAGCTTTTGAAGAGTCAGCCATTGTAGTGAGCAAAGTAAGGAGAAAGATATATCTTTCGTGCCTTTCACCATAAGAAGGGTCGGTTGTGCTAGGACGGGAAGGACTTTAACTGTCTATCTAATAAAAAAGAAGAAAATATGGAAGTAATCCAAAAGTGACCTATGAAACCTAATCTGAATTAGGTTTAGTCTGAAGTCCTAGGACTTCTTGAACACAAAATTAAATTATGCCTGTTTGGGTGACCATGGTAGCAGACTGAAACAAACTTATAAAAGGGGGAAGCAAGCCACTAGAATTGTTGGAATTTATCAGCAATAAAGAATAGAGGCTGGGAAATTTGAAGAGAAAGAAACCCTCCTTTTCTGATCATGCTGTGGCAATAGATGAAAGCAATTTTTCCAGAGTTGAGAAAGTTGGCAGAAGAATAGGGAAAATGAGCAAATTCTTGTTAGAACAGGAAGAGATTAAAAAATATAAGAGGAATGATCAAAGTTCTGTGAACCCTTTCAAGATGTCAGAGAATGATGAGACATGTTAAAGTAAAGAACATTTGAGGGAGAGGGCAAAGCCAAAGGTTTTCAGAATAGTGCAGACATTTATAGCTATCAAGGCATATAGCCCAGAGTAGCCTTTTTGTATGAGGAAATAAAAACAGAAATGGTGCAAATCAAAGAATAAACTAATGAATTGAGAAGAAAAAGTCAGGGTGATGAAAGAAGAAAAGTAAGATCCTTCAAGAATAACGGCATTGTCGACGATCAGCCAAGAGTAATTCAACAGTCATTTATTGTGTCTACTGTGTGCAAAACAGTAAAATGGGCAGAGTACTCACACATTTTAAAGTGTAAAAGAGGAAGATGAGAAGATAAAGGAGGGCTTAAGGGAGAAAAATGAACCAGTAAAGTTTGAAATGAAAGACGTGAATGTTGCAAGTGTTCCTTATGAAACCCTTTCTGGGGACCCATTGGGGTAGAGAAAGGAGACAGGGTCATAGGGTGATGCTTTGGTCCAATTCAAGGATGAAGTGGCTAATTGATTTAAAGGTGAGCACCAGAGCTCAAGAGGCAGGTAGTACAATCTGGTTGCTAAAAACAGAGGGAACTCCTTGGTTTGATGATTTCATGGCAGAATTCATCAAGATTTTTTAAAAACAATTTTTTTTAATGTTATTTGATTTGACATAATCTACATTTCTCAATGTTTCCCACCCTCCCCACCCCAACTCCATTCCAAGAACCATCACTTATACAATTAAAAAAAATTTAAGGAAGAAGGGAGAGCAGTTCAGCCATTCAAGATATGGGAAATGTCTGACATTATATGTAGTGTTCCCCCACCTCTGCAAAGAAGTGGGGTGAGGTGTTTTCTCATATCTTTCTTCAAGACCAATCTCTGTTGCTTTAATTTTACTGCATTCTGTTTTTATAATTTTGTTATTTTCTTTCCATTTACATTATAGTCATTGTGTATGTTGTTTTCTTGGTCTTGTTTACTCATTGAAGTTTTTGAATGATACCCCCAAAAAGCTTTGTTTTCTATTTTTTCATGCTAGTCATACAGATACATTCGGGAGAACCAGCACTGAGAAAAAGAACATTAACAGAGTTTTGTCAAGAGAAAATGAGAGAATATTGGTTAACTGGAGGTCAGGAACATCACTCAACACCGATTGGACCTCTTTTCATGAAACTTGTAGTAAAGGGTAGCGAGACTAGAAGAAGATACAATCATTACAAGGCACAGAAGGACACCATAAAGTGTTAGAAAAGAGCTGACTGGTGAACTTAAACAAATCACAGGATATGCCAAACAAAGGAAGTGGGAAGATATTTGTGACGTTGAAATAAAGAAAGAGTGACTGAGCAGACGAACTAGGATTTTCATTTTAAGACAAATATGTGAAGATATATGGAAAGGCAATATGACATAGTGAATAGAGTGATGGAACTGGAGTATTTAAGATCTCAGGCTCAAATCCCATCTCTAACACTTACAAGCTGTGTGACCATGGGTAAGACACCTAACCTCTCTGTGCTTCAGGCAATTCTAAATCTATTGACAAAGTTGTGCCCGTCTTGGGTAGAGGAAGCTCCCACACCCATGAAATCACAGCTCTTTGATATATTGACAATGGATTTTTTTTAATGGGTGTACTACCTCCCTCCCTTATTTGCAAGGGGTGAGTGGTGAGGGGAAATCTTTGGATAAAATATTATTACATATACTTTCAAATATAGTTGATATTTGTTTTTTGCTGAACTGTGCTTTTTTCTTTTATGTTGATCACTACAAGTGATTGTTCATTGGGCGGGGGAGGAGGAAATAGCATGTTTGGATAAAGTAATGCAAAAAAAAACTATGCTAATACCAAAATTTGTGTGTGTGTGTGTGTGTGTGTGTGTGTGTGTGTGTGTGTGCGCGCATGCGCGCGCACTAGATAAACTGTTGAAATGTTATAAGCTCCCTGTGATATTTTGTGGCTGCAAATCATGGAATATCTTCATCTTGTTTGTCCTTAGTTCTCAAGTTCTCTTTGAGGACCATGACATAAGGAAGATGTCAAGACTTGCATTTGAATTGGAATTAAATGAGGGAGGGCTGTGCAAAGTCACCAGCCTCACTATCTCCTCCAGAGTCATCTTGGGTCCAGTGGCAAGATATAGATCAGGACAACTAGAGATGGCCTAGGATGCTGTGGGTGACCTTGGTCTTTTTAAGCTAAGGCCCTTCCTAGTTCTCACTTTGAGTGAGACAGCACCCACTGGATGATTAGGCCTGATTAAGGCTCTCATTAAGAAATGGCCTCTTTTATTAAAAAAAAAAAAATCAATCTGGGAAGAGAAGACCCTCAGGGTTTCTGGCCAAAACAGAAATAATTACTATTTACACTCACTCTGAGCCGTCAGGGCCCAAACAATGACCACTAAGTGGTGCTCAGGTTCGCACCTACTGTTGGCCAATCAGTGAGAGCCAGAGTGAATTGGGGTTAAGTCATGGTCTTTAAGAAAGAAATCTAGCCAGTAAACCCCAAGATATCTTGCTAGGTTTCAGCCATCACAATTTCCTTTGTGAATGCAGAACAGCTACAGGTAAGGGCTTGATACCCCATGTGGACAGAGGGAGAGGAAGGAAGGAAGGGAAGGGGAGGAGAAGAAGAGAGGAGAGTCGGAATTGTAAATGATCTAAAGGGTAGTTGATAGTTGGCCCTTTGGTTGTAATTAGACTGTAACATGTCACCACTGATAACTTGGATACAAGAAGTGGTATAAAAATATACTCAAGGTCGTGTAAACTTGAGACTTGAGTTGATCATGAAGCGAGAGAAGATGACAGATAAACAGACCACTTATTGTACTGGAATCCATGAATCCAATTTAATCTAACAAGCATTTATTAAGAACGTACTGTGTGCGCAGCACTAGAAATTTTAAAAGGACCATAGGAAGACCTCCAGCATGTTGGGTAGGTCCTCTATGGTAGTTATAGGGAAGGGCCTGGACAAGGATGAGCAGGATGAGAAGAGGTGACTACGTTGTATCTTACCGTGGGAGAAGGACCCACAGTGATAAATCATTGATGTTTCTCAGTATCTGTTCCATGGGTTAGTGAGAGAAGTAAAAATCAGAAGGAAAGAAACTCAAGCCTGTTCATGTAGCCCCCTTGCCATGGGCATGGTCTTTAGACTCATATAAAAATCCATGACAAAATACGAGAGAATTAGAGAGTAAAGATGAAAAAATAGCTGTTGTGTCTTAAGGCCTGCAAAATAATTTACATGCTTAGTGGGTGGCCATCCCCATTCCTCTCTCCCTCTCTCTTCCCTCAGCCCCTACCCCCACTTCTCTCTGTCTCTCTCTGTCTCTGTCTCTTTCTGTCTCTGTCTCTCTCTCTGTATCTCTGTCTCTCTCAGCTTGCTTCTCTCCTCTCCCTAACATGTCCCTGCACTGGCAGGTTGGGGTTCCCCAGAGGGCATAGCTTCTACAACTACTCTCCCAGGTGTAAGGGTAGCCCTGATGGGTGGCTACTCTCCAAATGCCTGAGCTTCCACCAGTGTGCTTTCCATTAACAAGTCAGCCAGCTGACTCACTTAACTCTTAACAGAAAGCATTTACTCAAAAGGCAGAGTAAGAATAATACTTAAGTTAACACTCTGCAGGAAGCCTAGAGAATGCTCTTACAGTGCCGGTGGGAGAGAGTGGAGACAAAGTACCAGGTACACACATGTGTAGGGTACGTATGTGGCCAGAGGAACTCAACTCTGGGGGATGTGGGCCTCATTTTCCTCTGTCTATCCTTACAAAGCTCACTGGTGCACGTGGTGTCTGGGCTGGGCTTGTGTCTCTGCTGAGCTGGTTTGCTGCTACTGCTTCACTAGACTAGCCCAAGACACTCCTCTGCTGGACCTCTTCTTTGTAGGGGCACAAAGGGCAGAGATCTTTCCTTACCCTGGTATTTGCAGAAGCTTCTCCAGTTCTGCTCCCTTGCCTGAGTTCTTAGGGCTTTGTTTCCCAAACAGCAGTTGATAGGGCAGAGAAGAATTGTGTCTCTTTGGCCAACCAACCCTTCCATGGAGGATGTACACAGAAAGGTATCATTCCCTCTCGTCCGAAGAGCTATAAGGTCTTGTCTCAGACCAGTCCTTCCTCATCCTCTCAGTGAGAAACCTCACTGTAGCTTATGGCAATTAACCAATACAGATTAACCACCCAATTCATAACTCAGTAATGTACCTTTGGCCAATAATCACAAAACAGTTCTGGGTTCAGGGTTTCCCAGTTATTATCTATGAAATTCTCTTGTTGGTCATATGCAAGTGAGCCCCTAGGAAACAAGGCACTGAGACTGAGGCAGCCCTTCTCCCCATCAGTGCACTGTCTCTGTAGGGTGCTTTCTTCATATTTTTCGTATATCTCATATTTCTCTTTGCCTTTTCTCTTTTCCCTGTCAAAACCTAAAAGAGACAAACCCATACGTGTTTATTATCTCCTCACCAAAAGCCCATAAGGTAAGTAGGATGGATGAGTATCATACACTTATTACAGATAAGGAGATGGAGTCTTAGAGAGGTTAAGTGAATTGCCCAAAGTCACACAGTTAGTAAATGGCAGAGCTAGAATTAAATCACGATGGTACCAAGTCAATTGCTTTTCCCACTTTATGCCTCAGGTGACACACAGGCTGAGCTTCTTCTCTGCCACCGGAGCTAGTCTGGCATCACTGAGATTTACAGAAAAGGGGTCACAAATATTTAATTTGGCGATGGACCTCTAAGCAAAGCCTGGCTAAGTGTGGTGTTAAAGTCTGTCACCTCTTTTTCTGCAGAATGAGGATCTTTGGATTTTGGGTTGCAGCAATCCTTGAAGACCATAGTGGTGGAAAGAGCCGCGTCTCTGGAGTCAGCAGACTTGGGTTCAGATCCCACCTCCGATGTTCACTGCTTGTCTGACCTTGGATAAGTTACTTCAGTGCCTTGGGACTCAGTTTCCTCTTCTGCACAATGGGTACCTGGATATAAGAGCCTCTGAAGTCCCTGTCACGTTTCCAGCTCTACATCTCTGACTCTAAAGAAGGGGGGCCTCAGAAAAATTGAAACAGGAGATACCAAAGAGCCACGTGGACATACAGTGAGGCAAAATGCAAAAGAAAAATTGGAAACATTAAAAAGGTAAAACATGAGGTTGATTAACACTGACATTCACATTAGGTTAAAATGTTAGACCAATGAGAATTCTAATGATAGGTTTTTAAGAAGGAAAAGGTACAAAAATAAAGTAAAAAATATAATAAAGGGAGTGGAAACAAACATAAACATAGAAGAAATTTGAAAACTATCGTTAAAAAGCAGACTGAGATTGAATTGGAGCATGATGTCCTAAAGAGTGAATACATTGGACTTAAGAAAAACTAGGTTCAAATGCCAACTTTTTGCTTTGTGATCTTGGGTAAGTCACTTCCACTTTCTGGATCTGCAATTGTAGGTAGACGGGGAGCGATGGGGGCAGGGAGAAAGAGTGAGAATAGGCTTCCTTGCAGTTCTAAAATCTATGCTCTGATAACCAAGCAGCTTCTGGTACCAATATGCTTTTATCACATCCACCAACAGGATAAGATGTCCTACTCCAGGGGGATTTTTTTTGGACCCCTAACAACAAAAACAATGCACAAAGGCAAACTAAGAAGTCAGATTTAGAATCTTCTACTGGATGGTGAAAGAGTAAGTTATTAATGTGAAATCGTGTGGCAGTTTCAAGGTTGTTTTCTTTCTTATTTCAGTTTTAAGAAGGTAGGTGACAAAAGTAGCTGGGGTAAAAGCTGAGGGGTGGGGAAAGGTTTAAACTTCAAATTCTGCCCATGCTGAATGACTAGTGAAGAGGGGGTGCTCTGATGAAGAGAAAAGTCAGAGTAGGGAATCGAGGCAAGGAGCCAGGAGAGCACAGGAACGTGTTCTACACTATATCAAAGGGTTCTATACAAAGTACAGAGGGCACAGATTCCAGCCCAATGTAAGGAAAAGCTTCCTAACAATGAGAACTGTCCAAATGAGCAATGGTCGGCCTCAAGAGAAAGTGAGCCTTTCTCATCAGAAGTCAGCAGACCAAGATGAGACAACCACTTTGGGGGACAGTGAAGAAGACATTCCTGTTCAGGTACCAGTTGTACTAAGTGACTTCAGGGCACTTTCCTACTCCATTTCATTTAAGGATGAAGGTTTTTGAAATCATCTTTCTGATCAAGGCTTCTTAATCAAAGATCTGTGAACTCAGTTTTTTATTTATGTTGACAACTAGATTTCAATATAATTGGTTTCCACTGTAATCCCATGTATTTTATTTAAGGTATCTAAAAGTGTTATTCTGAGGAGTCCATAGGTTTGACCAGTCTGTCAAAGGGGGTCCATGATACAAAAAATTTTTTTAAAAAAGAACCCTGGTTCTTTTGTTATAAGCAATTCAAAAAGCAGGGTAAAGTATAGGTGCCATAAGGAATGTCTCACATAATCAACCACAAACTACGGAAAGAACATTTTGGAGCAAGAGAAACAGTATCCTCCAAGAAAAGGGTTGTGGGTAGAAGACAAGACCACACTCAGTCTGAACCATAATGTACCCTTAACAGATCACTTTTGGAGGCAATTAGCTGGAATTACTTTCTTCCTTCAAGGATCTTCCATTTGGTGATGTGAACACTTTTCACCAGCACAAATCACAACCGCTCTACATATCTGTCAGTGGTATTTATAAGTAGTTGTAACCAAAAAAATTGTCACCTGGGGACAGAATATCCAATTATGAGGATCTTTGAAGTCATCTAGGTGGGTCCTTAAACAAGGGTCACGCAGTCTCACATGGTCCAACTTTAAAGCCTTTCTGGATAGACAGGACTACTAGACAGAGCCAGCAATCCTCTGGCTTGACCCTCAAGGACCCAGGGTCACCTCTATGCCATGAGAAGGCATCAGCAGAGGTAGAACTAACAAAATCATCACCCATCATAAGGTGTAAATAGAGGTTTGGAGCAGCAACTCTTGCAGACTAATTATCTTGATAATAACCAGGGTTAATAATAATCACCAGAAGGGAACTCAACCCACAAAGAACGTATGATGTGGCCTCAAGCCCCTCAGACACTTGCGCTTTCCAGTTGTCAGGGAGCCTGTTGATGACATAGTGAGGTACATGGTCCTGGGTGATACCATTTTGTAGTAGGCCTGGGGCATCAGCTTCATGTTGAGTATGTTGAGGCCTGGGTGGAGCCCTTAATGAGCAGGCAAGTTTCTTACTCCAGTGTAGCTTTGTCCTCACATCTGGAAGGCACCTGGCCTAGGGCATTCAGAAATTGCAGAAGGTAGGTCCTGTGATCTGACTAAGGGCAAAGCTTCTCACTTCTTCTTCCTCTCTCTCATGATCAGGGTACCATGTCCCCAGACTATTTTGTCTTTGCCTAGAAAAAGCCTGTTGCTTCCAAAGGTAGAGCTGGGCATGGGAAGAAGGGTTTTAGTAAATGATGCTGGGGTGGGGGGGGAGGGGTTGTCCACAGAGAAGCATTAATGTCCCTGCTTCCAAGGCACAGCTGGGCAAGAAAACAAGACCACCACTGATAAGGCCTTGGTGAGTTGGTTGAAGAGGGCAGGATGCACTATCGTTTCAGGAGGCAGAGCTGGGGAGAGTGGGCATTGAAGACATATTTTAGATTGGGCCTGACTCAAGCCATTACCCTGGTAGTTTATGTTTGATAATGGAATGAAATGAAACACTTATAGGTCATTCAACAATTTATAAAAAATGGATTTATTCATTTATAGTAGGAGAAAGATAGTTAACAAAGATACACATTGAGGACACTAAGTAAGTAAGACAACTAAGTAAGTATTAACCCTGAAGTAAGACCACAAGCTGCCCTGCCTCTGAGTTGCCCATGGAGGTCCACAGGCCAGTCAATCAATAAACATTTATTAAATTCCTACTATGTGTCAGGCACCATGCTAAGTGGTAGGAATACAAATATGAAAAAGACAGTCCTTGTCCTCAAGAAGCTTATGATTTAACGGGGGACCTGCTTGCAAGAGATGATTGAATTTTCAGTAGAAAATGGCAAATGCTACAAATCAGGGCTTGATTTATTTTTTATTAATTGTCTAGATTTAAGTGTTAAAGAAAATGTAAATACTGCAGATTAAATTTTTTATTTTTTTTTTGCAGGGGGAGGGCAGGGCAATTGAGGTTAAGTGACTTGCCCAAGGTCACACAGCTAGTAAGTATTAAATGTCTGAGGCCAGATTTGAAATCAGGTCCTCCTGACTCCAGGGCCAGTGCTCTATTCACTGCGCCACCTAGCCGCCTCCCAGATTAAATTTCAAAGTATTCTGTGCATACACTCCTTCCTCCCCCCCCCAGTCAGTTTTTAATGTTAAACATTAATTTAATCAAATGAAGAGTCACAGAGGGTGGTCCCACTTCAAAGATTTAAATTCAGTAGGAGTCAGCTTACTTCTACAATTCTGTCATTAAGGAAAATAATGCCTATCTTCACTTTCTTACATTTCCCCTTTTTAAGAATTCCCATCCATTTCTCTTCTGACATGAAATGAACATCTTTAAAGTGAAAGGTCATCTGTGTTAGAAGTTTTAATAACTGTGACAAATGTGACTGAGAAAAAAAAAGGTCACAAAACTCTCACCTAAAAACAGGTTAAATAAGTCACATGAGCACTGTGAAACTTGATGGGTACTATCAGAGATAAAGTTGTGTTTCAGAACTTAGAAGAACTATTAGCAGCAATAAATCACCATTATATTTTCATTTGCACTTTTCAAAGTTCAAGTAGTAACTTTTTGCAAAGTAAAGATTAAATCTAACTCATGTTTTTAAAGTGATTTTGTTCCACCTTTGTGTTTAGTGTTTGATGCCTCATTATGGTTCAGAGTTGAGCCTGTGTTCTTGAAGCTAGGCCAGCAGAACCTGAATTCTGTCAGGTTCTACTAAAAATATTATTTGAGAGACCACGTGGCATAGCAAATAGGGTACTCCTATTTGGATCCAAATACAAACATTATACTTGGTATAGAACTGGACAATATAATGACCAAGTTCTTATGGTAAAACAAAAAAATCAAGATTATTAAAAGAAATTATATTTTAAAAAATCAAGATGAGGAACTTGAATTTCTAGATCTCAGAGTATACTATAAAACAACAATTATCAAATCTATTTGGTACTGGATAGAAAAAAGAAAAATCGTTTGGCGGAATGATTTAGAAAATGAGCTGCAAACTGATGTATGAAATACTAATAATATAAAGCTAGAATTCTTAGAAGCTGGAGAAGGTATTTGCTATTCAACAAAACTATTTGGGAAACCTGGATTTCAATTTGGCAAAAAATGTGAAGAGACCAGCATCTTCTATCATACACCACAATACATCTCAAGTGGCTTTACCATTTAAATATTTTTTAGGAAAACATTTTTTTTAAAGTAGAGTTCAAAGGATTACAGTTTTCAAAATCCAATCCAACAAGCCCTTATTAAGCTCTTTCAATCTGCAAAAAAAAAAATGGGTTAGGTACTGGGAATCATGAACAAAATACAAAACAGTCCCTGGTCTTAAGGAGGAGGAATTATTCCATTAAGAGAAGATCATTTCTAATCTGTGAATTAGAGGAAATTATGAGACAAGGGAGATGGATGTGTTACATTAAATGCTTTTGCGCAACAAGAATGCCATGAGAAAAAGAAAAAAGAACAAGAACCTAAAAAAGGTTTAAAATCCCCATAAATCATGGAAATACAAATTAAAAGAACTCTGAGCTTCTATCTAAATCCCATCAAAGTAACAACGACAATAAAAGGCAAAAATTAGTACAGGCAGGATTATTGTACAGTAGACACACTATTACACAGCTGGTAAAACTGTTAATTGGGCCTACCTTTTTGGAAAGTAGAATGGGATTATACAATAACAGTCACAAGATGTGTATACCCTTTGGCCCAGTGATCTTATTATTGAGACTACACTGGCCCCCAAAGAAGTTATTTACATGAAAAGGATTGTACAAAAACTTAGCAAAAAACTGGAAAAGTTAGATGCCCATCAGTTGGACAATGGCTAAGCAAACTATGGCCTACACACATACATAAAGAAATATTGCTGCATAATGGAAAACGAGAACAAAGAAATTACATTAATATAAAGAGACAAAGAGAGGTACAGAACCAAGAGAATAGTATAGTGGTTGGCTGAGATGTTGTTCAAGATTGCCATAACGGCAATTAATCCTGGCTTTATACACAGAAAAGAAGGTAAAAGAGGTCATTAAAAACAAAGCCAATGTGTCTGTTCCTCACAGTCAATCTACACGTGTTCTTTTGGATAGAGTTAACAACAGTAAAAAAAGGGAACTTTTTCAGACAAATACCAAATAACAATGCCGATGCATTGGCACAGCTTTTTATAGTTTGCAAAGCATGTTCTCCAATGCATTATCTGGTTTGATTCTCACAATAACCCTATGAGGGAAGTTACAATACTCTACTATAAAATACATAATGTTACATCATATTATGGACCATAACACTTGTAAGATAGGTATGATCATTCTAATCCTAACTGCTAAGTCACTCCTTTTTCCATTCATTTTCTATATACAGGGCTATCTCAAAAGTCCTACTGTAGTTTTTAATAATTAAAGCTTAAAACTACCCCAAGATTTCAGAGGACACCCTGTATTCTGCATATACTTGCACTCATTGTCTCCCCTACTTGAATCAAAGTTTCTTGAGGACAGGGACTTTTCACTTTTCTCTTCATATCCCCCATGTTTAGTATAGTGCCTTGTATGAGTGCTTCATAAATGCTGGCTGATTGATCTCCATCTTATACATGAGGAAACTGGCTCAGAATAAATGACTTTCCTAGGGTGACACAGCCAGTAGGTGTCAAGGGCAGCATTTGAACTCAAGTCAAGTGCTCCATTATTCTCTGCTATCTATAATCATCACTTCTATTACTTCTTGGCGTCTACTTCATTGTGAATCTTTATTTTTCTTATTTTCTTTTAGGCTGTCATTTACATATTTAAATTCCAATATTTAAAATTTATATTCTAAAAAAATATCATTCCAGGAACCAGCAGATGTGGATCAAGACGTCAGAGCCCTCGCCAAGCTTCTCAGATGATTCATCATCAGATTCAATACTTTGGTTAACAGACCCTACCAAGTGATCAGGATTACAAAAACCCACCAGCATTCTTGCAGGGTTCCCCTGAAGAAAAGACAGATCAAGTTCTGTCCTTGGCCATCTCAGAGGAAGAGACAGAATGGAAGGATCACCAACAGAAGAACTGAGACTTCAGGTGATCCAAATGCAGAGGAGGCAGGAATAAGGTAATGATGTTCTTATGACATCAAAGAGCTAAGGGACCAACTTGTACATCGATTAGATAGCATTGCAGCATCTGCTGATAGTCTTGACAGACTCATTGACATACAGGTCAAGAATCTAGACACAAAGATTGAGAAACTCCAAATTGATGTGTCCCTTATGCATTCCAGGTCTACCCAAGGGGTCCCTGCAGTTGGCTTTATCCAGACAAGAAGATGCCAAGTGCCATCACCATTCCCTCTACCCCTCTAACACCTGCTCCTAGCAGCTCTACTGATAGATGGAGGGATTGGTGATTGTAAAATATAGCTCACACTCCTTGAGTGCTTCACTGGGAAGACTTCTCAACACACCAGCTGAAAGTGGCTTGTTAATCATCATAGAAACTCTAAGAATAGACACTGAATGCATTAGGTTCTTTGGACTCAACCAGCCCAAATCATCAATCATCCATATGGTCACATGGATGGACACATGGACCAAGAACTGTTATCTTGGGAAAGCTTTATACATCCCAGCACTGTGGAACACCAATCTCCCCTCACTTCACCCCTCATCTGTAAGGGTGACCAACAGACCCAACACCTTGTGCTGCATAAATAGGAAGTATTCTACATCAATTGCACTGTGCCTCCATGCAGGAAGCACTGCATTTTTAAGTGTTGTTTATAACTACTGATTTTTAAAAAGTCATTCAAGCTAAGTGACCTGAACAAAGCAGTCATCAGATTATGCTGATTCTTATTTTGATAAATTGTTTGTGTATTGGTTTTGGAGCAAAATTTTCTCCAATACAAGGAATGTCTAGTTTGATTCTGTGTGATTAAGAAAAATTAATGCTGTTTCAAAAGGGAAAAAAAGATAAGGGAAATGTATTCCCAGCTAAGGTATTTGCCATGTAACAGAGGGCGTCCTGCCCAGGGTCCAAATGGATGAGAGACTCCTTATCAATGGTCAAGTCCTACAGATACTCTACTTTGTGCATGACATTGTGCTGATTGCACCAAGCCCACAAATACTACAGGACTTCCTCAACTAATTCCATAGCTACTGAAAAGAGATCAACCCAATCAATAAGCCACAAAGATAAGGAATAGATTATAGGTAGAAATTGTAGAGAATGCCGAAGCCCACAGAGAAATCATGCCATTTGATTCTCACAACAATCCTGGGAGGTGGGTATTGTTATTATCCTCATTTTACATTTGAGGAAACTGAGGCAGAAATGAGTTAAGCAACCTGCTCAGGGTCACACAACTAGGAAGCGTCAGGGGTAGGATTTGAACTCAAGTCTTCCTCTACTCCCAGGCTATCACTGTCCACAGCACATAGCCAAACCTAGGAAAAATGACCAAGCTGACATACAAGTAGACAGATTGAGTCCCTGTATCTGTGTCTTTATCTTGGACAGGCACTGCAAGTAGTAATGACCTGGGGCACAGAGTTAGAGGAAGAGGACCCACCTATATTGCATTTGGGAAAGTTGCCCAATGCCCTCATAAAAACCCATCGACACCAGTTTCCCTTCACTGATACAACATGGCCACAACACTACATCTTAGAAGAATCTAAAATTTGGGTGACTCAAAGGTCAATGGAAAGATGCATGGTAGACATAAAAAGGCTGTGGCAAATTGCCAAGGGTGCCTTTCATAGAAGACATAGCAAACGGTCCGACAAGGAGCCGGATGCCAAGAGGAGGAGGTGACCGTGGGGCTTCCACATACCACTCTTCTACCTCCTGCCCCCACAACCCTACTCTGAGATTCTTTAGAATTCCCACTGTAGCCTGATCTTCTTTGAGCTTCCTTTCTTCCCAAGATGGGAAGAAATTCAACACTCAAGAGTTTTTAGTAACTCAAGAGGCCCTTTGAAAGGCAGCTAGTCCAAGCTTACCCAATCCTCGTTCTGTGATAGACCTCAGCAGTCTTATACCCAGTCCTCTATATATTAAGCAAGGACTATTACACTGCAGTCCTGTGAGCTTGGCAAAAAAAAAATCAAGCTCTTTGCCATTCCCCCTCCCCTATTCCCACAAATTTCAAAGATCAGTAGGTAACAGCTACCAGAACTAGGATGAGTGATGAATTTGAATTTCATGAGTCCCAAAGGAGGAGAGGCTGCTGAGTAAAGGAAGGAGAAGGAGAGGCTGGGAGTAACATTAAGGACCAAGGAATATCTTGACTCTCCCACTGCAACCATTGACTAAGAATCCATGAGTGAAAGCATAGCCAATACTGAAAAGGGTGACCAAAGATGCAATGCCATCCTGAGGGAACCAGGCCCCAGAGAATGCCAGAGGACAGAAGAAGAGAGGCAGCAGTGCTTGTTAATTATGGAGCATGGGTTCCAGAGAGCACTGTGGGAGAGGTGTGAAGATCTGCAAGCATGCATTGCAAGGGTAAGGTTGAAGTGAAAGAGAAACAGGTAAATGGACAGCCAGAATTGGGGAGAGAAGATTTTATTCTTTGACAGCTGAGAATTCAGTATCTCTGAGTCAGGGACGAAAGGAGGGAATGGGAGAACAGAAACCAGGGAATGAAACTAGGCAGAGTGTCATCAGTGAGATACACTGATGAAGGTAGTGATCAGGAGCTTCAAAGTTAATCCTCTAGGCCCTGACCTAGAGGTCTAGACACTACACCTTGCAGATATAAGCAGGAGGTGGTGTGTTCTGAGCCAGAGGGCTGTTGTATCCTAGGTTATTTAAGGACAAGCCTGGTAATGTTGTGGTCCTCTAGGCTTCTAGATATTTATGGAGGAGGAAAAAAGTGGTGTGAAGGAATCTTAAAAATCATCTCCTTATATCCCCTCATTTTATAGGTAAGGAAAACTGCTTGTCACAGAAGCCAAATGACATGTCACAGTCACATCGGTGGTCAGTGACATATCTGGAAATAGAACCTAGGTCTCTTGATTCTCAGGTAGTGCCTTACATTTTTTACTTCACTTTGTTACTGCTTTTAATTCTAACAATTACAGATTTATGTCAGGATCATAAAACTGGAGAGTCCTAGTACTGGGATAGACCTCAGCAGTCTCGAATTCAATCACACACATCTTAAGCAGGAGTCCCCCACAAGTGACTATCCATCCTTTGCTTGAAGATACCCGATGATGAGAAGTTAACAGCACACAGAGGCAGCTCGTTCCATTTTAGGTCCATCTGATTGTTAGGATGCCCTGTACAATTCTCCTTCTTCCCAGAAGCTGCACCCTCAGTCAGCTCAGACCTGCCTCCTGAGTGCCCATCCAGCATTTTTGGAGATATTTTCCTGTAACAAAGTAATTTGGAAAAACCTTGCCCGGTTTGCTCCAGGGGGAGGCAGGGAACAGAGGGAGAACTCAAAAGAGAGAGCATAGCTCCTTTTCCTCGAATCCCAGCTCCTGGCAAGGAACGTGGGTTTTCCCGTGAGCAGCAGGTGCACCATTTGGAGGAGAGGGAGAGGAGATCCCAGAAGTTGGGGTCTGAGAAGTGAGAGTGGTTCTCACGGCTCCATTCTGCCCACCCCTAGCCTCCATAACCCTACTGTATGAGGCTTGGGGCTGTCGGACCAAGTACAAGACAAGTCTCTTAAGACTAACAGAAATCTATGGGTACACTTTTAAAAATCCCTACAGATTTATGTCACTCGACCTATAAAAGTATAGCAGAAAGAGCACTGGCTCTGGAGTTGGAGGACCTGGGTTCAAACACCCAATTGTATGACCTTGGAAAAGTCACTTAACTTCCCTTGGCCTCACTTTCTGCATCTGTAAAACGAGGGCCTTGGATTAGACAATTTTTCATCTCTACAGCTGCCATCCCATTGTTCTAGAATGAATGAGCTGGTCACCTAAGAAAGGGAATGAGTGCCATCTACTGGAGGAAGGCCAAACTGCAGAGTTAAGGGAAGATGGGCATCACTGGCTGGAGGAGAGGAGGCCAACTGAGCATCACCTCTCCCCATTCCAACCCTTGCGCCGAGGGAATATAGGGAATGTAGAGAAAAGCAGCCAGGTTGAGGGATGCATTCCACAACACAGCCTCTGAGAACCCAAGTCATTTTGCCAAACCCTGTATTAATCTGTATCTAGTTTAAGCATGGCTGGTGCGGTGTGAGGTTTCTGGGGTCATCTCAGCCCAAGCTGATCCCTTTGTAAAGGGCTCCAGTTTCCTTCACTTTCTTGAGTATGATGCAGAGTGAGCCCCAATGCTCAGTTCCACTTATTTGGTCAAAGCCCAGTGCTGGCAGAACTGACTAGCTCCCGGACCAAGTCCCTGTGTCCTCCTGTCTTATGCTATGGGTCAGGTTGTCTATGTCACAGGCTATTATCTGTCCTTGCTGTCCCCTGTGTTATTTTTTAGCATGAATAAATCATATCTAGTTAAGTTCCCAAGTTAACATGAGCTTTCTCTTTCCCCCTCAGATCCAAATGGAGTTGGTAGAGTAGGGAAAAGGGAAACAGTCACAGAGGAGACTAGGAGCCGAGACTTCCCACTCCTGGGAACAGTGGGAAGCTGCAGAAGAGCAATTGGAGGAGGGGCCTGAGATATAGACCAGCAACTTCTGGGTATGGAGAAGAGCTAAAAAGGAAAGGAATGTTGTCCAGACAGGGGAACCATGGAGAGCACAGCCTTGCCTCTCACATTGGAAGCCTACCCAGGGCAGTACTGTAAGTCACAGAGACTGTACAGATCTTTGAGTGAAGCTTTTATGCCTCCTCGGTCCCCTTGGTCACTGTCCTCTAATCTAGACACTCTCTGATTTGTCATTTTCCTCCTTAAAATGAGGTTTCCAGAACTGAACACAAAACTCAAATGTGCTCTAAGAGTTTAGATGAGGAAGATACCATTTTACTCAGAGTATTTTAAAGTATCTATCATTTTATTTTAGATACTAGGCTTCTTTTATATGTTTCTATCCTAGGATCAGTGATTTAGCAAGAGAAAGAAGCTTACAATTCTTTGAGTTCACCCTGTTCATATTATAGATGTGGAAAATGAGGCTTAGGGAACGTCTACTGAATATCATCATCTCTTCCTTTTTTACATTTTTATAAACCACCCTTATAATAAACGATTATACTATTTTCCCAAGGTTTGCTGCTCTAGGTCAACAAACATCCTACAGTGGGATATGCAGTGGGAGTTTTATGGGATGACCTGTAATTCACATCTTAATATGAAGTAGCCCAACTATCTTGATTTCCTAACTCTAGTTGAGAACAGCTGTATTTAGGGAACAGGAGTTTTGATTATGAAAAGGAGCCCAGGCAGGTAAATCTGGGATTCTTGAGGAGCAGGAAAAGGCAGGGCAGAGTGACTTAATTAAGAGTTATCACACTGCTGTGGCCTATTGTAACAATTACAATTTATCAAGCTGGGGGGAGCTGGCAGTGTTAATGATAAAAGAGAGTCAACTGAAGCAGGTCAAAAGGACCATTATTGTGATAAAAGGCTGAGGACAATGTGCTTGGTAACCCCTGTTCAGTGAAGCTAGTTTGCTATCTCTCATGGTTTTGACCTGCAAGTTCTTAGATTCAGTCTTTCTCAGCCACTGCTAGTGACTCAGCCCTGCTCTAGTCTAACTGCTGACTGATGATCCCTCATCTTTCCCTAAACAAAGGTGTTTCTTTCTGGCAGTGCTTGGCCCTCTGCACCCCTCTAGACCACTAGTCCCTGCCTCAGTTCATCTGGCCCTGACAACCTTGCCACCATTTTCATACCCTGAGGTCCACTACCCATTTCCTTCCCTGCCTCCTCCCAAATGAAGGACAGCAGGTTCTTTATTGGTCAAGCCCCATCTCTGAAAGTTAACAAGTGGGGCAGTGGGGTGGACAGGGCTTAAAAAAATGGAAGGCCTTGAGTACCTGAGGACATATGTAGCAGGAGGTAGGAGGGGGATGAAATGAGAAGGGGATATGAAGGTGACAGTGTCAAAATCACCTGTTTCAAAAAGAAGCCTTGGGGCAGTCCTGGACCTAAGAAATGGGGTGGTAACTAACTCTTCCACCCCCTTCCTCCTTCCCATCTCTCCTCTTTCTTCTCATCTTCCCTTCTTCCCACTTCCCTTCTCCTTACTACCACCACCACCACCACCACCACACAGCCTAGGAGCCAGAGCTGAGGGTCAGCTAAATTATGGATCAAATCAACCTTTAAGAAATTCTTATGTCTGCCTTTTGTTTTTCCAGCACATTTATTGCCCAGTATACCTACCCCTCCTGGACCCTCCCCTCTAACAAAGAAAGGCAGTTAAGCTGGACCAACTGACAGCTCCCACACAACATTCCATAGCCATAGCCCCTTCTCTCTCTACCTTCTACTGGGCTGTTTGTTGAGTTAATTATGCTTTAGAAAATTATTTCTTGGAGGAAAGAAATGTGTTCCTAGTTAAAAACAACCAAATTTAAAAATTACTTTTGAAATGAGACCATTTTACGTGTTGGGGTTCACTTACACATTTAGCAAGGTATGACTATAAATTGTTGAGGATTGTTGTATTTTAAATATAGAAACAACACACATGCCCCAAAGTGCCTTCAGAAATATTGTATGAGTTACATAAGAAAATGCATCTTATACCCTTTTAATCCCATTTAATTTTTGGTCCCATATTACCTTGCCCACCTTGACCCACCCTTCATTGAACTTGGTTCCAAATAACTTTTGTCCAGCAATCAAATCTGTCCTCAAAGAGTGAAGCTTTGCCCCTCAGAAAGGGTATGAGAATGTAGGGGCTTGAAATTTTTGTTTTGCTTTTTTTGGAGGGGGAGGGCAGGGCAATTGGGGTTAAGTGACATGCCCAAGGTCACATGGGTAGTAAGTGTTAAATGTGTGAGACCAGATTTGAACTCAGGTCCTCCTGACTCCAGGGCCAGCACTTTATTCACTATGCCACTTACCCTTCCCTTAAATGCAATTTCCAAGGGAGATTCCAAAGCCTCCTGATCTGTGGGCTGGCGGGGACTCAGAGGCCAGGTCACCATGATACTCACCTGGCAAGCTGAGGACAGGAAGCATTTCTTTTTACAATTCCTACAGTCTAAGGATAGAATCACTAGGTAACTCTTCCAACATATTACAAGTTTGAAAAAAAAAGAGAAAAGCACAGGAAAAGATCTACTTTCTAGATATAAGGAAAGATGAAAGAACATGGATCTCTGAAGAAGTTAAGAAAATTTGACTATTCGACCCAATCCAACACATATCATGAAACACCTACTATGTGCAAAGCACTGTGAAAGAACTGGGTATACAAAAAACAAAAAATTGTCCTTGCTCTCTAGGAGTTTACATTTTAGGGGATACAACAAATACATAAATAGCAAAGGAACATACAAATAAAACTTTTTAACCCTTTTAAAACCTGAGATTATTATAAATAGGTATAATACATGGTAAGTGAAAGGCAGAAAGAGCACTAATAATGGTGCATCAGGGAAGGCTGCAGAAAGTGCTATCTGAGCTCAGCCTTGTAGAAACAGGATTCTGAGAGTTGAAGGTAGAGTATTCCAGGCATGGGGGATGCCCTCTACAAATGCATGGAAGTGAATGTGTAGTTCAGGGAAGGGATCCAGTTTAGGAGGACTACAGAGCTCATGAAGGGAAGTAATATGGAATAATTTGGAAATGGTGATTTAAATACCAGATGGAGAAGTTATTTCTTTTTTAATCTTAGAGGTATTTTAGAGTGACTGAAGGTTAATAGGGTCAGATCTGCATTCTATATGTTAAGGATCACATATATAATTTGTGAAGTGTGAATACACATTGTTGAGAATCACTATATCTTAAATATAGACAAAACACACATTCTTCAAAGTGCCTTCAGAAATTTTATTAGTGAATTTCTGGAGGATGGATTAGAGAAAGTATTAAAAGCAAAAGAACTATTAAGAAGCTAAGGTGAAGGGTGATGAGGATCTGGACTTTGAATAGTGGTTGTGGGAATAGAGAAAAGGAGACAGCCATGAGAGATGGTAAAATGAAGGATGGTTCCAAGGTTATGAACCTGCGTAACTAAGAGGATGGTGGTAACCCCAACAGAATTAAGGGAGTTTGAAGGACAGGGCAGGTTTAAGGAGAAAGGTTTGTTCCATTTTGACCATGTTGGGTTTGAGATATCAACAGGACGTGGAAAGGAGATGTCCAAAAGGCAACTGATGGTGTGTGACTGGAATTCAGGAGAGAGAGTTGGACCAGATATATAGGGATCTGAGAAATCCCAATAGACACAAAAATTGAACTCATGAGAACAGATGAGATCACCAAGAGAGAGTAATGAGAGGACTCAGAAGAGACCATTGAGAGGTTTTTGGGGTGAGATGTGGATGCTGATCCAGCAAAGAACATTGTACACAGTAACAGCAATACTGTACAATGAAGAACTACGTATGACTTGGCTATTATTATCAATACAATAATCCAATACAATCCCAAAGGACCAATAATGATGCATGCTCTCCACCTCCAGAGAAAGAAATTATATTGTCTAAATATGGACGGAAGCATTCTATTTTTCACTTTCTTTCAGTTTTTTTTAGTCTTCTTGTACAAAATGATTAGTATGGAAATGTTTTACATGATTATATATTTATAACCTGTATCAGATTGTTTACTGTCTCAGGGAGAGGGGAGAGGAGGCTAGGGGAAATGGAAGGAAGGATAGAATTTGGAACTGAAAACTTTAAAAAAATGTTAAAAATTATTTTAACATGTCATAGGGGAATTTTTTTTAAAGCAATTGGGGTTAAGTAACTTGCTCAAGGTTACAGGGCCAGTTATTTTGTGTGGGTGTTAAGTATCTGAGGCCAGAACCAATCCCAGGTCTCCCGACTCTAGGACCGGTGCTCTTACTCACTGTGCCACCTGTCCACCCTGGAAATTTTTTTTAAAAAGATCTTTACATTCTGGATCTAATCCTCCCCCCTACACACATACTTTCAGAAAGAAGGAAGGAAGGAAGGAAGGAAGGAAGGAAGGAAGGAAGGAAGGAAGAAAAAGAAAGAGAAAGAAATCTTTCAAGGTAACAGAATCTACAAACACCACTACACAAGACAGAAGACAAATATTTTCCTACATTTTACAAAGACAAAAAGACAAAACAATAAGATAGAAAAAGCCTGCACAAATTTCCAAATCTTAGAGTAATTGAAAGTCCTTTCTTCAGGTCAGTTTTGGGGTCCCTTTTGGATTTTTATATATTTTAGCATAATTTAAGAATTCTACATTTTATTTAGCTCTCTAGTTCTGTATGGGGATCTATATCCGTTTTCAGGACAATAAGAATTTTCCTAAAGAGTATCAATTTGACACTGCTCTTCTCCAGATCTCCACCCCTAGGGGGAAATTTAATTCTTTAACTAAATGCTAATCTTTACCCCTCTAGGAGGCAAACCTTCCCCAAATCCTTGGGTCAAATGTAAACCTCCCCAGAAAACTTAATGCAAACTTAAACTTCCCCAATCTTTGGGTCAGGAAGCCAATTTCTGCAATCCCTGGGACAAACTGCCAAGCCTCAAAACCTGAAAAACAAACTATCCTCTAAATCTTGCCTGATCAGAAGAAAAATGGATCAAGAGCAGGAGTCCTACCTCTGGAGGAAGTCTTCCCAAAACACTGCCTCGGGGAAAGCTTAACCAGAGTGCTTTAGATAGTTTTTCCAGAAGGCTGTCTGCCTGGGGGTTCAGAGTTCTGACTCTATGATCAAAAGTTGTGGCAAGTGAAAGATGAAGCGATTGAAGAAACAAAGGTTCAATCTTCCAAGCATCTCAATTTATTAAACAATTCATGGCAATTGTCCAACAAAATGAGACCAAAACTCCTCTGCTTAGCCCTGGACCCCAAATAGACCAAAAAGGACCCTCTATAGAGGGAGACAGACACTTATACATCAAAAACAATCAAGACCAATTAACATAAAACAATACAACATTAAGTAATCTGATTTCTAATTGGATGAAAGATGAAAGACTTTCCAGGTTTGGAGAGTAAGAGCACACAGAGCAATTCTCTGAAACTAGAAAAGGCAGTGTCCTACTCCCCAAGTATCTGTAAACAGACAAAGGAATATGGAAACAATAACGGATTGATCAGTACAAGTCCAGTTTTCAGATAAGACATATGAATCATTTGAGAAGTACAATTATGAGAAAACTCCTTGCATCATTCTTTGGGTCTGACAGTCACGTAACCAAAGTCCTTATTTCTTGTTATTCATTTGTTTCAGTCATGTCCAACTCTTCCTGACCCTATTTGGGATATTTTTAGTAAAGATACTGGAGTGGTTTGCCGTTCCTTTCTCCAGCTCATTTTATAGATGAAGAAACTGAGGCAAGTAGGGTTAAGTGACTTACCCAAAGTCACACAATTACTAAATATCTGAGGCTAAATTTGAACTCATGAAGATATCTTCCTGATTCCAAGTCCAATGTTGTATCCACCTAGCTGTCCTGAGTCCTTAGTTAAGGGTCTTTAAACAGCAGGTAGAAATGATCCAACTTCCTGGCCATGCAGGGCTAGGTTCAAACAATGCAATAAAGTTTTCTCTCAATTCTTACTATGGAATGATGTTTTCTCACAAGACAGAAGCTGGATTAGACCTGTAATTGAAATGGAACTGAGCTGGCTCTAGAATTGAGTCACAAGATGAATTCAGTCTGTTTCACTCAATTCCCACAATTAGCCACTTGCTGTCCTAATCCTCTCAGTGGTCATCTCAGAGAGAAGACCCTAGCAGGTGGGAGGAGAGGACAGGAAATCCATAAAAATTTGTCATTGAAATGTGATGTAACTACACCACAGGACATCAAAGAGAAACCTGGTCAAAGTATAACATCCCTGAGGTTTTTATGTCTAATTCTTAAGGGAATGGAAATTTAACTATAGTCCCCAGTGTGGTATTTTGAAACCAACAATGACATTTTATTCAGAAGATCTGCATTTGAATCTTGGTTCTGTAACTTGCTAAATAGATGGCCCTGACAAGTCATTTTACCATTCTGGGACTCTGTTTTATCTAAAAAATAAGGAGGTTGAATTAGATGATCTAAGTTCAGAAGACTTGGCCCTTGTGACGAATTAAAAAAAAAAAACTACTACCAAACATTCATCTAAAATGAATGTTGCTTTTGTTTGATTTTGTTTTTGTTTTTTGGAGAGGAAAACGTAGGGCAATTGGGGTTAAGTGACTTGCCCAAGATCACATGGCTAGTTTTGTGTTGTGTCTGAGGCCGGATTTGAGCCACCTAGCCACCCCAGTTTTATTTCTTGTTACTGGTTCATAACCAGATTTAAAGTATTTCTTATTCTCTCTTCCAGATCTCCCTGGTCTCAGGTCTCACCAAATTGGTGCAAATCTCTTTTATGGCCTGGATAGTGGATATAGAGCCAGCCC
Source organism: Petaurus breviceps papuanus (assembly GCF_028583685.1). NCBI lineage: Eukaryota > Metazoa > Chordata > Mammalia > Diprotodontia > Petauridae > Petaurus > Petaurus breviceps. The sequence goes on from NW_027187372.1 coordinate 2,197,181, forward strand.
TGGAGTTAAGAAGACCTGGATTAAAATTCCACCTCTGGCAAATAAGGGCTGTATGACCCTGAGTAAGCTACTACTTTTCAGTGTCTCTGGTAGCTCTCTAATATTTGCATTAAGTTGCACTATGGCTGCCTATCAGCATTGATAAAGAGAGTGTCTTCATTGGAAATTCCAAATCCCAATAAAATCACAAATCCAAAAGAACTTTGATTTACAAAGTTTCCTATTGGCTAGGCCACCATGGCCTCAGATTTCATTAATAGCACTATCTATTAGTACTATTTACTATTTATCTATATCTATATATATATATATATATATATGTACGTATATATTATGTGTAAATGCAACTAATGTCTAGTTTGTGTGTGTAGAGAGATAGACAGACAGACAGGCAGATAGATAGACAGATGGGTAGATGGATGGATAGATAGATAGATATAGATACCAGGGCAGCTAAATGGTCCAGTAGATAGAGCACTGGGCTGGGAATCAGAAAGACTCATCATCATGACTTCAAATCTGGCCTCAGATACTTATTAGCTGTGTGACCCTGAGTAAGTCACAACTTCAATTTGCCTCAGTTTCCTCAACTTTAAAGTGTATATAATAGCATCTACCTTACAGGTTGTTGTGAAGACCAAATGAGACATTTGTAATGTGCTTATTAGCATAATTCCTGGCATATAGTAGATGTTATGTAAATGCTTATTTCCTTCTCCCTACTTCCTACGACTCACGTAATTCCCAAATCTATCTATGCAATCCTCTTCCTGAACTCTGATCCTATACCATCATTGTTGGACATATCCTGAATGTCCTGCCAACATCTTGAATAGATGATCTCTGTCTTTTAGTACAACCTTTTCTCAAACTTTCCTGTTTGTGGTGGGATTACGCTTCTCATTTCAGTCACCCCATCCATAACCTTGGAGGCATCTTTGACTCCTTGACCTCATCCCTTATATCAGGTAATAAAGCTAGTAGATTCTATCTCCATCAAATCTCTCACGTTCACTCCCTTATGCCAACTCCTGTGGCTACAGCCCCAATTCAATCCCTTCTCATCCCTCTTTCACATGGACTTTGGTAAGAGTCCCTGGACTGTCCTCTCAAATCCCAGTCTAACTGAATGGGAAGGAACCTGGGAATGGATCTAACCCTTAATTTGTTAGGGAAGTAAATATAGCTCTGGGCTGCAGAGGCAGTAGCATAGATGGGATCCAGGAAATCTTAAAAGAATCAAATGAAGGCATCCTGTACATTGGATATCTCGTGGAGCATTGTTGAAACGAGGTGGACAAGAAGCATCCAGGATGACAAGACATAACAAGCAGAGAAAAATCACAGATCCAGGGAAGAGGCATTTGAAAATATTCACTAGAGCATTCTTCTTGGGGAAAAGGCCTGAAATCTGTTCAACCTATGTGACATAGATATATTTTCTAAGCCATTAAAAATAATTTAACCTTTATTAAGCAACCATTGTACTAGGCAGTATGGAGGAAATAATGAACTATCAGAAATAGACCCAAACCTCCAGGAACTTACAATCAACTCATTACAATTTGTGACTCAGCTGACACACTAAGGGATTAAGCCCACTCAAAACTGCCCCTGCCTTGTGACCTTCCTCTCTATTGCCTTAATATTTTTTTATGGTTTTTTACTTAATATTTATTTAATAATAATACTATTATTAGAGAAGCAGAGTCAAGATGGAGAGAAGTCTGAAAGTTGCCTGAGCTCTCCCCAGTTTCCCTCCGAAACAGCATTAAATCAAACCTCTAAACAGACTCTGAAGTGACAGAACCCACAAAAAGACAGAGTGAAACTATTTTCCAGCTTAAGAAAACTTAGAAAAACTTGAGGAAACATCTGTCTCACTTGGTTAGAAGAGAAGTGCAGCCAAGTACAAACGGTGTCTGGGCAAGCTAGCAGGAGGCTCTTAGTCACAAATAGATCAGCAACCATGGCCCCTCTTGTCCTGGCTCAACAGGCCAGCAGTGAGGCCCCCAGCCCTAGCACAGAAGGCAAGTTGCCAGCCCTGGAAACCAGGCAACAATAGGCATGACTAGGCCAAGTCACCCTAGTGTAGTGAACAAGCCACCAGCACCTGAGGCCCCAGCACACAAAGCCAGTGCTCAGGTCACTGGCCCCCAGAAAAAAAAGCTTGGAATAGTGAGCCCTGTGCCCCAGCAGGAGAGCTCAACTTTGAAAGCCATGAAATAGGCAAAAAATGAGCAAGAAGCAAAAACGACCATTGACCATAGAAAGCTGCTATGGTAATAGGGAAGATCAAAACACAAATGCACAAGAGGACAACACTGTCAGTATATCTATGTGTGAAGCCTCAAAGGGAAATATGAATTGGTCTCAAGCCCAAAAGTCCTTCTTGGAAGAGCTCAAAAAAGAGTTTTAAAGGTCAAATAAGAAATGTAGAGGAAAAGTTGTGGAAAGAAATGCAAAAGGGAGTCAACAGCTTGGAAAAGAAAGGGCAAAACTGATTGAAGAAAATAGTTCCTTAAAAAATACAAATGACCAAATGGAAAAAAAAATCCACTGAAGAAAACAGCTCCTTAAAAATTAGAATTGGCTAAATAGAAAATGAGGTACAAAAACTAACTGAAGAAAATAATTCCTTAAAAATTAGAATTGGCCAAGTGGAAGCTAATGACTATCAAGAATCAGTCAAACAAAATTTTTAAAAAATGAAAAAATAGAAGAAAATGCAAAACACTTCATTGGGAAAAACGGCTGATATGGAAAATAGATCCAGTAAAGATAATTTAAGAACTATTGGACTACCTGAAAGCCTTGATCAAAAAAAGAGCCTAGACAGCATCTTTCAAAAAATTATCAAGGAAAATTGCCCTGATATCTTAGAATCAAAGGGTAAAATAGTCATTGAAAGAATCTACCAATCATCTCCTGAAAGAGATCCCAAAATAAAAACTCCAAGGAGTATTATAGCCAAATTCCAGAGTTATCAGGGCAAAGAGAAAATACTGCAAGAAGCCAGAAAGAAACAATGTAAATGTCATGGAGCCACAGTCAGGATTACATAGGACTTAGCAGCTTGTACATTAAAGAATCAGAGGACTTAAAATATGATATTTCAGAAGGCAAAGGAGCTTGAATTACAAACAAGAATCAACTATGCAGCAAAATTGAGCATAATATTTCAGGGGAAAGATGAATATTCAATGAAATAGGGGACTTTCAATCATGTGTCATGAAAAGACCAGAGCTGAACAGAAAATTAAATCTTCAAATACAAGACTCAAGAGAAGCATAAAAAGGTAAACAGGAAATAAAAAACAAACAAACATGTTATTCAATAAAATTAAACTGTTTATATCCCTACATGGGAAGATGATAGTTGTAACTCTTGTGAATTGTATCTTTCTTAGGGCAGTTAGAAGGGGTATACATAGATAGAGGATATGGGTATAAATTGACTTTGATGTGGTTATATAAAAAAATAATTGAGGGGTGAAAAAAAGGGTTATACTCAGAGAAGAGGAAAGAAGGAGGCAGAATAAGGTAAATTACATCACATGAAGCATAAACCTACTACAGTAGAGGAAAAGAAGGGAAGGGTATTGTTTGAGTATTGTTTGAACCTTACTCTCATCAGATTTGATTCAAAGAGGGAATGACATATACATTCAATTGTGTATAGAAATCTATCTTATCCTATAGAGAAGTAGGAGGAAAAAGGGGAAAGAAAAGGGGGAGAGGTGAATCAAAGGGAGGGCAGATTAAAGGGGTCAGTGGTAGGAAGCAAAACACTGGTGAGGAGTGAAAGGACAAAAGGGCTAAAGGAGAGAGAAAAGTACAAACCAGAGGGAAAATAGGATGGATAGAAAGACGTAGATAGTAATCTTCATTGTAAATGTGAATGATATGAACTCTCTCATAAAATGGAAGTGGATAGCAGAGTAGATGAAAAAACATAATCCTACAATACATTGTTTACAAGAAATACAGTGACTTACCCAAGGTCTAGCAAATGCCTGGGGCCAGATCTGAACTCAGGTTTTCCTGATTGATAGTCTGGTGCTCTATCCACTGCTCCGCTTAGCTGTGGCTATTAGTATTATTATATGCCTAGGAGAGGCTTCCCTGGGTCAGAGGCTATGGCTAAGTTTAAAGACTTTTCACAATGGTTTCATTTGCGGATAAGGAAAACGAGACTCACAGAAGTTAAACGATTTTCCCAAATCACACTGGCAGTCAGGTGGCATAGTGGAAAGAATGCTAGGCCTGGAGGAAGACTCATCTTCCTGAGCCAAATCTGGCCTCAGACACTTCCTAGCTGTGTGACCCTGGGCAAGTCACTTAACCCTGTTTGCCCAGTTTCCTTATCTGTTAAATGAGCTGGAGAAGGAAATGGCAATCCAATATCTTTGTGATTCCAAATGGGACCACAAAGAGTCAAACAGGACTGAAAAGCAACGGAACAACAGTAATTAGAAGGCTAGGGTTGAATCATGCCAAATCTCATGTTTCCTTGAATCAAGCTACCTTCCTAATAGACAAGAATTTTCCTCCTTGATGCAATTGTGATAAGTGATGCTAATTTCAGACTAGGTTGAAACCAATTCTTTTTCTCTTACCTATGGAGACACTGCCTTGATTGGATTATCTTTTCCCTGTGTAACAGAAAACAGCTCAGGACCTCTGATGCATTTAGATGGAAGAAGGAATGGGGGCCAAGTTCTTTGGACACTTTCATTATACTTTCCTTCCATTTTAACCAGTATAACCTACCGTCAATTGCTTTTGCTACCCTTTTCATTTTCTTTCCTATCTCTACTTTTCTCTAAAAATTCAAAGTGTTTGGTGAGATTGGGAGAAAGGGAATCAAAGATAGAGGAACATGAGAAGGGTTGACAGTAAAGAATTGGTCCAAGTTCCTTTTCACAAACCCCACTTCCCATTTAACCGTCTGTTTTGATCTGACACAGTCATCACTGAAGAAAAATGCAATACAAATGTCAACATCAATGCAAACAGTGTGGTATAGTGGAGAGAGTAAGTGCCTCAGAGTAAGGAAGCCCTGTGATTCAATCTTTCCTCTGACACGTCTAACTGTGTGACCCTGGGTATATCATTCAATCTTTCTGGGCCTCTGTTTCTTCATCTGTAAATTGAGGAAGTTGGATTCAGTGAGCCCGAGGTCCTTATCACCTTGAAAGCTATAATCCCTGGGCCTCAGATTTACAGAGCTCCTTTGTTACAAGCAGCTCCCAAGGGCAATTTTGTAGAGTTAGAAGAATGCTGGACCTTGACCATCCAACTTCTGTGTTTCTGTCACCAGAATCTAGCAGAATGCTGTAGTGCCCACAGCAGGTATTTAAATATACATAAAAAGGATTGCTGATTAATGACCAAAACCTGCGATTGTACCCCAGTTCTGATAGTCACTGGCTTGGTAGTTGCAGAAAAGTCACTACCTTTCTGAACTTGGGTTTCCTCCCTGACAAAATTCCTTTCATTGCCTACCTGATAGGGCGATTGTGAGGAAAAGATGCTTTAACATAGCTTAAAGTAGTAAATAAGTGTCACCTGTTCTCATAAGTATTCTGATAATGTTCTTACTCTTTGAGATGGAGACAGCAATCAGAGAATCTGCTGAAGCATGCTAAAATCATGCTGTCACCGTTACTTGGGAGTCACATGAATCCAGGCTCTGCCGTGTAATATCCATTTGATCTTGGATCACTCACTTTTCTGAGCCTTGGTTTTCCTCATTTACCGAAATAAGCCGATTAGGTTTTCACTGCCTTCCTCACAGGGTGGTAGGAATCAGATGAGATAAAGAATACAAATACGTTTTCTTTCAAAATGTAAAGTATGATCTAACAATGAACTGGGGGGGGGGGAATGTGCAGGCCTTGCAGAAAAGGGACATTTGATCTATTTTTGAGAAATCAAGGTATTGTGCCATAGTAAAAAGGACTCTGGATTTATGGTCAGATGACCTTGATTCAGCAACTGGTCTTTGTTCAAATCTTTGCCCTACCTCTTTCTGCCTGTGTGACCTTGGTCAAAGACACCTTCTCTGGGCTTCCATTGTCTCATCTGTAAAATGAGAGATTTACCCTAGATAGATGGCCTGCAAGGCCTTTTCCAGTCCTCAATCTGTGGTCCTAAGATCCACAGCAGTCAATCAGCACAAAGATGAACTTGGGGAACAGGAAAGGGAAAGACACCTTCCACTTGTCTAAAAATCCCACTCAGAAGCGCTCACTGGTCACCTACCACTCTGGAGCCCTCACTGTATGAGGCTGAAGAGGAAGAACACAAGAAGATCAAGTTCTTAACTCTCTGGTAACTATGGCTGAGGAGACAACAAACAAAATAGAAACACAGAAAACCCTTGCCACTACTCAGGAAGCGGTCTGTGGGCCAGAGAAGGCCAGTACTGATTAGAGGACCTCTGTGAGGAAGCAGCATGGATGGGCCCAGCCAGCTGTTCCCAGAGCACCCAAGAGATCAGGTAAAATACCAGCCATGCTAGAATCTAGAACTCTTTTCAAGCAGCTGCCACTGTTGTTTCACAAAGGTTCTGGAGGCTGCTGAGAGAGAGGCAACATGAGCCATGTGGGTAGGTAGCTCCAGGTTTTGAGTTGAAATTCCTCAGATCCCCTTACCCAAGTGCCTGGTAGAGTCCACCCAGTTTGTCAGGACTGGACCATGGATGCTTTGGCTGATCTAGTGGCTTTTCCATTCATCCAAGCCCTTTGTTTACCCCCTGCCCTCCCTTTCTGTTGCTAGCCTTTTGGGGATACTTGAGAAGCTCTACTTCAGAATGGGGAATGGCAGGAAAGGGAGGCAAAATTGAGTTAACTTTATTCCTCCTTGACATCCCCAGAGAAAGGGAGTGTTGTGCAGAGGAGGCTGGAACTGTTGGCTACCATGGAGGGTTAGCAGTAATTCGTAGTGTCTCTGTTCCCAATATTGGCTCTAATGTTATCACTGATAATGTGAGCTCCTCCTTTAGAATGTGAGCTTCCTGAGGGCAGGGGCTATATTTTTACCTTTCCTTGTATTCCCAGCACTTGGCACAGTGCCTAGTAAACAGTAAGAGCTTAATCAATGCTTGTTGAGTGACTGAATGACTGCTATAAGTTTTCAAGGATCTATAGGAAACTTGAGGATAGGAGTGATGAGAACTGAGAATCAGAAGGAAATGAGGAAATAAATAGATGATAAAGCTTCCTGAGGGCAGGGACTTTTTTTTAATCTGTGCATTTCCAGTATTCAGCACAGTGCCTTGTACATGGTAGATGCTAGATAAATGTTTAAATGGTGAAAAGCAAATATAAAAAGAAATAGAAAATAAAGGGATATTCAGGAGAAAAAGGAAAATAATGACCATATGGATGTTAGGACCATGGCAAAACTGGATATCAATAAAACCTTTGATGGATCAGATTTTCCAGGATTTGTCAAAGGCCATCATGTAAATAGAAGAGACTGGGAATCACAAATCCCTTGTCACTTCTAGAACCAAGGAGCAGAGGCAGAGTGTTAAAGATGGTCAATCTCTGTCATGTGTAATTCTGCTCATGCAGATCGATAGGAAATATAATTCAGTAATCCATCCACTCACATGACAAACATTTATTCATGGAATCCTTGGACTGGAGTAACTTCTACTGACAGCAAGATCTAGCTACCCATTTGGGAGCTGTCTTTTTCAAAATCTCAGCAGGAGAGATTTCCCCCAAAACAGAGAAACCCAGGGAACTTCAAAAACTTATTTGTTTTATTTCCTAGAAAGGACTGTCAGCAACCTTGCAATTACTAAAGTTAGAAAGATTTTTTAAAAGATAAAAAATTAAAAAACCCTAGAAATCGTTTTACTTACAGAAGAAAAAGAGAGAATTCTTTTATCCAAACCCATACAGAGTTAAGAAAATTCTCCCATCACAGGAATGATAGAAATGCTTCATACCCAAGCTGAATGTTTAAAATCATGTCTCACACTTCCAGCATGGACGTATATAGTCCTTGCAATCTAGAATATTGTCGTCTGTGATAAAGAGTCGTCTCAAGGACAACAAAGGAAGGGCTTATATGACTCATCTTGGTGTATATCTGCTACAGTGAGCACCTACTGTGTGAATTGAATTGTGTTAGGCATGCTATCAGTTGCAAAGATGAGCAAGGTATAGTTTGTGTCCTCAAGGAGCCTATAATTTAATAGGACAGATAAGACTAACATAACAAAAGGAGAAGCAGTATGGTAAATTGAGAAGAATGCTAAACTTAGAATCAGGAAGGATCTGTGTTAAAATTCTGGCTCTAGGGGCGGCCAGGTGGCTCAGCGAGTAAGAGCACCGGCTCCAGTGTCGGGATGACCTGGATCAAATCCGGGCTCAGATACTCAGCACCGCACCCAGAAATAACTGGCCGTGTAACCTTGAGCAAGTTACTTAACCCCTATTGCTTTAAAAAAAAAATTCTGGCTCTGACGTTTATCAATTATGTCTCTGAACCCCAGTTTCCTCATCTGTAAATGGAGATTCAGTTAATTGGAATAAACATTTAAGCACCTACTTTGTACAAGACACTGAGGCAGGAGTTAGAGTAACAAAGACTAATATTAAAAGCATTCCCTGCCTTCAATGAACCTATGGTCAACTAAGAGAGTGTGCAACAGGTACAAAAATACATAAACATGAGAAAATATGAGAGAACTAGGGTGAGTGAGGGAAGGTTCTGATTAAAAGGAGGCATTTGAGATGACCCTTGAAGGAAGCTAGGGATTCTAAGAGGCAGAGGGGAAGAGAGAATATGTTCTAGGCATGGGAAACAGCCTAGTGAAGGTATGGTGGCAAAAGACGGAATATTCCAGAAATAATGAATAGGCAAATTTGACTAGAACAAAGCATGCATGAGAAGAGATAATATTAAGTCTGGAAAGGGTAAGTGAGAGACAAGTGTGGAGGGTTTTAAACATCAAGCTAAGAACCTTATTTTTTATTCTAAAGGCAATAGTGGACCAATGAGGGCAGCTAGGTGGCATAGTGAACACAGTGCTGGAATTGAGAAAGACGAGTTCAAATCCTGCTTCAGATATCTACTAGCTGTGACTCTGGGCAAGTTACCTAATCTGTGCCTCAGTTTCTTGGTTTGGAAAATAAAGGAGTTGGATAGCCTTGGATAGGTCCCTTCTAGCTTTAAATCTATTATCCTGAAAGATTTTTGAGGAGAGTGTGATAATGATACCTGTGTCTGAGAGAGACTGATTTGGCAGCTATGTGGAATATGGATTGTCAATGAAGAGACTATTTTAAGGATCAAGGAGAAAGATGAGGAGGGTCTGAACCAAAGGGTCAGAGGTGGGAGATGTTATGAAAGTTGAAGCAATAAGATTTGGAAATTGAGTGGTAGAGGACTGGGGTGAGGAAGAGGGAAGAAAGAAGAATATAAGTGTAGGAGTGACTGGAAGGAGTGAATTCAATTCCATTTTTTTTAAGCATCTCCTCTGTAAAAGGTACTGTCATAGGCATTTGGGGTGCAAGGAAAACAATAAAGCATACAAACTTAAAGGAGTTTGCATCTTACTGGGGAGTACAACATGTAAATTGATGAATGAATGAAATGAAACGAAATGAAATAATAATAAGTAGCATTATTACAAAATAAATAAAAGCTAATTTGAGAAAATAAAGAGCACCAAAAACCATGAGGACCAGGAAAGATTTCATGAAAGTGTTGCTGTCCCCCTAGAACCCTAAAGGAAGTTCAAGTATCTCAGAGGCAAGGGTGAAGGAGTGCTTTCCAAACCTAGGAGACTCTGACTGTGTTAGATGAATGCAAAAGATGTTATAGAGAAAGAATAAACAGGACTTGGATCCTGTTTGGATATGGGGGAGAAGAAGGGTGAGAGAGAATGTAGAATCAAGAATGACCCTGAGGATATGAACTACTGGAAGGGTGGTGGTGTTGTCAGTAGAAAGAGGAAAAGCTTGGGGGTAGGGGAGAAGGGGGACTTGGAGAAGGAAGGCCACAGAAGCATCTCCAAACTGGAAGGATTTTCTAAGACTATCTAGTCCAACTCATCCTGGAACAAGAATTCCTTCCACAATGCACATGACAAGAGATCACCTACATAGACCCAATAAGGAGAAGCCTACTATATCCCAGGGGGAGCACATTTCATTTGTATAGTCTCTCTTAACTTCTCCCTGCCTCTGTTTCCTCAACTGTAAAATAGATAATAAAAGCATCTACCTCTCAGGGTGTTGTGAGAATCAAACGAGATAAACAATTGTACTGCTTTGCGCAGTACCTGTTACTTAGCAGACACTATGTAAGTGTCAGCAATAACGATAAATTATTATTGCTATTCTGCTTTCTGAGACCTAAAAAAAACATGTCTAATGCCTCTTCCATAAAACAGCCTCCCACATATGTGAAAATGGACAGAACGTTTCCCTAGTCTTCTCTTGGACAAGTTGTAGGCCCCATTTCCTCCAGCTGCTGATCCTTACATGGTGGGAACTCAAGGCCTTTATCATTAGAGCTGCTCTCGCCCTATCAATGTCCTCCTTAGAATGTGACACCCAAAGCTGAACCCAGTCTATGAAATGGTCTAACCCAGCCAGAGCACCCAGGGCTTAGTACCTCCTCATTCCTGGAGACTGGGCCGGTCTTAGCACAGAACAAGACCAAATTAGCTTTTTATTGTCATACTGTGGAGTTATGCTGGGCTTGTAGTGCTCAGATTGTCTTCACGCAAAATGTTCACTCTGTCTTACGTTTGTGAACTCCATGTTTTGAGTACAAGCTTAAAGTGCGTTTATCTATACTGCTTTAGAATTGGTTCAGCCTGTCCAATCTTTTTGGATCCAAATTATCACTCCATGCCACAGTGCTCTCTCTCTCTCTCTCTCTCTCTCTCTCTCTCTCTCTCTCTCTCTCTCTCTCTCTCTCTCTCTCTCTCTCTCTCTCTCTCTCTCTCTCTCTCTCTCTCTCTCTCTCTCTCTCTCTCTCTCTCTCTCTCTCTCTCTCTCTCTCTCTCTCTGTCTCTGTCTCTGTCTCTCTGTCTCTCTCTGTTTGTCTCTGTCTCTCTCTCTGTGTCTCTGTCTCTGTCTGTCTCTCTTTCTGTCTCTCTGTCTCTTTCTCTTTCATTCTTTGTGTTTCTCTCTATGTCTGTTTTCATCTCTTTCTCCAGATTTGTCATCTGCAAATTTGCTTAGAATTCTGTTTTTATCCAAGTCATTGGGAAATATGTTAAGTGGCATGGGGTAAAAAAACAGATCCCTGAGGCCCTTTCCTAGAGACTATCTTCCAATTTGATATCTAATCATTAATGGCTACTCTCTGCATTGACACTCAACCTGTTCCAAATTTACTTACTTTTATTATTTTCCAGCCTATGCATCTCCATCTCTTTCACCAGAAATAAAGGTAGTATGGCATAACCAATCCTTTTTCAAGTCTTGCTATCTCATTGTGATCTTTCCTTTGCTTTACAGATGATTATTAACCATTAAAAAAATAATACATTCTAGAATTTTGCCTGGAATTGAAGTCAAGTTTACTGATTTAGAATTTGCAAATTCTATTCATTTCCCATTCTTGAAAATAAGGATATTTGCCTCATTCCATTCCTGTAGCACCTCTCTTATTTTCCATGAGCTTTCTGATAATCCTGACAGTGGTTCAGCAATCCTTTCAGTCTGCAAAACTATAGTTCATGCAGGGAAGGTATCTTCAATTTGTCAAGGCTCCCTCAGTGTTCTCCTAGTGCCTTCTTATTTAACTTGGGTACCAGTTCCCTTCAATTACCCTGCCCTTTCCAATGTAAAGGTTATTCTCTTGAAAGAGAAAACAGAAGCAAAATAAAAACTGAACAACTATATTCTGTCTGTCATCAGTTACCAACAACCCATCAACTCCAAGCTACCCATGTTTTCCATCATGCTATTTTCCCAAATATAACTGAAAACATTTTGTTGCTGTTGTCAATGTCATTATTATACTGAGCTTTCCTCCTGGTTGATTTTTCTTCTGAACTTTAGGATTCATCATGGTATTCTTACAGTAAACACTGCACCACTTCTGTGCTCTTCCTCTGGTACCTGCCCTCACTTCTGTCATTCACATCTATCCTTTTAAAGACCCAGATGGTTGTTGAGTTCGCTCTGTGTTCACATCTGTTTGCTCAAACAAATTCCCTTTTTCTTCCTCATTAGAATTGCTTCTCTTTGAGTTTTTAGAATATCATTCTTGACCTTCCCCTTCCTCCTGGGCTCTCTTTCCCCACAGAATTTGTGAAGTCTCTATTACCCATCCTAGCCCAGAATCTTTTAAAATCTGCCCCTCCAAAATCTAATGCACAAGTCAGTCTACCATGTCTGACTTTCATCTCTTCTATCCCAAACCCAGGGAAGACCAAGTCACTTCCCCCTAAGGTTGCCATCATTTCTACCCCACTAATAAATTCCTTCCTCTTGCTGATAATCACATTTGGAATAGAATTTCTCCTTGTTGGTTTCTAAATATTTTGAAGGATAAAGTTTTTGTTGGGGAGAGGCAAAAGAATGTTTAGCTGCCCTGTTTTTGGCAGAAAGGTCAAATCAATCTTTGTTTAAAAAAAAAAAAAAGATTGTAAATTGAGGCCAGACACTAAGGGTAACTTCAATTGAGAGCTGGAAACCATATTGTTTGCAGTTGTGCAGTTAAGATATTATTTGGAAATGAGTTATTGTTTGCCCTTCCTTCTCAAAGAGGACCAATGACATCAGGAAGGTGATGTCATGACTTGCAAGTGAATTGGATTTCAGTGAGGCAGGGCTATGCAAAATCGCCAGCCTCACTTTCTCCTCTGGAGTCCTCTGGGTCCAGTGGCAAGATATAGATTAGGACAACTAGAGATGATCCCTGATGCAGTGCAAGACCTTGGCCTTCAAGCTAAGGTTTTGCCCAGGTCTCAGTTTGTCTGAGGCAGTGCCCATTCAGTGATTAAGGTTAGGTAAGAAATGAAGAAAAGAATGGCCTCTTTTACCCAGTTAAAAAAAAATCAGTCTGGGAGGGGAAGACCCTCAGGAAACTGAGTAGAGAATTAAAATGGTTTCTTAAAAAGGAAAATAAAATCAAAGGTCATTGAAGATCTGATGTCTGTGGAAGTACTTAGAAAATAACATTTTAATTTTAGAATCCTAGAATGTCAGGGCTAGAAGGGACTTTGGTGATTATCTAGTCCAGGTAAAAGCCAAGGGAGAAAGTCTAATAGAGAAAGGAGGTTGAAACTATTGAGAAAACTGAGAAAATGTTACTTGCTAAACTCAGTCACACAGCAAATCCACGTCAGAGTCAGGAGAACCAAGGCGTCCTAATGCCCAGTCCAATATTCTTTCCACTCTACATGCTGACTTCTCCTATTTAGCTTCCAAATGAGCTCTCATGTTCTTGCCTCTTAGAGTCCACAGGACTTAATCAAGTCAGTCCACAAGTCACCAGGCTTTTATTGATGCCGCCTATGTGGCTAGACACTGTGCTAAGCACCAGGGACACAAAGAAAGGCAAAAGCAGTCCCTGCAGCGAAGGGTTCATTATCTGACAGGAGGAAATGAAATGCAAACAACGATGCAGAAACGAGCCATAGACATAGTGATTGGGAGGCCATCTCAGAAGGAGCAGAAGTATTTTCGATGGCAGGGGTAAGCAGCTAATGGCAGTGGTGTTACTACTGCCCAAAGAGATTCATCCATTCCTTCAGCATTTCTGGAGTGCATACTTTATTCGAGTCAGGTATGATTGTGGCTCACAAGGAGTTCACAGGATACCGACTATAGATGGCTATTTCTGCTCCTCCCATTCCTTTGTCCTCTCTCTCCCCACCAGGTCCCATTACGAAGTTCAGAGGTCTGAAATGATGTGTTGGGGTTTGTTTGTTTTTTTCGTACCAGTTCTCATCTCATTTGAATACATGGTGGGAATGGCTGGGGATGGCATGGCGGATGGAGAACTAGCCTTGGAGTCAGGAAGTCCTGGTTCAAGTCTTGTCTCTAATGGATGCCAGCCATACATGCTTTAGATCTAAACTCTTCATATCTGCTCATTAAGAAATCATAAGTGAAAATGTCAGTTACAAATAATTATGTAGTGAGAAGTGGTAGCATAGTGGGTAGAGAATTGGCTTTCAAGCCAGGAAGATGAGGGTCCAAGTGTCGCTTGTGACACACGCTGGTCATGTGACCCTAAGCAAGTCATGTAACTTCTCACTGCTCTAGACAACTTTCTTAGGAGATGCAAAGAAGATGTTAGTCTGCATTGATAGAGATATCTTCCTAATTTGGGAGTTTTCTACATCAATGAAATCACAGGTACCTTCACTATCCCTAGATAATGACCATAAGCATTACTGTACAATGTGTTTTTGTTAGCTGATTATTATGCTATTTTATTATTGTTTAATCTATTATGCTTCAGAGGGAGTATGACATCATGTATACAATATTAACTGGAAATCCAAAGGACCTGGTCTCATATCCCACCTCTGATACTTATTATGTGACCAAAGATTAGGCCCATGAGTGCTCTGAGTCTCATATATCTCTCTAAAACTAAAACCTGTATGGAGATTTTAGCATGCTTGCCAGACTAATGAATTTACAGATCTCCCTCATACCCTGACTTCTGTGCACATGCAAATATGTACTGCAAATCTGAAAATTTTACTTTGTAAAAATTGAAAAATAATACTTTGTAGATAGATAAGTTGAAGATAAATTGCAAAGAGCTTTAAATGTGTAACAGAGGAGTTAAATTCCTGAATGGGGGCCACAGAAGTTTTTTGATCCACGGTTTAACCTTCAGCACATCTGGAAGTGAAGATGGTGAAGGGTTAGGAAAGTTTGTCATATGAGGAGCAGTTGAAGACTCTAGGAATGTGTATCCTGAAGAAGTCAATACTTGGAGAGTAGAAATGGAGCTTTCTTTAAACATTTGAAAGGTGGTCAAGGGTAAAAGGGACTTGACTGATTTAGTGTAGCTCTGGAGGGGAAATCTGGACCCCTGGATAGAAGTTACAGGACAGGAGGTTTTGGCTCATTATAACAAAGAACTTAAAATTAGAACTTGTTGCAAATGGCAAGGATTACCTTATAAATGAGTGAGTTCCATTTCCCTGGAAGTTTCTGAGCAAAGGCTGATGGGCCACAGGTCACAGATGATCACTCCTGCATTGGGTGGGAGGCAGGTCAAGAAGACCTTTAAGGTCCCTTGCGAAGATAAGATTTTCAGTCATCCTAATTTTGAATGTTCACTGTAAGCCTAGTTTATTGGTTTCTTATCCCCCATACAGATGTCATTGCTTCAACAAACCTTATAGTGCTGCTGGAAGATGAAGTTTTTGCTGATTTTTTCAACACATTTCTGTCTCTCCCAGTAAGTATTTGTTGCATCTAGGAATCCAAACGAAAACCGCTGAAGGTTTAACTTAGTTGTTGTATATTAAATTGTACTGTGTTGTGTAGATGGTATAGCAGATACAGCTCTGGGCCTGGAGTTAGTTAGAAAAACCAGGTTTAAATCCTGCCTCAGGTACTTAACTAGCTGTGTGCCCTCAGACAAGTCACTTAACTTATGTCTGCCTCAGTTGCATCATTTGTAAAATTGGGGATAATAAATGACCTACCTTGCAGGGTTGTTGTGAGGATCAAATAAAATAAAAATTGTAAAAAGAGGGCTTGGGAAAGTGCCTAGAACATAGTAATCACCATATAAACATTAGCTATTAATTATTATTGTTTTGGCATATTGTACTTTATCATATTGTATCATGTTGTATTGTATTTTTTTTAACTTAACTGAGAAACAAACCAAATTATTTTAATATAAATTGGTTTCACAGTTCAAGACAGAAGTGAACATTGATCTTTTTTTAGGCAGCTAGGGGGCACAGTCGATAAAATGTTAAACCTGGAGTCAGCAAGACCAATACAGCTTCCATCGCTCAGACAATAGTTGTGTGACCCTGGGAAAGTTATTTAACCTCTGTTGGCCTTAATTCCCCCATCTGTAAAATAGCACCCATCTCCCAGGGGAGTTGTGAGGATTAAATAAGAATAAGTGAAAAGCATTTTGCAAACCATAAAGCACTATGTGTTTACAACTATTACTATTAAAATGACTAAACTCCAGCTTTGAAACATGAGGGTCTGGTCATATTTTAACTGGTTCAGTTTATACTATGGTGGAAGGGAAAAATACTAAAGATACAGCACTAGCCCAACCTGAAGTCTGTGGAAATCCCCCAATTGGTATAAAAATGCTTCCACTGGACTTCACTCTTACAGCCTTCTCTTTTATTCATTATTGCTGTTCAGTCATTTTTATTTTTTAAATAAGGTTTTATTTTATTCCTCAATTACATGGAAAAACCATTTTTAATATTCTTTTTAAAAATTTGCATTCTAAATTCTCTCCCTCCCTCCTTTCTTTCCCCTCTTCCTTCTCTGAGACAGCAAGCATTTTGAAATAGGGTTATATATGTGCACTCATGCAAAACTATTTCCATATTAGTCATGGTATGAAAGAAAACCCAGATTAAAAAATATACAAACAAGAAAACTACAACAACAAAAATAAAGGAAGTAAAAAATAGTATGCTTTGATCTGCCATTCAGATTCCATCAGTTTTTCTCTGAAGATGGATAGCATTTTTCATCATGAGCCCTTTGGAATTATCTTGGATCATTGTATTACTGATAATAGCTAAATCATTCACAGCTGATCATCATACAACATTTTTGTTACTGTATACAATGTTCTCCTTGTTATACTCACTTCACTTTGCATCAGTTCATGTAGGTCTTTATAGGTTTTTCTGAAATCATCCTGCTCATTTCCTATAGCACAATAATATTCTATTAAAATCATATATCACAACTTGTTCAGCCATTTCCCATTTGATGGGCATCCCCTCAATTTCCAATTATTAGCCACTACAAAAAGAGCTACTATAAATATTTTTATACAAATAGGTTCTTCCCCATCCATTTTTTTTAAATCTCTTTGGGATACAGACCTAGTAGTCTTGCTGGATCAAAGAGGATGAGTACTTTCATAGCCCTTTGGGCATAGTTCCGAATTGCTTTCCAGAATGCTTGGAACAGTTCACAACTCCACCAACATTTATCATATTCCTTTTCTGTCATAGTATTCAATCTGATATGGTCAGAGGAGGTTACCTCTGAGTTGTTTTAACTTGTATTTCTCTAATTAATAGTGATTTAGATAATTTTATATTATCAATAGCTTTGATTTCCTTATCTAAAAATTTCCAGTTCATATCCTTTGACCATTTATCAATTGGGGAATGACTTATATTCTTTTTTTTAAGCAATCTGGGTTAAGTAACTTGCTCAAGGTTACATGGCCAGTTATTTTTGTGTAGGTGCCAAGTATCTGAGGCCGGAACCGATCCCAGGTCTCCCAACGCTGGGGCCGGTGCTCTTACTCACTGTGCCACTTGGCTGCCCCATGACTTATATTCTTATAAATTTGATTCAGTTCTTTGTATGTTTGAGAAACAAGGCCTTGCTGTAAAAAAAAAAAAATTATTTCCCATCTTTCTGCTTTCCTTCTAATCTTGATGGCATTGATTTTGTTTGTGCAAAACCTTTTACATTTAATATAATCAAAATTATCCATTTTACATCTCATGATGCCCTCTGTCTCTTGTTTGGTCATGAATTCTTCCCTTCTCCATAGATCTGACAGGTAAATTATTTCTTGCTAACCTAATTTGCTTATGGTATCACCCTTCATGTCTCAATCATGTACCCATTTTGGGTATGTTGGTATATTGTGTGAGATATTAGTCTATATCTAGCTTCTGCCATACTGTTTTCTAGTTTTCCCAGAAGTTTTTGTTAGTGAATTCTTGTCCCCAAAGCTTGGGTCTTTGTATTTATCAAACATTAGATTACTACAGTCATTTACTACTATGTATTGTGTACCTAATCTATTCCACTGATACACAACTCTATTTCTTAGCCAGTACCAGATTATTTTGATGATTATCACTTTATAATACACTTTGAGATATATTATAGGTAGGCCACCTTCCTTTATATATTTTTTGCATTGATTTTCTTGATATTGACTTTTTGTTCTTCCAGATGAATTTTGTTATTATTTATTTCCAGCTCTATAAAATAATTTTTGGTTGTTTGATTTGTACTGAATAAATTAATTTCGGTATTGTTATTTTTATTATATTAGTTCAGCCTATGCATATACAATTGACATTTTTCTAGCTGTTTAAATTTGACTTTAATTGTATGAAAAGTGATTTGTGATTGTGTTCATATACTTCCTCCATTTGTCTTGGCAGGTAGACTTCCAAGCATTTTGAATTGCTACAGTTATTTTAAATGGAATTTCCCTTTCTATTTCTTGCTGCTGAACTTTGCTGGTAATATAGAAATGCTGATGATTTATGTGGGTTTACTTTATATCCTGCAACTTTGCTAATGTTTTTCATTATTTTGTCTAGTTTTTATTTGGTTCTCTAGGATTTTCTAAGTATATCGTCATATCATCTGCAAAGAGTGATCGTTTTCTTTCCTCATTGCTTATTTTAATTCCTTCGATTTTTTTTCTTCTCTTATTTCTATAGCTAACATTTCTAGTACAATATCAAATGATAATGGTGGTAATGGAAATCATTGTTTCACCTTTGATCTTATTGGGAAGGCTTTTAAGCTTATCCCCAATATAGACGCTTACTGATAGTTTTAGATAGATACTACTTATGATTTCAAGGAATACTCAATTCATTCCTATTCTCTGGTATTTTTAATAGGAATGGGTATTGTATTTTGTCAAAGGCTTTTTCTGCATCTATTGAGATATTATAATTTGTATTTGTTTCGGTATTGATGTGGTCAATTATGCTGATAAGTTTCCTAATATTGAACCAGTCCTGCATGCCTGGTATAAGTCTTACCTGGTCATAGTGTATGATACTTGTGATATATTGACGTAATCATCTTGTTAGTATTTTAAATAAATTTTTTTGCATTAATATTCAGATCAATTTAGGGAAATTGGTCTATAGTTACAGGTCTATGATTTTCTTTCTCTTTTTTCACTCTTCCTGTTTTAGCTATTAGCACCATATTTGTGTGATTAAAAAAGATTCCTTCACACATTTTTCCAAACAGTTTATATAATATTGGAATTAATTGTTCTTTAAATGTTTGGTAGAATTACTTATGAATCCATCTTGTCCTAGGGATTTTTTTCTTAGGGAGTTTGTTAATGGTTTTTTTCAATATCTTTTTATAAGATGGGGTTCTTTAAGTATTCTATTTCCTCTTCTAGGCAAATTATATCTTTGTATATATTCATCCATTTCACCTAGTCAGATTTATTGGCATATAACTGGGCAAAATAGATCCTAATAATTGCTTTCATTCCCTCTTCATTGGTGGTGAATTCACCCTTTTCATTTTTGATACAGGTAATTTGGTTTTCTTTTTTTTAATCAAATTAACCAATGGTTTATTTTATTTTTTCATGAAACCAGATCCTACTTTTATTTATTAATTCAATGATTTTATTACTTTCAATTTTATTTATCTCTACTTTGATTTTCAGGATTTCCAATCTGGTGTTTAACTGGGGATTTTTTTGGTTTGGGATTTTTTGTTTTGTTTTGTTTTGTTTGCTTTTTGGGAAGGGAGAAGGCAGGGCAATTGGGATTAAGTGGCTTGCCCAAGGTCACAGGGCTAGTGTTAAGTGTCTGAGACCAGATCTGAACTGAGGTTCTCCTGACTTCAGGGCTGGTGCTCTATTCATTGCGCCACCTAGCCACCCCTAACTGGGGATTTTTAATTTGTTCTTTTTCTAGATTTTTTTTTAGTTGCATGCCAAATTCATTGATCTGCTCTTTCTCTATTTTTGTTGTTGTCTAGAGATATGCTTTCCCCTAAGCACTGCTTTGGCTGCATCCTATAAATTGCAATATGCTATCTCATTGTTGCCATTCTCTTTAATGAAATTATTGTTTCTATGATTTGTTCTTTGACTCACTCATTCTTTAGGATTAGATTATTTTGTTTCCAATTAGTTTTAATCTATCTTTTCATAGTCCTTTATTGAATGTAATATTTATTACATTATGATCTGAAAAGGATGCATTTAATATTTCTGCTTTTCTGCATTTTATTATGAGGTTTTTGTGCCCTAATACATGGTCAGTTTTTGTGTAGGTACTATGTATCCACATGAGAAAAAGGCATATTCCTTTCTATTCTCATTCAATTTTCTCTAGAGGTCTATTATATCTAACTTTTCTAAAATTCTATTCATCTTTTTCATTTATTTTGAGGTTAGGTTTATCTAGTTCCGAGAGAGAAAGTTGAGGTCCTCTAATAGTATAGTTTTACTATTTCCTCCTGTAACTCAGTGGATAGAGAGCACTGGTCCTGGAGTCAGGAAGACCTGAGTTCAAATCGGGCTTCAGACACTAGTTGTGTGAATCCTGGGCAAATCACTTAATCTATTTGCCTCAGTTTCCTCATCTGTAAAATGAGCTACAGAAGGAAATTGCAAGCCACTGCAGCATCTTCTTCAAAGAAGAAAAAAATAAAAACAAATGGGGTCCTGAAGAGTCCATCATGACTGAAATGGCTGAACAACAAAAACTAACATAGTCTTACTATTTCTTCCTGTAATTCATTTGACTTCTTTAAAAAGTTTGATATTATACCATTTGGTACATATATGTTTAGTATTGATATTATTTCATTGTCTATGGTACCTTTTAGTATGATGTGGTTTCCTTCCTTATCTCTTTTGATTAGATCTACTTTTGCTTTTACTTTGCCCAAGATTGCTACCTCTGCTTTTTTTACTTCAGCTGAATCATATGCTCCAGCCCCTTACCTTTACTCTGTGTCTCTCTGCTTCAGATGCCTTTCTTTTAAAAAACATATTGTAGGATTCTAGTTTTTAATCCACTCTGATATCTGCTTCTGTTTTATGGGGGAGTTCATCACATTCATGTTCATGGTTATGACTACTGTGTATTTCCCTCCATCCTTTTTTCCACCGTTTATCCTTTCCTCTCTCTCTGTCTCCCTCTCACTGTCCTTCTGCCTCTCTGTGTGTCTATTTCTCTATCTCTATCTCTTTCTGTCTTTGTCTCCCTCCTTTCACCCTGTCCCTCCTCAAGTGTTTTCCTTCTGACCACCACCCTCCCTTCTATCAGTTTCCCCTTCTCTCATTCCCATCCCCTCCTACTTCCTTATAGGGTAAGATAGATTTCTACTCCCAAGTGAGTGTGTATGCTATTCCCTGTATGAGTCAATTCTGACGAGAGTAGGTTCAAAGTGTTGCTCCCCCCTTCTTCCATTTCACTGTAGTAAATCTTTTCCGCCTCTTTCTGTGAGATAATATACTCCATTCTACCTCATCCTTCCCTCTTCTCCCAGTGTAATAATCTTTCTCATCCCTCAATTTATTTTATATCATCGCATCATAGTCAACTTATACTTATCTGTCTAATATACTCTTTATAACTTCCCTAATACTGACAAAGTTCTTAAGCGTTACAAGCATTGGGAAGGCTAGGTGGTTGTATCAGCAAGCACCTCAGCATCCCCAGGGTCGCTGCCAACACAGGTTCTTGGATCTGCTTTGATAAAGGAAAGCAACTCAAAATGGGTTAACTTTAATCAGTCAAATGTGTATCATTTACCTAGCTCAGGGGGAAAAGGTCAGCACCCCGAACTTCAGAATATACAGACAGAATTATCAAGACAGAGAAACAGATCAAGTAGACAATTTCCAAACTGTCCAACCATTACATCCATACCAAATCAACATCTGGGTTTTTCAAAGCCGGGGGCTCTCAACAATGGTTTCCCAAAGTTTCATCTGATCAAATCACAGAACACTTCTCAAAGTGAGCCCCAAAACAAAGCTACACATCAGGGCTTATATAGCCTTCTCCTGGCTCAGAGAATGTAACAACCTTCTGGACCCACTGGCCAATCAAGAAGTATCTACTGAAAAACAAGCCTCCCACCCCAGGCTCCAGGTGCATTTTAGCCTAGGGGTAGGGAAGATCTTTAAATTTGCATTTCCATTACAGTGGTGCAGTGAATAGAGCAGTGGCACTGGAGTCAGAAGGTCCTGAGTTCAAATCGGACACAACACAAAAACTAGCCATGTGACCTTGGGCAAGTCACAACCCCAATTACCTTACAAAAAGCAAAAAAAAAGAGTTACAAGCATCATCTTCCCCTGTAGGAACATGAACATTTTAATCTTATTGAATCCTTTATGTTTTCTCTTTCTTGTTTACCTTTTTATGCTTCTCTTGAGTCTCATGTTTGAAGATCAAATTTTCTGTTCAGCTCTGGTCTTTTCATCAGGAAGGCTTGGAAGCCTTCTATTTCATTGAATATTCATTTTTCCCCCTGAAGGATTATATGCAGTTTTACTGGACAGGTGATTTTTGGTTGTAATCCTAGTTCCTTTACCCTCTTAAATATCATATTCTAAGCTCTACACTCCTTTAATGTGGAAGACACTAAATATTTTGTGGTCTAACTGTGCCTCCATGATATTTGAATTGTTTCTTTCTGGTTGTTTGCAATATTTTCTCTTTTATGTAAGAACTCTGGAATTCAGCTATGATATTCCTAGGGGGTTTTGTTTTAGGATCTTTCAGGAGGTGATCAATGAATTCTTTCAATTTCTGTTTTATCTTCTGGTTCTAGGATATCAGGTAGTTTTACTTGATAATTTCTTGAAACATGATGGCCATGCTTTTTTTTTTTTAAACTTCATCATGGCTTTCATGTAGTTCAATAATTCTTAAATTATCTCTCCTGGATTTATTGTCCAGGTTTGTTGTTTTTTCAATGAGATGTTTCACATTTTCTTCTATTTTTTCATTCTTTCAGTTTTGTTTTGTTTCTTGATGACTCATGGAGTCATTAGTTTCCACTTGCTCAATTCTAATTTTTAAGAAATTGTTTTCTTCAGTAGTTTTTTGTACTTCTTTTTCCATTTGGCCAATTCTAGTTTTTAAGGAGTTGTTTTCTTCAGTGAATTTTTGTACAATTTTTTCTATTTTTTTGTGCTTCTCTTACCAAACTCTTGACTCTTTTTTCATGATTGTCATACATCACTCATTTCTTTTCTCAATTTTTCCTCTACCTCTCTTATTTGATTTTTCAAATCCTTTTTGAGTTCCTGTAGGAGCTTTATTTTCTACCTGAGACCAATTCACATTTTTCTTTGAGGCCTTACAGGTAGCCATTTTGACATTGTTCTCTTCTGAGTTTGTGTTTTGACCTTCTCTGTCACCATAGTAACTTTCTATATGGTCAGGTTTTTTTTATTGTTTGCTCATTCTTCCAATCTACTTCATGACTTTTAATTTTAAGTTAAAGTTGGGCTCTGCTCTGGGGGTGGAGGGAGCACTGTCCTGAGCTTCTTGTACTAGGTGAAGGAGACCTTATTGCTGGTTTGCACCAGAGGAACAGAGCCTTGCTGCTGGCCAGTCCTGGGGCTTGGGACATCGCTGCTGGCTTGCTGGGGTTAGACCTGCTATTGAATTGCCCAGATGCCACCTTTGCTGACCTATGCTCCTCTTTTACCTGAGTAAGCTTCCTACTGACCTTCTAAGTTGTCTTGTCCTGGAAAATTATTTCACTCTATCCTTTCCAGCCTTATGCTTTACTCCCCTTGGTGCATTGTGCAATCCAGCCTCACTAGTTTACTGAATGAGGCTGTCTCCATGCCTAGAATGCTCTACTCCTCACCTCTACCTCTTAAATTCCCTCACTCCCTTTAAGACTCAGATCAAATCCTTCAGGAGTCCTCTCTTGGTCCCGCCTGCTGCTACTGGCTTTCCCCAAGCAAATCACATCCCGTTTGCTCTGTATATACTTTGGATACACTTAGCTATTTACACATTGTCTTCCTCACTGAACTTACTTGTCTGTACATCCCCAGTGCTTCGCACAATGGCTGTGCAAATAGTAAATGCTTAATAAATGCTTATTGACTGACTGATTGACCAGCTGACTTGTACGTACAGGTTGGATAAGAAGGAGAGCTAATTAAAATGATACACAAGCACACACAGTGGGCTGGTGAATTTGGGTATGTGTCTGCAAGCTTACTCTGCTCTAGTGCTCAGTATTGTTAAGCTGGGAATATTTTGAAGATAATGTCTTCTGGAACAGTTGAGCATGGCCCCAAGAAACACTGCTCCGTAAAGAGTAGTCATTTTATACCCATGGGTGAGAAACTCTATTCTGCTGTCTGGAGTCTTCTCTTTCTTTTGCAGGTCTTTGGTCAAATGCCAATTTATATAGTTCATGATTTAGAGTGGACCCTGTGGCCAGAGTTGCCCCACACTTTGGTAAGTCAAGCTCTAACCTTCATTATTATGGAATAGACATATGGGGGGATTTAAGGGTAAACTGAAGTGTGATTGGAGAAAGCGGAAGAGGGTTGGGAACAAAACTTGACACAAGTTGAAAGCATGAGGAGCAATATAACCAATGTTGAACAAGGTAAATAATTCTCTTAATATATACAGAGAAGCTCCTCACCAGTAGACTGGCTGCTTGATTGTTGACTGTTTGCTTACTACTTGATAGGCATTGGACTAAGATTTATGTATATAAATACAAAAATCAAGACCCTGCCTTCTCAGAAGGAATTTAATAAGGGAAAACAATCCTTTTGGGGGGGGGGAATGGATAGGTGGCTATGGAGGGATGTTTTGAGAAAGAAGGCACATCTTCACATAGACCACAAATACTATTTTAAACAACTTTAACAAATTCAGAAAAATGGATTTGGCAATGAAAGAACATTGCAGGAGCACAGACCACTATTTTTCTTCCTCCCTAATACAGCTTCCTCTTTGCCAACCTCAAGCCCAGACTACAGTTTCCCCTCTGGACACTGTCTTCAGCAACCTCTGCCTCCATTTCTCAAATGTTGGTGGGATCCAGCTTGATCAGAGAGACAGGATGGGGACTGTCATTTGCCTCATTCTGAGGTGGGTGGGGGAGATTCCCAATGGCCATCATTTTCTCCTCTTGTCATGCTTGAATTCTAGATTGCCAAGTACAAAGGCTTATTGACATGGTTGGAAAAATACAGATTACCTTATTTCTGCAAGACCAATTTATGTCACCATTACATGCTCTGTAAGGAACTCATCAGTTTCATCAAATCTGCAGAGGGTGGTGAGCACAATTTAATTTCAATTCAATTGAACAACTTTTAAACAATTATTTTGTGCAGAGGTCTATGCAATATGCAGGGAGGAATACAAAGATACAAAGTTGCTTCCCTTCAGGAGCTTACAGTCATGTAGAGGTGTAGGATACAAACATAAATAATTTAATAAATAATAACGTATGGTTTAGTCAGTTAGAAGGATGCAAAAAAAAAAAGAGCATTTAATGGGAGGCAAAAGGATTTAGGTCACTATAGACTGGAAAGACCCAAGGAATCTTTATGGGGAAGGTGGTGTTTACGTGGGACTATTCAAGAATGGTTAGGAATCCGACAGGCAAATAGCTATAGGGAAGACATTCCAGTCCTAGTGAACAGAATGAACAAAGATTTCCATCTTTGTACATATTTAGGAAACAGAACCTTTCAGCTTGACTAGGTGATAGAGTGCATGGAAATGAGAAATATGAGGTGATAGAAGGCAAGGTACAAAGGTGTCAATCTATGGAGGGTACTGAATGCCAGGAAAAGAAAACTTAAGTGGTAGGCTTCAAAATATCGAAAGCCAAACAATCTCTTGAAGATTGAAACATCAAGCGAGTGAGTAGAAGAGAAAGGAGTCAGATATCTGAGGGGGAAAAGAGCCCAGCATTGTTTTATGATGGACACCAAGGAGATAATAGCAAACAATGAGAATGCAATGGGAGTCCACAAGGCATCCCAACAAGAATACCATGCCCAATAGTCTTCATGAAGGGTATATATGTTCATATTGCTATGCTACAGGTGCCTTTGGAGAAGCTGGCACATGAAAGCCCCTTTATTCATGAGAGAGGATAAGAATTAAGATCTATAGATTACTGCTTGCAGTAATGGGCTTACAAGGCAGGAGACTGGGTTTCTTGAACCAGCCTAGCCAGAGTTAAGTGTGTTTTGAGAAATTGTTTCACAGATAGAGGTCAAACCTTCAACTTCATGTTCAAGAATACACATTGATGTAACTGACCACAGCTAAGGGGATTCAGGACCAACTACAGAGCAGGCAAAACCAGTTTAAGTCACAATGTGTTAGCCCCTTTGATACCTGCACATCTAGGCGGAATTGAGTGAAAGTCAACATCAAAGGTGACCTTGAATAGGAAAAATGGTCAGTCAGCAAAGGACAGCATGTGGAGGAGGAAAGGGATATTCCAGCCATTTATTTCAAGGAATTCATGGCATGATTATACTTAGGTAGATGAGCCTCTGCCCCCAATACCTGGGTACTCCAGAAATGACTCTTTCCAGTATTTGAACTTAGGGCCTTGGTTTCCTGAGCACAGGGATCTCATTGCTTGAGATGACTGGCCCCAGCTAGGAGGAGACTGGCTTTTTGCAAAGCTGCCAGGGGTTGGGGACCGCCCTCTCACTGTCAGCTTTTTCTGGTAGCTAAGATGATGAGATGGAAGACAGCAGATCAGTGGCTGCTTTACAAATGTGTTGGCGGTGTCCGGGGAATGTGGCGCTTCTGTGCCTACCTCAGCGGCACAGCAGGTGGGTTCCCACAGCTGTACCCGCTTTACTCCTCCTTCCTTCCCTCCATCTCCTCTTTTCTATTGACTCACAGTGGTGGTGGGGTGGGGTTGGGTTGGGGGCGGGGTTCCAGGAAACAAAATAAGGGTGTTGATGCCTCTTTTAATCAAGATTTAAGAAAATGAAGACACAGCGAGTCCACTTTGCCAACCCATAGGTTACAGTTTAGATTTATGTAAGCCTATGGAAGAAAACTTTCTGGAGATTGAAATCATATAAAAACGACAAAAACTGATCTCTGTGCACTCTATGCTTGAAACTTCATGGAGTGATTATGAACCTTGGGGACACATACCTTGGGCCCTTTCCAGGAACAGGATAGCAGTGCTTAAGACCTCAATCTCCCTTCCCTACTTGCTGTTGGTGGCACAGTTAGAATCCTGCCTCCCAGACTGCTGGTTTAGATTCAGCCACCCTTGGCCATGACCATGGTTTGAACAAAGAAGAGCTTTTTCTCTCCCTCCTCCTCTACTCCCTCAGCATATGCTATTGTGTTCTGAGGAATAAGAAAGGGAAGAGTGGACAGACAATGTACTGAATTTCCTTCATGGAATTATCACTGTCCCCTGTCCTCTTCTCCTCGACATATGGGGCTATTCTGCTAGCTGCTTCAAGGTTCCCACACTGATGCTCCATTCAGGACTGCCTTTTGCATCAGAGTCAGGAAGACCTTGCTTCAAGCCCTATTTCTGACACTTAGCTGTGACCTTGGGCAAGTCACAGAACCTCTTTGAGCCTGTTTCCTCCTCTGTACCCCTTCTCCTAGCATGACTGTCCCCAGTGGGCCTGCATCTCACTGCCACCATGACTGGAGACCCACATCACACCTTTTCCAAGGGATGCCCAAGATCAGCAAGGATGTAAGATCCCCAACCCCAAGAGATTTCCTCCCCTCACCAACTGATTTTGTCTCAGGCACCAGAATTCCTTTTTGTGGCTCTATACCCTATCTTTCCTTCCAGGTAATGGGGCTTTTGTAGAGAGAGTAATTTCACTCCAAGAAGCTTTTCCTGGTAAAATTCTAGGCTGTGTGGCAGGGGGTTCAGGTAGATGTGTCAATTCTTCAAAATTTATCAGGATGGGGGCTGCAAAGTCTTACTATGCACAGGGTCTATTCTGCTCTTACTTTGCTGTTTGTTCTGCAGGGGAGGAGCTGGTGGAGTTCTGGATAATTGCCGAGAGAATCCTTGGGCTAGATGAGACCAATGATAAGCAGAAGGACACCTACCTGTCCCTCCTCCTGGTGCTGAAGGCCACTCACTTGCAGGAAGGGTCATCTGTTCTGATTCTTTGCAATATGAACATCAGTAAGAATTTGAGAGGCACCATAAGTGGGGAAATCACGAGGCAGGGAGGGGAAATTGATAGAATTAAATAATTTTTCAACTGTTCCCCACATCACTTGTTTTCCTTGTCATTGACAGTTACTATCACTCTCTAGTTTAATACTTTGCTGATAGCTCACTTTTTCCCCAAAGTCTTTTTTCTATGCATGATGAAAATTCTGTGGAGCCCAAGCAGGAAGGGTCTGAAAGAAGGCACCTCCCCTTAGGCTGGTGCTTTGCATTAGCCTGAGAGATGAGCTGCCTTTTCCCAGAGTGGTATAGGTAGCTAGGAGGACCCAACACTGGGTTGGGGCAAATAAGCAGTTGTTCTCTTCCTCCTGAACCAGTGTAGCTTCATCATTTTGTCTGAAAGGAATTTCCAGACATACCCATGTTCAACTGCAAATACATTAAAGGTTCATTCCAAATCCTATTAGCAATACCTCCTGTTTTAGACTAGCTATGCCTATGATCACTCTCATTTATATGGACAATCAAGAAATGACTAGAGAAACACAAGGTTGGAAAGTCCTCTCTGGAATCCTCTAGTACAGTTTGATAGCTAAGTATACCCCTAATTAAAAAAGACTTCAAGACTGGGACTCCTCATAATCTTCAACATTTCCTCAGATTTTCTTTCTTTTATTTATCAAAATCTATTCAATATTCTGGGTTAAACTCAATTACACAAAGGATAATATATGTTGCCCTTTCCACTCCATAGCTAAGTCAGAACGCTGGGCACAGTCCAAATAAGCATCACCATTGCTCTCAGCAGATCTGAGCTCTAGCCACACTCTCTACTACTGGGTCAGTGATTCCATTTTCCCATCAGTTAAATGAGGATAATGGGGTTAATGTTTGGTGGCTTCACTCCCATGGTGGCTGTAAGGAACAAACAAGATAAGATCCTGAAAAGCCCTTGGAAATGATCACATCTTTACTTTTTTAAATTCTAATTTAAATTAACCATCATTTATTTTGTCTCTTTCCCATTCCTTCCCCCACACATACTGAAAAAGAAATGATCATCCTACCTTAACCCATAGTTTCTCTGTGTCCTTTCCAGAGTCACTGATGAACCTTTCTGTGTGGCATCCCAAACAGTCCACTACCAGAAGGGAGATCCTGAGCCACATGCAGAAAGTGGCTCTGTTCAAAATCCAGAGCTACTGGCTCCCAAACTTCTACATGCACTGCAAGATCAATATGGCCAAGGAGGAAAAGTGCCAGGCTCTGCTGCAGGAATATGAAGACCGCCTTTGTCAGGTGGAGGAGGAAGAGGAGGAGGAAAAAGAGAAGGAGGAGGAGGATGAGGAGGAAGAAGACAGCTCCTTGCCAAGTGACCTCCCCCTTAATATGAACATCAGGAGACTTTATGTGACCCAGAAGCCATACTGTAGCAAGAAAACCAAGAAGAAGATGTGGCAATTTATTGAACAGGGCACATGGACTGTTGAACCTGAACTGCCCACCATACACACTTTACATACCCAAAAGAGCAAGCCACATGAAGAAGAGTTTCAAGGCTTCCCTGATGTCTTCTGTCCTCCACCAAAACTCGTAGTGCGGATGGGTGCCCTGAGACCACTGCGTTTTAAAGACAGTCTGCGTGATTTAAGGGTAAAGGAGAGCATCAGTTCTACAACCTTCAACTCCAAGGTGGACGAAAATAAAACCTACCTGCCCTTTTCCCTAGAAGAAGTCTGTGAGAAGAAATTCACAGCCAAATTGCGTAATGCCACCCCTGTAATCAACCAACCCTCCCTGATAGCCCTAAAGAAGGTGATTCAGAAGAATTATTCCTTTGAATACCTGCACTGGGCTTTGACTGCCGATTCCTGTGCAGGGAACCCTTTTGGAGACTACCTTAAGAGTAAACACTATAAGATGGAGAACCGCCTCCTGCATCTCTGGAAGGACCTGGACAACTTCCTGACCATTTCCATCAGTGCCAAGAAAGGTGGCAATCTGTTATTTCGGCATACGCTTGGAAATCGCATCTGTGAGCTCTATCTAAATGAGGAAAATGGCCCCATCCTGCCGCTCAAACCTCAAACCATTCGGCATCTGAAAGAACTGCTGCCCTCTGGGGATGTGATTCCCTGGATCCCCAAAGCACAGAAAGAGATATGCAAGGTAGGCTAGGCTGCTGAGACCTACCATGGCATTTGGCCCCTTGCGAGGACAAGTGCCTCCATTGGTTGATGGATTCCAACAATGGTATTCCAACTGTGCCTAATATTAATTCCTTGTAACTATGGAAGAAGATGGTACAGGGTTGAATGAGCTTCCCAAAGCAACCAGGTATATTGAATCTTCCCAGGCATCGAACAGCAGACCACTATTTTTCACTTCCCTCTGAAAGTACACAAATCAAAATTCACCAACAGTCCACCTGGACAGTTGCTATTTATTGTCTAGGCTTAGTATAGCCATTTTCTTATACACTAGGTTTGTCATAGGTTTCACTATGCATTCTTCTCATCGAGGAAGGCTTAAGAAATTCATTCTTCCTCCCAAGAGAGCTGGGGCAGTTTGAAGAAGGGGTTTACTATCCCAATCTATGCATCTAAGATCTTCTAGAAAGGTATGTAGGATCACATAGCAGTTGGGAAGACAAAGGGAAAAGGTCAGAGCAGGATAACACGGACTGGAACTGATTCACTATGGCCTGAGCTCAAGCTCCATACTGACTAGTTTACAATTAGACAATTAAGCTGTAGTGTGATGAGATCCACAATTTTGGATGTGACATCAGTCAGTAGCCTCAGGCTAATATTGAAGAAGCCTAGGGCCAAAAGCAATGACTTAAATGAGACTTCCCAGTTCCCAGTTCAATTTAAATTAACAGGTGTTAAGTCATTCCACATACAAGACACTGTGCTAGGTACTGTGTGAGATATATTGTGAAGGGCGTGGCCCCTGCTCTCAAGGAGTAAGACAGGAGAACATTTAATAAGAAAGATGATATACATAAATGCCAAAAACATATAATACAACATGATAAGAGATACAAAAATAAGGGAAGGAAGTTTTACTGGACAGGTGGCTTTTGGTTGTAATCTTAGTTCCTTCACCCTCTTAAATATCATATTCTAAGCTCTACACTCCTTTAATGTGGAAGATACTAAATATTGTGTGATCTCAACTGTGGAAGGTGGAAGGGATGGGAGATTATCACTTCCTACTCAGTAAGTCAGGAAATGCTTCATGAAAGAAGGGAAATATAAGTGGCTCTATGAAATGTGGGTAGGATTTCAACAAGTAGAGATGGACAGGGAGGACATTTGTTTCATCATGGAAGGAATTTTTCATTGATGGCCAAGTATGGGATGCCGTTCTCTCTATCTGCCAGTCTAAAGCCAGCATTTAAAATGCTTTCAATTAAAAATTTAAATGAAATTTAGATTTAAACTGGTTTGGACCAGCTTCACCATCCTCAGGCTCTGAGATTGGGGCAAGGTCAG
The DNA here is from genome assembly GCF_028583685.1 of Petaurus breviceps papuanus. Taxonomy (NCBI): domain Eukaryota; kingdom Metazoa; phylum Chordata; class Mammalia; order Diprotodontia; family Petauridae; genus Petaurus; species Petaurus breviceps. The sequence continues at coordinate 2,228,799 of NW_027187372.1, forward strand.
CTCATAGTTAACTGCATCCAACATTCCCCCTTTTCATTAAGATTAATTGTGTCGTTGACCAAGGGAGGCATCAAGAAGTTTGATGAGTTAGTGGACCATGATAGTATTAGTTACCTTAGTCCCAAGTTTCACTGAGCAAGCAAGGCAAGATCTTGCTCCAAAAGCCAGATCTTTCCACCAACTTGTTATAGTTTGGGATTTATCTGCCCCCGCCCATTTAATCAGTACATTTTATCTTGAACCTCAGACATCCTTTGCAGCCATCTAGGCTTTTAGAAACAACTTTGCTTAGATATTCTGGAATTTCTCAGGACAGCTTTAAACCATTAGCAGGGCTGGTAAGATCTTAGGACTCTGCTTTTCACAGATGAGGAAATTTTAAAGAGATTCCTGATACATTAAAATAACAATAAAAACATTATTTATTGCATTTCCAAATGAACAAAGTAATTCACATTATTCTTTTAACAATTGGATGTATAACAAACCTACAACCCAAAAGAATCCAGGTTTCTAAAATAATTTACCATTTTAATAATAGGTCATATTATGGGGCCCTCTATTTTCAGTCATTCCACTGCCAAATATTTTTAAAATGGAAGTGTGATATCCCAGTCAGGCTTTTAAGCATACTTAAATTTAGTTCAAATAAAATCTTAGAGTATAGTTCCAATTGCTTTCAGTTTACTCCAAGCTGTCCATAATTTTCCCCTATATATTTCTAAGTCAAGCTACATTTATTTTGCTATAATTCCCAATAAAAAAATAAACACAAGTTTCACATAGCTTTCCCACTTAAAGTCAAAAGTTCCTTCAAACCTTTGTCAACATACTCAAACTTTCTTTTCCTTGCCTTAAACTTCCTTTTATTTTGTTCCAATTCTGTTATTCCCCATAAAAGATGAAGCACCAAAACTCCTTTAAGATGCTTTCAGCAATTATTTTTTTACAAAACCTTGGGTTTGTTCAAAGAACATTTAAGTTCTAGTGTATTATTCACAGAAATAACAAAGAATTTTTCTAAATAAATATATACATTTCAAGTTGCTTTTGTGAATAAGCTTCTTTTGTGGTTGAGAAACAAAATAGTTCTCAAAAATTCAAATACATAATCTATTATAAAAATAAGTAAGAAGGGGGCAGCTAGGTGGTGCAATGAATAGAACACCAGCCCTGGAGTCAGGAGGACCTGAGTTCAAATCCGGCCTCAGACACTTGACACACTAGCCATGTGACTTTGGGCAAGTCACTTAATCCCAATTGCCCTCCAAAAAGCAAAAAAAAAAAAAAAGTAAGAAAGACATATAATTTTCTGCAAAATTTATAATTTCAAAACACACACACCAATTCAAAAGTTATTCCATTGCACTTTAATTTTTGAAATTCTTAAGTATCCAATTAGATTTTCTAAAACACATTCACTTAATTTACACAAACTTTTCTGTTTTCTATGAAGCAGGAAAGAGTTAACAATTTATTCACAGTAGAGAACTTACATTTCAGTCAAACTCAGTTCCTAATTTCATCTACAATGTAAAAATATTATACAACCTTATTTCTTATCTGTCTCTGCCTCCACACTCCCCAAAGCTTCTTCAGATTTCAGAAATATAAAGAGAAATAGACTTGGTCTGAAGACTTAAAGAACTAAAAATAAATACATCACAAGACACAGAAAGATAGATTTGCTGGCAAAGTATTTTCTTTCTAAGCTCCATGCACATAAAGGCAGACTGAGACAGTGGCCCCAATATTCCCTTACTAGCAAGGCTTTTCAGTTACCAGCATTTTTTTCACAAGCATGTTGCTCTTCTCAATTTCATCTTAATTAGTTGTCTCCAGAACCCATGCACACTCACACTCACCCCCCTATGCTTTAAACAAATAGCGCTCTCTACAAAACATACCTGGTATCCATGCCTTTAGGGACCTATTAGAACAGACCCAAAATTGCATATGGCTCTTTTAACACTCCCTCAAAGATCAAAAAACTCAACTGAAAGAGAGAGGAGCTCAGAAATTCAAGAGATCACAAACCCTAGCCAGACCAATCACATCCAGAATGGATACAAGGGGTCCTGTACTAGTAGCAGGCACTCAAGATTGAAAACAGTGGCTGATCAGGAAGGAGTCTTCAAATTCCATTTCTGAAATCACATATGTCAGCCTGAAATAGAGGGCTACCAGAGTAGCAATAACAAGGGTCTTTAATAGAGGCAGGGGAATTGCAATTCAGGATACCACACAGCACCAGAATGGAGGAGCATCCACAAAGGGGCAGAAGGGGCAGGGTTTAAATACACTTCAACTGGGAGGGTTAAATTGTATTATGAAATAGCAAAGGTTGGGGAGGCAGAGCAGTGGTAACATCTGGTCACAATAGCAGGTTCCAGGTGCAACCAGATATTTTTGGTTTTGTTTTTTAACTGGTTTGATCATCCTCAGGCAGTCTGCAGCCCTGGGGCTGGGGCAAGGTCAACTCTCAGCTGTGTACTCTATAATGTCTTCCTGTGCAAACACAGTGACCTCTTTAACTCCCAGCCCAACACACCCTTTTCTTCCTCATTGGAATAACTTTTTTCTTTATTTCTTTCATGGTGTGATATGCTGCCACCTCTTCCCTGAGCTCTTCCTCTTTTTTTTCCAGCCATTAGTAATCTCCCCCTTATCTGAACTCAGGGTACTTTGCTCATCCTGTCTCATACAGACATCATATTTTATTTGCATTACTTTCGTTTGTAATGCAAATTTGTCAAAGTCTAACCATCCCTGGAAGATTCATTCACATTCCATGAAAGCAGCAAATGTGTCTTGATCATTTTTTAAAATCTCCTCCAGTGCAGAGCAAAGTGCCTGGCACATAAGAGCTCAATAAATGTTTATTGAATGAATAATGCACTGGTCTCTTCCATTTGTATCAAACTTAGAAAATGCTTTCATATTTAGCCAGATTAAACTAGCATTTATTAAACCCTTACTGTGTGAAAGGCACTATGTTAATCACTGGGGATATAGACAAAGGGGGAAAAAAAACTGCTCTCAGAGTGCTCCCGTCTAAATACATTTGGCATAGATCCCTTTTTATAAGACATTATAGGCTTACAAAGGACTTTCCTTGCAACTGAGAAACAGACATTGTAGATATTATCCTCATTTTTTTGAATGAAGAAAGGAGATGCCGATGGTTGAAGTAAATTGCTTATACCTCCACACCTAGAAGTGGCCTCAATTTCATGCATATGGGGGGCAGCTGAAGAAGCAGAGAATGTTTAGCTTGCAGAACAGAAGACTTAGGAAAGCCACATTTGAAGGGTTCTCCTGTAGTTATACCCGGCCCCACAGAGCAGAATTAGTAGCAGTCGGAGGAACTTACGAAGAGACCAATCTGGGCTCAATATAAGGGGAAAAAATTCTAAATAGCTGAGCTCTCTCCATGTGGCAAGGGCTACTTCCAGAGGCAGTGGGGTCCCCTTGTTAGGAATCTTCAAGTAAAACTGGATGGCCATTTTGCAGGTAGGCTACAGAGGCAATCCTGCTTCAGCCATGGGCTGGACTAGCCAACTGTGTCATTGGATGATTCTCCAGAGTGTGAGGAATGGAATGGAAGTCTAGGACACTAAAACATGCATCTTCTCTTCTAAGTCTTTTGTAACCCTGTTATCACATATGTGCAAAGCTCTGACTTGCTTTTACTGTTTTTTTCAGCAAATTACACAAAATGCCACCCTTTATGTAAACAGTAATTAGCTGAGGCTCAGAGACTTCCAGAATGAAGTGTCATCCTAGAGGCAAAGGAATGGGAGTGGTTGGTATTGCTGATCACAGTTGAGTTTTTCCTTCCAATTTAGAGTTTCCTGAATAGAACAGCTTATTCAAATAAGATGATGCGTGTAAAGTGTTCTGTAAATTGTCAAGCATCATATAAATGTTAGTAGTTACTATTATTATTATTCCAGATGAGCTTACGCCCTAGAGGGCCAGAGAGTACAACACTTGTTTCAACACCTCATATTTTGTGTTTGGATTTTAGATTCTTGCTTCCTTGTTTGATGACTTCCTTGATCTTGATGACCACTGGTTTCTCATCTTTGTGGTAGGAGGGGTTAAAGGGTTGGCATTGGGTGGAGGAGATACTGGGGGATTCGTGTGAGTGTCTACACAAAGGAGGTGGTTGTTCTGGCACAGACTGTTTATCTGACAACATAGAATTTTATATTTTTATGGTTTCAACCAAAGGGATTGAGACACCCACTTATGTTTCAGGGATGAATAACAGGTCATGGTGTCCAGCATAAAAGAAATTGAGTACTCTTGCTTTACTTAAAATAATTCCAATCCATACACACCTGATCCCAACTTTTTCCCACAGACCTACAGATCAGGAAGATTTTACTTTTTATAGGAACTGGGTCCAATGGTGAGGTGGAGGTAGAGGGAACTTATATAAAGAGGGATTATTCTTGTCAGTTTTGATACAAATTGGCATGGGACAGCCTGGAGGGTTGAACCAGAAGGAAACTGCCTTTGGTGTGGTCTCCTGTTCTTGTGGCAAACTCACTACCTCTTTCTATTAGTCTCAAACCAATAGCAGTGAACTCAAGAGGCAGAAATCAAAGGAACAGTTGGACAACTTGGAGTATGTTCTGTTGTGTAAGAGGATACAGGAATCCCTGGTGTTATGCCAGGGCTTGTCTACCCTGGAAGACATGGAAGCCCTCACGGACACTCACTGGCAAATGATAGCTACGCAGGACCTGAAAAGAGGAGGATCTCTCTATTTGGAACTACAGCCTTCAGTGTTCCGGGAAGGTAAAATCGTTAGTCTCTGTGGTTGGGAGCCACAGTCAGGTGAGAAAGAGGGAGTCATGCCACAGTATTGGAATCATCTGAAACCTCTTGTGAACCAAAACATTAAGGTGGTTTCTGAATCAGTTCAAACTCCTCATATTCTTTTTTCTGTGGCCCTTTACCCTGTATTGATAATTATTTTTGTAGGTTCCTGAGGAGCAGAGCCTTGATTTTCAATAAGGGACTCTTGGATACAGGGCCCTTGTAGGCTCACATGTATCATTATGCAAACATACCATTTCAACATGACATCGTGTTGAAATAAAACATGTACATATGCATATATATATTCATATATATATATATATGTAATGCATTTTAATGGAAAATTTTCACCAGGCCAACATCAATCAGCTTTTGAGTTTGTTATTGGTAAGCAGTCTGTCCCCCAAATCTTCTCCTCCTTTGACAGACACAAGGAAAATGAGTTTTGAAGAGCTGTGCGAGAAGAACCCAAAACTGGCCATAGAGAGAATAAGTGAAGACTTTAAGAAGTATCGTGAAAAGAAACCCATAATTGTAGGTGAGTGCCTAAACTCCAGGAAAGAAAGTTTAAATCCTGAGGGAGGAGAAAGAACTCAAAGATCATCAGCTTATAGTGGACCTATGTTTCATTTCAGAGGGGCAATGCCTTTAGGGAAAGATACCCTGTCTTCCCTACTCTGTACCTACCTACAGTAGTCATCATAGACATAAGGTCTTTCATATATTTAAATATACTTAAGTAATTAGAATTGTGATTGTAATAAATTGGCCACCAAATCTATAGCCTGTGAAGCTCTGCATCCATCTCAATCTTAAAATTAGTCAGTCTTCCTCTTCCCTATGCAAATTGGGATAAAGAAAAGACAGATAGAAGTGGTCCAAGTTAAAACTGCTTGATGTATTGCTTGTTTCCATATTGGTTTATGACTACAGGTAGCCCTCTTTTCCATTGGAGATTTTTTGTTCTTTGGTGATGGTGCCATGGCTCTCCCCTCATCTCTCACTCCTTTCTTTTTCAGTCTTCCTCATTCTCCTTTATACAAACCCTAATTTAGCCATTTTCACCCAACCTTGCTTGTATAAATACAGGACTTCTCAAGTTTTAAAGTCTTATAACACTTGTAATTTCCCACTAGGAAAGACAGTGGAACCACCTAAGAAGTCATCCTCTCGTTTACAATTTCCAAATGCCTTAGCTTTCCTCAAGAAGGCAGTTAGTCTTTTAAGGAAACCCTCACTGAGACCCAGGTAAGAAATAGAGCTTGCTACATATACTCTACCTCCGCAGGCCTGACCTCTCTCCTGAATTCCACTTGTGTATGATCCTTCTATGATCTCATACCAACGAACTCAATGTGTCTGATACCAGTACTTTCACTGATGGGTCTGATACTTCCATTTATTTTTCTAAGCTAGTTACTTCTGTATGTATTAATGGTGCCACCATTCTCCTAGTCAGACGCAAAGCCTCAGAAGCCTTCCTCCTGCTTCCCCTTTCACCAGCCCCTCGCATCCTGTAAGTCACTTGGATTCTTGCTTTGATGGTATCCTATTAATTATGTCCCTTGCCCTTGTTTCCACACTGATCCAGGCCCTTGCTACTCCTTATCTGGAGAACTATAATAGCCTTCTAACTAGTCTCCTTTCCTGAAGTCACTCTTCCCTTGAATCTATCAGGGAATCATAAAATTATGAAAGAGTAGATGTGGAAGGGCACAAGGAAGTAATGTGACCTAGGAGATCACTATAATCCTCAGCTTAAAGATGACCTCCTCCTCCAGTAATGGAAAGTTGTCTGCTTTCTTTTTTGTGTGTGTTTTTTTTGTTTGTTTCTTTGGGGTGGGGAGGTTGTCTTTTTGGAGCAGGAAAGGCAGAGAAATTGGGGTTAAGTGACTTGCCCAAGGTCACATGGCTAGTAAGAGTTAAGTGTCTGAGGTCAGATTTGAACTCAGGTCTTCCTGATTCCAGGGCCAGTGCTCTATTCACTCTGCCACCTAGCTGCCCCAATTGTCTACTTTCTATGGCAATCTTTTCCATTTTTGAAGCATTCCCGTCTTCAGAAGATCCAGAAGACAAATCACTAGATTGTCCTGACCAGGACAGAGGACAGAAGAATTCTAATATCACCCACTGTCATCTCTGTATCTTCAGAGCCTGTCACAGTGCCTGACATAGAGAGAGGGTGCTAAATACGGGCTTGCCAAATGGATTGATTCATTCTGGACACTACACAATTATGATATAATGTACAGAACTTTAAGATTTATGAACTATTTTATTTACACTATATTACTTGATCCTTACGACAGTCCTGGGAGACAATTACTCCAGAGGTTATCTTCATTTTACAAATGAGGAAACTAAGACTCCAGTTAAATGACTTGCTGATGGTCATGCTAAGTGGTAGAAGCAGAATTTGTACCCAAAGATCAAATGAGATAATAATTGCAAATCACTTAACACAGCGCCTAGCACTTATTAGGTGCTAGTAAATGTTAGCTATTATTATTACCAGCAGTAGTAGTAGTAGTAGTAGTAGTAGTAATCATCATAGTAGTAGTCACAGTCATATGATTCAGAACCTGAGGGTTCAAATAATCTTGTTAGTAAAAACTTATTCAAGTACTTCCTGATAAAACCAGTCCCTAGGAGTAGCTAGGTGGAATAGTGGATAAAGCACCAGTCCTGGACTCAAGAAGATGCACTTTTCTGAGTTCAAATCTGACTTCAGACACTTAGTGGCTGTATGACCCTGGGCAAGTCATTTAACCCTGTTTGTCTCAGTTTTCTTATCTGTAAAATGAGTGAAGAAGGAAATGACAAACCACTCCAGTATCTTTGCCAAGAAAACCCCAAATGGGATAATGAAGAATCAGACATGGCTGAAACAACTAAAAACAACAAAAAGACAGTTAAAAAGCAGTAAGATAAAGACAGATAAAAAGCCATAGGCAAGAAGGTTAAAAGAAATGACCAAGCAAGTTCTCTAGGGTCCCAAGAAATCCCTATTAAGAGTCCTAGAGTTTATTTTACATCCTCCTTGTCCAAAGGTCCCACATTCAGGTCCCAGATCAATTCACTTGGAAGCAAAGTTAATTCAAACTGTCTCAGATATGCTCCATAACATCTTTGCTCACAATAGTTTGACTTGGTGAAGGGTTGATCACTAGGATCTTGGGGGTTAACTCAAGCCTTCTCAGTTCTGCTAGTATCCTGGCTCCCAACACCACGTCTTTCTGACTCCAAGTTCAATGTTCTTTCCACCTTATTATGATCACATAAGCTTTTTTGACTGTAATTTCACATTATCTGCAATACACAAAAAATTCCAGGGCTTTTTCACACAGTCATCTAAATTATTTTCTAACCTTCTTCCTTTATGCAATTGATTTTTTTTAACCCAAGTGCAGATCTTTGTATTTGTCTACTGTATCTGTAACACCCTATTCCCTTCAGCAGTGGGGAACCTGCAGCCTCAAGGCTATATGTGGCCCTCTAGTTCCTCAAGTGTGGCCCTTTGACTGAATCCAAACTTCACAGAACAAATCCCCTTAATAAAATGATTTGTTTCTAAAACCTGGACTCAGTCAAAGGGCTGCATCAAAGGACCTAGAAGGCCATATGTTCCCCACCCCTGCACCCTATTTCTAACCCACTCCACAACACACATTGCTTCATTCCATTTTCTATGAAAGTCTCTCTCTGACACATTGTGTCTACAACACAAGGTATCCAAAGTCTATGCCAACAGAGAACAAGTTTCATAAACTGGAAAGACTTCTAGTATGGACCCAGTGACAAACTGCATGTCTCTTCCTGCCTATCTGATCACTCTTTGTCTCCTTTCCTAGATAGCCATTCATCTCCCACCCACTAATCTCTCATGGCTCTGTCTTAAACCTCCTTCTTTTTCTTTTTCTTTTTTTTTTTAAAAGCAATTGGGGTTAAGTAACTTGCTCAAGGTTACACGGCCAGTTATTATTTCTGGGTGTGGTGCTGAGTATCTGAGCCCGGATTTGATCCAGGTCATCCCGACACTGGAGCCAGTGCTTTTACTCGCTGAGCCACCTGGCCGCCCCTAAGCAATTGGGGTTAAGTAACTTGCTCAAGGTTACATGGCCAGGTGTTTCTGGGTGGGTGCTAAGTGTCTGAGCCCGGGCCTCCTTCTTTTTCTATACTTTTTCTCTTGAGTGATATCCACCCCCATGGATTCAACTATAATAGCACATAAATGATTCTCAAATCTACATTTTAGCCAAATCTCTTAAAAATTCTAGTGTTATATCAACTACCTGTTGGATGTCTCCAAGGCATTTCCCATTCAACATGTCCAAAATAGAACTTTTATTTCCTATTTCTACCAACTTCCTAATTTGTTGAAGGCACCATCATTCTTCCAGTCACCTAAATTTGAATCTTCAGAATAATCTTTGACTCTTCCTTCTAATTAATTCCCTCTGTCTAGCCAGTTCCAAGTTTTGTTAATTCTCCCTTCATAAAATCTTTTAGACTTAGAGCTTTGCTCTCACTTCCAATGACCACCACCCTAATTCAATCATTCATCACTTGTCATCTGTACTATTACTACAATAGCCTCCTACTCAAAGTTTCTTCTCTCTAAACAATCATTCACACAGCTGACAAAATACAGTTACCTTATAGTTATTTATATGCTTATATCTTAGTATCCCCCATAGAGTGAAAATCTTTTGAGAGACTATTTTATTTCATTTTTCTATCATATCCACAATGTACAGTATAGTGTCTTACACGTGATATGCATTCAATATATGCTTGTTGAAGCAAATGGTATTGTCCTCTAAGGACCAACTTTGCTATGTTCAAAGAAATATATAACTAGAAGGTTGATCATCAGGTTATGGATTTTCTTAATCACAGCTCATGAATGTCATCCATTAAAGCACAGAGAAGTTGTGTCCATACAGATAAAATTATGGATGTTTTTAAGTAAGAAGAAAAAATATCATCTGAGAACTCTCCTATCATTTCAGCCTATGGACATATATATGGATCTTGATTCTGTAACCCATGTTAGCAAAGCTTCTTTGTGTCACCTGCAAATTGAGAGCTATGTAATATGTGTTTTTATCTAAGTCATTGATAGCAATGTTGAAGCTAAAAGGGCCAAGGAGACAGCCCTGAAGAATACTGTTAGACAGGAGACATATGAAAAATGCTCCAAATCACTGATAATGAAAAAAACAAATTAATAGAACTCCAAGTAAAATTCTACATCTATCAGATTGACAAAGACAAATGATGAAAAAAAAGTTGGAGGAGCTGCAGGAAGACAGGCACACTAATGCACTATTTTGGTGATGCTGTGAATTGTTCTAGACATTTTGGAAAAACAATTTGGAATTATACTTAGAAATGTCACTAAACTGACCATACCCTTTGGCCTAGAATGCCACTCCTAGGCATAATTTCCTTATAGGGAAGAGGTCAAAGACAGATGGAAAAGTTTCTCATGTACAAAAATATCTATCCTATTACTTACTGTAGTAACAAAGAACCAGAAGGAAAACGGAGTCCAATGATTGGGGAACAGCTGAACAAATTGTTGTACATAGACATAATGAAATATTACTGTTTGATGAGAAATGAGATATGAAGAATTGAGAGAAATTTGGGAAGACTTATAATGAATTGATACAGAGTAAGGTATGCAAACTTAGTAAAATGATTTACAAAATGACCACAATGATGTAAAAGAAAAACAACAATGAATGACTTAAAAACTCTGATTAATGAAATAATTGATCATGACTTCAGTAAAGTAATAGTAAAGCATGCTTCCTATCTCTCACTAGGAAGGTATGAGATTAGGTATGTTATAAGTCAGACATGCGTATTTGTTTTCATTTATTGTAATTTTTTGTTACAATTTTTGGGGGAAATTTTTTTGGAAATGACAGTGGTATAAAAAAAGGGCATCGATAAACCTCTTGGGGAAAGAAGAAAAACATTGTTATACATGTCCTCCAGTTAATACTGATTCACTAATCAAACACTTAGCATTTTGTCATTCCACCAGTCTGAATTCTCTTTAACTGCACTATCAACCAACCCACAATTCTTCCTCCCTCTTATCCATGAAGATACAATGAGAGACTTATGCTTGAAATCCATGTAGACTATACTACGTTGATGGTATATTGCTGATCTAGTCTTCTAGTAAGGTCAATTTAAAAAAAAAAGGAATTAGGCAGTTATAGGCTCGTAAATATTTTAACAAGTAGTTCACTATGTCTAATACATTTTTTAGTTGAATTTGATTTTTTAACATTTTCTCCATCACTTAAGTTTAAACTACCAAAAAACACAATAAGTCAAGCTCTGATTGGTAGTATTTACTGATTTCTGAAGTGTAAATGCTCACAATGAAAATGTCATAATTGGCTCCCAGTAGAGGGTATGAGCTGGCTCAAGTACACCCCTGAAATTAGTTTAATCTAGCATGTGTTTGGAGCCAAGAAGGAGGAGAAAAGGTCAGGACTTGCTTGAGTTCTCCCTTATTGCCCCTCCAAAAACCTTTGAATAATGCTTCAAAACAAATTCTGGAGTGGCAGAACCCACAAAAGGAGGGAATGAAGCAATTTTCTAGCACAAGGTAACTTAGAAGGTCAGTCAGAAAGGCCTGACATCAGGGAGAGAATGGAGTACAATCTAGCACAGGCCATGCCAGTGCAGAACAGGTCCCAGTAAACCAGGAGAAGGCCTTGGGAGGGACTGAATTAGCAGTGGCAGTTTCCAGGCCTCTCAAACCACAGACAGTAAGGGAGTCAGATAACTGGTCAGGAGTTTACAAGGCATCAGGGACAGCACTCTGTTTTATTGCTGGAATCTAGGTCACAGTCCTGAGTATCAATCCCAGGGCAAGAAGGAACACCAGCACAACAGAGCTTGTGTCTGCATGGCAATAGGGAGCCTAGTCACAGTTTCAGGGTTGTAAAGAATGCTTGTGCTTGCTCTCAGACAAGTGCGAAATACAGGAGAGCAGTAAACACACCTGTCCCTAGATCATCCTACCTTGAAAGAACCAAAAACTTATAGGTCCCCAGAATTACCTCTGAAAACATCTGCACACACAAAACAAAACAAAACAAAACCTGAAGCTTGGGACACTGCTCCCTTCATTCTGGAAGCAGAGCCCCACACTAGCAAAAAGTTAAACATCAAGAAATGGGCTGGAAAATGAGCAAACAGCAAAAAAAGATCCTGACTATAGAAAGTTAATGTACTGACAGAGAAGACCAAAACACAAACTCAGAAAAAGAAAATGAAGCCAAAACTCTTACAGTCAAAGCCTCAAAGGAAAATATGAATTGGTCCCAGGTCAATGGAGAGCTCAAAAAGGATTTTAAAAATCAAGTTAGAGACATAGAGGAAAAAAATGAAAGGAGAAATGAGAATGATACAAAAAAATCATGAAAAAAGAGCTTGGTAAAGGAGATGCAAAAAAGTACTGAAGAACATAACACCTTAAAAAAAAGAATAGGCCAAATGGTAAAAGAGGCACAAAAATCCAATGAACATAAGGATGCCTTAAAAAAAAACAGAACTGGCTAAATGGAAAAAGAAATGCAAAAATCCACTGAAGAAAAGAACTCCTTAAAAACTAGAATTGACCAAATGGAAAAGAAGATACAGAAGCTCACTGGAGAAAAATAATACCTTAAAAATTAGAATTGGGCAAGTGGAAGCCAAGTGTGAAACATCAAGAAACAACAAAAGACAAAAGAATGAAAAAATAAAACATGAGATATCTCATTAAAAACAATTGACATGGAAAATAGATTGATGAGAGATGATTTAAGAATTATTGGACTACCTAAAAGCATGATCTAAAAAAGAACCTAGACATCATCTTGTAAGAAATTATCAAGGAAAATTGCCCTGATAATCTAGAGCCAGGGGTTGAAAAATAGAATCTGAAAGAATACATTGATCACCTCCTGAAAGAGATCCCAAAATGAAAACTCTCAGGACTGTTATAGCCAAATTCTAGAGCTCCCTGGTCAAGGAGAAAATATTGCAAGTGGTCAAAAAGAAACAATTCCAATATAATGGAGCCACAGTTGCATGAGACAAGATTTAGCAGCTTCCATGTTAAAGGATCAAGGGGCTTAGAATATGATATTCTTGGAATATGAGGTCAAAAGAGCCAGGAATACAACCAAGAATCATTTAGCAAAACTGAGTATAATCCTTCAAGGGGGAAAAGGGATAGTCTATGAAATAGAAGACTTTCAAGCATTCCTGATGAAAAGACCAGAGCTTAACAGAAAATTTGACTTTCAAATGCAAAACTCAAGAACAGCATAAAAAGGTTCAAGAAGGTTAAACTGTTTACATTCCTACATGAGGAAAATGATACTTGTAACTCCTAAAAACTCTCATTATTATGGCAGTTAGGTGAAGTATACATGGACAGAAAGTACAGATTAAGTTAAACATGATGGAATGATTATCTTAAAAATAATAATAAAATTAAGGGGTGAGAAAGGAGAAGGCAAAAGGGAGAGATAGAATGCGCTTAATTATCTGACCTAAAAGAGGCCCTAAAGAGAGGATGATGGGGGAGCGCATCTTGTTTTCATTGGAATTGGCTCAAAGAGGGAATAACATGCATAGTCAGTTGGGTATAGAAATCTATCTTACTGTACAGGAAAATAAGAGGGGACAGGGGAAGGGTGGGGTGGGGGCTGATAGAAAAGAGGGCAGATTGTGAGAGGTGAAAGTCAGAAGCAAAACACTTTTGAGAATGGATGTGACAAAAAGAGAGAGAGAGAAAGTAGGATAAATAGGGGGAAAACAGGATGAAGGGGAATACATAGCTGATAATCATTACTGGGGGAAAAAATTTACTAGTTTCTCTGATAAAGAGAACTGAACCAAGTTTATAGAAATAAGGGCCATTCCTCAATTGAAAAATGGTCAAAGGGCATGAACAAGAAGCTGTCAGACAAAGTAATCAAAGCTATCTCATAGTAATATGAAAAAATGCTCTAAATTGCTATTGATTGGAGAAATGTGAATTAAAATAACTCTGAGCTACCATCACACACCTATGAGATTTGCTAATTTGACAGAAAGGGAAAATGACAACTATTGAGAAGTGGGAAAATTAAAACACTAATGCATTGTTGATGAAGTTTTATTCAACCATTCTGGAGGGCAATCTAGAACTATGCCCAAAGGGCTATAAAAACATGTATACCCTTTGACCAAATACCAATTCAGACCAATACCACTGCTAGGTCTGTATCCCAAAGAGATTAAAAAAAAAAAGGAAAAGGACCTATATGTACAAAAATATAGTAGCTCTTTTAGTTGTGGCAAAAAATTGGAACTTGAAGGAATATCCATTAACTGGCAAATGGCTGAACAAATTGTTATATATGATTGTGATGGAATACTGTTGTGCTGTAAGAGATGATGAGCAAGATGCTCTCAGAAAAACCTGGAAAGACTTAAGTGAACTAATGCAAAGTGAGATAAGCAGAACCAGGAGAACATTGTCCACAGTAACAGCAATATTGTATGAGGTCTACTATGAATAATTTAGCTATTCTCAGCAATACAATGATCTAAGACATTCTGAAAGACTTATTATGAAAGGTGCTATCCACCTCCAGAGAAAGAACTGCTAGAGCCTGAATGCAGATTGGAGATACTTTTTCTTTATTTTTCTTGGGTTTTTTTTTGTCTGTGCTTTCTTTCACAGTATAACTTACATGGAAATGTGTTTTGCATGGCCACATACTTATAACCTATGTCAAATTGCTTGCCTCTCAATGCAGTGGAAGGGAGAGAGAAAGAGAATTTGGAACTCAAAATTTGAAGGAAAAAAAAGAATTAAATTGTTTTTACATGTAATTGGGAAAAATAAAATATTAATTTTTTCTAATCTGGCATGCCTTCTTGGCAAATGCATTTTGCACGTAGCTGCTTCTTTCCTAAGTGTCCACAAATTCTCCTTTACTAGTCCATTCCTTTTTGTTGTTATTAGGGATTAATATGAAGTACACTGGTTTATGGTTTTCAGAATCTGTTTTCTTCTCCTTATCAGAAATTGAAACATTTTTTCACCTCTGGTCCCTTAGTGTCTCTTTCCTCATTCATGTCTCCTCAGAGATCAATATAGCAGTAAAATTAAACAAGTTATTTCACAGTTGGTGTGGTAGAATAGGAAGAATTTTAGACTTGGCATCAAGAACTCAAGCTCAGGAGCTAGATTTTGATTTCTGTCTCTGACAATCTCCTAGCTGTGTTGACCATGCAGCAAATCACTTAGCTTTTCTGAGCATTAGTTTCTTTCTCTGTGAAAGAAAGGGCAATAATATTTATAATACTTCTATTTCATTCAATCCAATAAATATTCTTTAAGTGCCTACTGTGTGCGAGGCACAGTAATAAGCACCAAGGATACATAATATCTTCTTCATGAGATTGTTGTGAAGATCAAATGAGATGATGTAGGGAAAGCATTTGGTGAAACTTTATACACTATATATATGCCACCTATTGTTTAGGCACCCTGGGATTGAATTCATCTGGCCCAGTTGAACTAACCTAGGGCAGTTAAGTGTTGTTGTATTGTTTCCTCCCTTATCCTGGGTTTCAGTTTTTTGTTCATTTTTGTCTCTTTCTTTCCAATCTAAAGATCCTTTTCCTTTAAAGAAGATGATAACACTAAACTCACTTTTGTATAACACCTGAAGGTTTACAAACCACTTCCCTCCTAACAAGTCTGTGGAATAGGCACTCACATTCTTCTCCCCACTCAACAAGAAAGGAAACTGGCACTCAGTAAGATTGAATGAATTTTTTTTCTGTTGTCACACAGTCCACAAACATTTATTAAACTTTACCATATGCCAGGCACTATGCTAAGCACCAGGGATACAAAGAGAGACAAAAATATGGTCCCTGCCCTCACAGAGCTCACATTCTCAAAGGAGAAACATACACAAATAATTAAGTGCATACAAGATATACACAGGGTCAATGGTAGGCTATCTAAGAAGACACATTAAAGCCGAAAGTAAAAGACAGGTCTCATAACGCTAGATCCAGTTCTCTTTCAAGAAGTTCACAGGTCTAACTAAAACAGAAAGTGAGCAGGTCTGCTTTTTCATTGTCCTCGTTGTGCCATTGGCTCCAACTGTGCTCCTTTGTTGACTCTTTAGTGAAGGGAGGAATGTCTACACTGGTGACATGACAATCTGAGAACTGCCACCATAGGAACCCTAGAATGGTCATTTGAATAGTCACCTGTCATTTCATGGTAGGAGTGGTAGTGGAAAGAGGAAGAGCTCATCTAAGTGAGGGTCAGGAATTATTCCTCTTTCCAGAAGCGCCACTCAAGGGTTACAGCAAATTAGGATACAGTTCTAGAAGCTTCTGCTCCCTGTGATCTTGGGTTTCTTCCCCTCTACTTCTCCATTTGTGGGCTTGTGGAGCACCCTGGTGTTTCTTCCTGAGAGGTTTGAAGACCAGGGAATTGTTGCTATCTGCACAGGAACTAAGAAAGTGGGAATTACTGGTAGGAGCCCTGTTTGTCTTTGGGTTGGGAGTAGGGGTAAGCCAGTGGACTGGTCTGGTCCATAAAGTCCCTGGACTCTGTTGATTCAGCTTGTGCCTGTCTCTGTCCATAGGAACGAGGAAGAGACAAGCATTTATTAAATACCTCCTATGTGTCAGGCACATAGTGCTTTACAAATATAAACTCATTTGATTTGCACAACCACCCTGGGAAGTAGGTGCTTTCATTATCTCCATTTTACAGTGGAGAAAACTGAGGCAGCCAGAGGCTAAGTGACTTGCCCAGGGTCACACAACTAGTAACCTTAGATATCTCTATTGTACCACCTTGATGCCATGGAAACCTGTAGTTCTTTAAAAAATAAAAAATAAAGGAAATAGTCCTTCACAGGCTGTAAACACTGGGGCAGTTTCTCCTTTGTTCCCTCTTCCCTAATAAGCTTTTTTTTCTTCTATAAGTCCTTTCTGTTTCCCTTAGGAATTTTCAAAAGCCTGAGCCCATTAGGAGCTTTTAATTTTCCTCACATCATTCTCTTTCTGTTTTAAAACAATCTCAAGTTTTATGTCCTCACTTCGGCATTTCATTGTGTGTGTTTTTAAAATCTTTACCCCTGCCAGAAAATAATCATAAAGACCATTACACTAAGTTCTGGTGATACCTATGAAGTTTCATTTATAGCTCTGTTAAAATATCAAGTTCACTTGTTTATCAATCAAATTCTGTGCATTGTTGTATAGATGTTTAAAGCAAGGACTATAATTTATATTTCTGTTCCTGATGGGAGAAAGAGAGTGAGAAAGACAAAGAGAAAGAAAGAGAGAGAGTGAAAGGTAGAAAGACAGAGAGAAAAAGACAGCAAAAGACACAGAGAAAGACAAAGAGAAAGAAAGAGAAAGAGATGCCTGTCCTTTTTCATGTACTTAATCAGGTTTAGAAGTTGTATCTGAACAGTTTAATCTTTCTCCATGCCATTTTCAGTTTAAAATGTATATTGATCTAATCAGACCTCCAGGGACATGTCTTCATTTCTCTGGGCTTCATTAGATTTAGCCATGCTGTTATAGATGAGGATCATAGATCTGTATTTGAGGTCATCTAACCCAACTTGATTATTTTCTAGATGAGGAAGTTGAAGGCCAGAAAAGAGAAGTGATTTTCTAAGGTCAGAGAATAGAAGAGCCAAGATTCAAACCCAGGTCCTCTGATTCCCAAACCCTGTGCTCTTTCCATAATGCTGTGCTTTCATGGCCAAAGGTTCTTCATTCTAATGCCTTAAATTATGGTCCAGAAAGTCAAATCCCATTCACTAACATTATCTTAGTTCACTCTAAACATCTTCCTTTCCATTCTTAAGTCCTCACCTTCAATTCTGTCAGATAATCTTCCCAGAAACTTTGCTATTGCACAAGACACTTTCCTATTCAAAACCTTTCAGTGGCTTTCTATTTGTGGAATAAAATTCAAACTTCTTAGCCTGGAGCACAGTCCCCAATACTCTGGATTCAGTTATATATCTCCAACCCAAACTAATACTTCTCTACTGTCATTGATGTATTCATTGATCTCCAAATGGGCATTGCATTCCTGCCTCCCTCTTTGCTCTTCTCCTTGCTGGAAATGCCTTTCCTTCCACTCAAATGATCTAAATTTCATTTACAATGCCCTAGTCAGGCCACATTTGGAGTACTGGGGTTCAATTCTTTGTGCCGAGTTCCAGGACATGTTAGCATGTAAGTGTGTACCTCCAGAAGATGGTGATCATGACATTCAAAGATTAGTTGAAGGAACTAGGGATCTTTAGCCTATAGAAGAGATAACTTAAAGTAAGTTGTAATTTTCTGCAGAAGTAGGAATAATCAGTAAAACTTGCAAGGCTTCAAATTTAAGGGAAAATTTCCTGACCATTAGTTCTGTCCAAAAGAGGAATGTGCTACATGAGGAGATAGTGGGTTTTCCCATCACTGGCATTGTTTGGGCTAGATGACCTTTAAAACCCATTACAATTCTAATATTTCATATTCTTCAAGACCCAGCTCAAGTCCTAACTTCTTCATGAAATTTCCTGTGACTGCCCTAGTGTTCTGTGATCTCTTTCTCCTCCACGATCCTCACATACTATCTGTAGCCATTCATTTGGTACTTCATAGATACTACATTTTATTTTTATTAAAATCTTTTTATGCTTATTTCCTGGTCTCTCTACACACACAGAGGCAGAGAGAGAGAGAGAGAGAGAGAGATGATAGAGATGCACACATATATGTATACATATATCGTATCTCAAATAAATATACATTGTATCTCACACACGTGTATCTTTTTTTTTTTTTTTAAGCAATCAGGGTTAATCTTTTTTTTTTTTTAAAGGAATCAGGGTTAAGTAACTTGCTCAAGGTTACACGGCCAGTTATTTCTGGGTGTGGTGCTGAGTATCTGAGCCCGGATTTGATCCAGGTCATCCTGACACTGGAGCCAGTGCTCTTACTCGCTGAGCCACCTGGCCGCTCCTAAGCAATTGGGGTTAAGTAACTTGCTCAAGGTTACATGGCCAGGTGTTTCTGGGTGGGTGCTAAGTGTCTGAGCCCGGGGTTTGATCTCCAGGTCTTCTCAACACTGGAGCCGGTGCTCTTACTCACTGTGCTACCTGGCCGCCCCAAACATGTGTATCTTAATGAAATACAGCATGACAGTGGATAAGAGCTTTCCTTGGAGATTGGAAGACCTAGGCTTTAGATCTGCATCTGGTAGGCCCTAGCTATGTGACTCTGGGCAAGACTCTTAAGTTTTCTATGCCCTGGGCAAGTCTTGAAGACAGTGAGTTACGATATTATACATATGCTACTGTATATGGGTAGAGGAAGTTTCCATGTCAGGAGTCCCCTACAATGATGAAATAAGAGGTCTAGTCTAAAAAGAAAATCCCCAACACATTGCATAGTGTACTATGTTTTCATGCAGAAGGCACTCAGTGAGTGTCGTCACTGATCATAGCCATGATGACAAAGGCATATTCCAGATCCACAAGCCCTCTTCTCTTTCTCTTGTCATGTCTACCTAAATTCTACTTTGTCTGGCACACCAAGACTCACAAAAGCAATTCCCAGTCCACCCAAATTGGTTTATTCACCAAACATTTTCCTCTTCTCTTATAATGGTATTAATTCCTGAGGTTCATTTGTGTCCACTTCCTTCTTCCTCATTTGAGGCACCATCATCCTTACAGCCAACAACCCTGGTTTCACTTCCCTTCATATTATAGAGAATTGTCATACAAGACACAGAGAATCAGAGAATCCTGGAGTTGCAAGGACTTTTTATTTTTTGTTTTGCTTTTTGGAGAGCAACTGGGGTTAAGTGACTTGCCCAAAGTCAAATGGCTCCTAAGTGTGTCAAGTGTCTGGGGCCGAATTTGAACTCAGGTATCTCCTGACTCCAGGGCCGGTGCTCTATTCACTTCGCCGCCTAGCTGCCCCAATGGGCTTTTTATTTTTTTTTAAAAGGCGTCTATCTATTTTCTGCCTTTTGAAATTTACATAATCCTTTTGGGTCCTCTTTCACCCCTTCATTCATTCACTATAGCTAACAGAGATGGACTCTTCTCCTTCAAGATTGACAATTGTTTAGGCAATTTTTTGTAGTCACGATGCAAAAGAAACACATTTCTTGAAAACTTACTACCTTAACCTCTCCTTCCTGGGGTTCCTAGTTGGTTGGACCTTTCCCTACTCCTCTGCCCCACTAATAAAAGGATAATATCATTTAGAACTGAAAGGGACCTTGGACATTAACTCTCTATTTTTATAGTTTAAAAAGAAAAAGGAGGCCCAGAGAAATTGATGTGACTTGCCAAAAGTCATACTGGGCATAAGTGACTAAGCCAGGATCAAAACCTCATGCTTTTGACTCCAAATGCAATGTTCTACCTGTCATAATATGAAAACCTATATCCTGATTGAAAAATTATTATGTCTGTCACTGCTACTTTCTTCTTGTCTTGCAGGAATATCATGGAAGTCCTCCAAGACCCTGTCCATTTGGATTACTTCAAGGAATTCCTTAGAATAAACAAGGCTGAGAATTTACTGAATTTCATCCTTGCCATTCAGAGGGCCTGTAGTGAAACCAATGAAAAATTACAGAAAATTCTCATTGATGCCATCATCAAGACTTTCTTCCATAACAAAATTAATGTTGGTATGAAACCCCAACCCAGCCCCCACCTCATAAGTTTCTCTCCAAGTTTCCTAGAATGTGC